>NW_023494810.1:23397131-23997131 GCF_904425465.1 Colossoma macropomum
AGCTTTTATTTGAAAATGTAACAGATTTCCTTTTGGTTGCTGAAGTGAATATTCCAGCAACTTTCAGTTTTATTTCAGGGATTTTAAGGGGTTAATCTTGTTCTTGCAGGCGAAGAGTGAACATTGTACTAAGTAAACCCTTTGAATAATGTTCCAATGACCAACAAATGACCACTATATTTCACCATATTTTCCTCCTCTCGATGTAAACTGCGTGGTCCTAATCTTGGGTAACACTTCTGTAAGTATTCCTCTTACTAATCACAAGGCTGACGTCTCTTGACCCCCCACCACAAAACAGTTTCAGAGTCAGAGAGACTTAGCGAGTTAAAGCTAACCTAGCATAACCAAAACCGAGCTAGGTAGACCACCTGTCTGTAGCTCCCTGTCAGCCGTTCATTCGCTTAGCCATGCATGAACATTGTTCATTCGTCCGTCCCTTCGTTCATGGTTGTTTCGCCAATCCATTTGTTCATGTGTCCATCTGTCCGTCTGCACATCTGTTGTTCCGTGACTTTTACCGTAAAAGCTAGATTATGATGTTAATTTTGTATGAGGCTAGTAATATTAGCCATGCCCACACAGCTCTCAGATAGGTGATCGGCAGTTTTATATGTTTTATCATATTTGTATCTCATATTTTTCATTGAAGCTTTACTAACATTCAAGTTTTGTATCAAACAAACATTTTTAACATTTTACTCTGTGTCCTCTGGGACTTTAATGACCGTAAGTGAAGAGTGGTCTTTAACGTCTGCGTTGGAAGTGTGTGTTTATGCATGCACGGGCCGCCAAAGGCCACAAGTGCTTTCACACCAGAGTGGAAAAATGAACTTTCGGCGCAGACAAGACAACACGGAAAATAGCCTTTTGTCTCTTAATGGCTTTATGAATGTTCAGCCTAATCTCACTAAATGTGGTACACTAGCTCTATAGGCCGTGTCATAGCTAAACAACAAACAGTGCTAAACAAATGATGACAAACCAGCCCATTAAGGCAACGATTTTCCACTCTGATCGCTCCACTTCCTTAATGGCATATCTCTCCTCTAATTCACATTGAATGATGGCAGCCGGCTAATAAAAATAGACAGCTAAGAGGCGAAGCACGGCCACGTTTATTACGGTGGCAAGCTGTCATCGCCCACACACACACAAACACACAAGTGTGCTGCAGGTGAAGGAGCCTTCCTCTGCCTCCCTCTCTCTCTCTCTCTCTCTCTCTCTCCACATCCCACGGCTTATTGAGGGAAAGAAAGCCTAAACACAAGCATCTGTCACGCCAGATCTGGACAAGAAAACCAAACTTAGGCTAATGTGTTTACTTTACACCGTTGCCTGTGCTCACTGTATCATCTGGCAGATTTTTTCAGGAATTCTCGACATTTTTCACCCAAAAACCTCCTTTTCTATGAGACTCGTTAGATGTAACTGAATGGACATACGCTAACATACAAGTTAGACCTTTCAAATCCACAGGCCTCATAAAGGCCTTTATGACAGTTGCCTAACTTTCTTCTTTAACTACACTTGTTAACAAACACTTAAGCAATAGCTTAAGGCTACTCATACGAAAGTTTGATATATGGCCATATATGTACATATAGTATCATAAAGGGTCAGGCATATATTTTTAAAAATGGCCTTAAATTGACACTCTTAGCTAGCAAGCTAAGAGTTACACCGCTAGCACAAAGGAAACCCAATGCATCACATTTCTCGTTCTAAACCTGAAGCTTAAGACAGACAAAGCAAGTATATATATTTATATATATGTATGTTACACTTGGACGTCTCAAAAAATATTAAATCTAACATAACACAACAATATAACACACAATAATATAACACAAGCTTTGCTTAGCTAGCTATTTCTCTAAGCGCACTCATATTGAAAAATCTGCCAGTGCCCAAATAAAGATCTCCGGCTCTAAGGCAGTCTTCTCCATAGGAAAAAACAAAGCTATTTTTCAAAAATTGCCACTATTGTGCTATGTGGTAAATACATTTTTTATCCTGTGTACATTTTTCCTACAAATGTCTCCACGTCAGCAATTTTCATGAATGCCATTCGCTTTTTTCCTATAACCGGTGTAGACCCCAGAGTTCCATATTTGGGATATACGTCCATATATGTCACCAAAAACAAATGGACAGCGCCCTCGGAGCTTAGGTTGAATAGACCTCTGAGGACACTGTCCATTTGTTTTTAGTGACATATATGGACATATATCCCAAATCTAGCAAGCTAGCACACTGTTCTATCAGTTATACGTAACTGCTGATGCTTCTTTACTCTGCATACTAAGTGACTAGCAACAACAAAAAAAAGCCAATGCACCACAGTTCTTATCTTAAACCGGAAATTTAAAGCTACGCTGTGTAAGTTTCGGGCACCTCTCTGGTGGAAACGTGTAATGGCAAGCAAAATGCGAACAAACATTTTGTAACATCAGTTGTGCTTTGGACCCCTCCCCCGTGAGGATGAACCTGATGATTGAGAATGTGTTGAAAGAGTATTCAAAGAGAACTTAGTCTAAACTTGGTGAAGGACACGTCTTCTGAGAATGTAAGTGAATTAGTGTAATCGTATCTTCATTACTATAATGATGATTTTGCATTTGAGACGTAAATACCAAAGTGGACCTTCTTTCTGAGCCTGTCCATGTGACTAATACATAAAGACGTATGATGCAGTCCGGAAAACTCCTGTGAAATCTGACCCGAAATGTTTCCCCTCTTGACTTCGTAAAGCCGCTTCTTTCAATTTTGACGAAGAAGCTTACATAGTGCAGCTTGGTCAGACAAGATAACTATGAACAAAGTTTACGTGAATAATTGCGCAGTTTAGGTGCTTCACACTTCTATTTCATAAGGCAAAGCTGGCAAGGGCATGTTAAAAACAGGACTGAAGTGCGGGGACTATCTCCTGAAAAAAGAGAGAGCGCCATATTGGAAAACTCCGCGTTCAGAACAACAAAGCTTTATCGGCAGCACCCTGCCAAACAGTTGTCTCTTCAAACTGAAAAGAAGGTCGACTGAGTCATCTCTACAGCAATGCAATGAGAAGTAAAAACAGCATTTTTCATTCAGTACATTAGAGGCAGACAAGAGAGCTTGAGTTGAGGCGGTGTGTGTTGCTTGTTAGCAAGGAAGTGCTCGGGGGGCTTTGACAGGAGAGAGCAGTGCAGCTGGAACAGTGGGATGCTCAACCACATGCGGCTAGAATGGCTTTCACTCCGGTCACTCACTAAGACTGGCTGAGCTGAAACCTAGGCAACACTCCAACTCATGAAAGAGAAGTTTCTTAATTGAAAGTAGTTGTCTGTGTGTGCATGCCTGTGTATGTGTGCTCTCAAAAGAAAAACTTTTCCATCAAATCCTGAAAAAGTGCTTCAGCGTGTCCCTTCATGCTATAATTTTTAGCACTCTGAAAGCTTTATGGATGGGCCTTTTACCTCATATGGCTTAGCAGAACCTGTCACAACTAGGCCTGTCAGGATCATGGACTTTTAGCTGCCGATTACATAAATATAAATGTAAATAATTGCCTAAAGTGGCCAAAGTTCCCGATTAGCTATCTTTCTAGTGAAGATCAGGACTACAGAACTGTTGAGTGACGTGAGCTAATGACATAGCTATTCGCTTGTTGGTTCTACATTTATGTACCACCTCATCCTGCGTTATTTCAATACAGAAAACAATCAAATAAGCTCAGTTGGCTTACACGGTTGCCACAGAAACTAAAGCAGTGCACAATTTTTAGTCCACCATTCAATAAAATGTCAAAACATTAATCTAACAGTAACTGCTAAATGTTAAACGGTGCTGCAAACTAGGAGAGGAGCCCGTTAGCATTAGTTCAGCATGCTAACAGCTTCACTGCGGCAAGTTTAAATGATAATGCCTCAAGTCAGAGGAAGTAAAGTCAAGTTAAACCTGTTCCGAGGCTGTAGCCTCCTAGTTGGGCTAATGCTAGCTTCTCTCTCCAGTGCCATGTACCTCAGTACAAGCTTGACTGACTATCTTAAGTGGTGCTCTGCTGGTACAAGTATACATGATAAAACTCATGTCGGAGAGAGCAAAGTTGAGTGAAGGGTGTTGGGAGTGACAGAAAGCTAAAATCAAAACTGTCCTGTGGTGTTTGGATCTGTAATGTGCTGGGCTAAGTTAATGCTAGCTTAGTTAGCAGGCTACAGGTACCACCCACCAGTTACTGAGCTCTGCTAAAGCCTGAGTAGACTGATAAATCAATGTGATGAACAGTTATTAATCTCAGTGCTACTGAGCTCTGCTAAAGCCTGAGCAGACTGATAAATCAATGTGATGAACAGTTATTAATCTCAGTGCTACTGAGCTCTGCTAAAGCCTGAGTAGACTAATAAATCAATGTGATGAACAGTTATTAATCTCAGTGTTACTGAGCTCTGCTAAAGCCTGAGTAGACTGATAAATCAGTGCGTCTTGAATCAGTCTCAGCACACCTGTTAAACTATTAGAATCCTTTACACTGTCATATCAACCGATCAGGAAAACACAGAATATCAATACGGACACCACCAGGAACCAGCAGAAACTTAATAGATTTCTAAGTTTTTTTCAGCAGGGATGAAGGCTTTTCCTTGTGCCTTATCAATATGTATTATTATTATATTCTAAATGTATTCTGAGTATGTTACTTCTTCATGTATTGTAATGGAATATGTTACCGAATACATGAAGGACAGTGTATTCAATATTCAGCCAATACTATTTTTTAAAGTATTCTGTCCAACACTGATCTTAACACAAAAACAGAGGCTATGCTCTACTGATTTAAGAGCGTAATACGAGCAGTATCCAGCATATCTTCACTTACTTTTGAAAGCCTGATTTGCATTTTTACTGGCATCTTCATTTGAATAAAAAAAAAAAATCATGTTAGAGTGGTTCCTAAACCACTCAATACACTGAAACACTGAATACAAAGGGGTCCAGTGAATGGGTGACAGAAGTCAAGATGCATTGCCACTAGCCCATACAGATATAGCAATATATTGATTTTAAATGCACACACACACATTATCTAAACTGCTTATCCTTCTGGGTCACGGGGTGCTGGAGCCTATTCCAGCGGTTATTGGGTGAAAGGCAGGAAACCCTGGACAGGCCACCAGCCCATCACAGGGCAGTGATTTCTAATATATGATATATATTAGCATATATGGATTTCCCTTATACACAACTTGTTATCATAAGGTGTTATCTATGCCACCTTATGTGAAATTTGCCAGTTTCAAATATGGGACATATATTTTAGCTGTATGTCAACATATCGCTGTTGTCTGAAGAAAACCTTGTATCTCCAAAATGGTAACTTTACAGGAGAAGGAAAAAACATACTGTACTTTTAATGTAAGTCAATGGAACCAGTCGTTTTGGGCCTTTTTTTTTGTCCATTCATGCTAAAACTATATATGATAGAAAACATTATTCATATATGGATGGCATGTATTACTCATATTCTAGCTTCATGTTATATAAGGTTTTTATGCATCTTCTTTGCTTTGTTTCCCCCTAATGAAATCAAAATTAGTATAATAGCTATATAACAAAACTCTAAAACATGCACATTGTAAGCTATACAATAAAATAATTAAAACATGAACAAATGGGAATATTGTTCCCCTCAAACATTTTAATAATTTAATATAAAAAAAACATAACATAGTAACAATTATGACTGTAATGGGGTGTATTCAACCTTGTATTAGACATATCTGTATGATCCCTATTATATGCATATCTATATATTTACCCCACTATCAGACATATATATGATCCATATATTATGTATGTCCAATATTTCTTTCTTACATATTTGTACATATACTTTAAAATATGCCTGATCTTTTATGATATATTTGCATTTAAGGCCATATTTCAGATTTCTGTATGGTAGACCTGTAGTCTAAAACTGGTCTTTAATTATTATTTAATGAATTAATCTTCAAGGCCCTTGAAATCATCTTAATTTCTCATCCTAAATTGGAGGAATATTAGATGATTTCATGGGCCTTAAACATTTCTTTGAAAAATTGAAAGCAAGTCTCCCAAACAGAATGAAAGTATAAAAGTAAAGTAGAAACACTAAATACTCAAAAACCTGATGTCGTATTTAGTTTTATGCTGAAAAATGAATAGCTTCTACTTAAACGCTGTTTTGACTGGAGAGGAAGTAAATAAAAGGGTGGTCTCTGACACAGTACTGAATATCTGTGCACAGCAA
Source organism: Colossoma macropomum (assembly GCF_904425465.1). NCBI lineage: Eukaryota > Metazoa > Chordata > Actinopteri > Characiformes > Serrasalmidae > Colossoma > Colossoma macropomum. The sequence goes on from NW_023494810.1 coordinate 23,403,400, forward strand.
AGGTTTGATGTAAATTCAGCTTTTATTTAGCAATAGATCTGAGACACAACTTCATTGGCTGTCTACAGACATGCAAAAGTGCCCTAAAAACAGCATACACCATGTTAATGATGAACTTTGATTCAACCCCTTAAAATCCCAAGCTTATTACATACTAAGGCTTATTACACAACAACTACAGGGACTTTGATGCAAATTGGCTGAGCTATTCTTAGTTTACAGAAGTGTAATAAAACTTTGACCCTTATGGGGTTAATATACTTAAGATTGAAAAACACTTATTAGCCCATTTGTGTTCCTAATACATTGCATGAGATGTAGCATCAGAATGCAAAGTCCATTAGTGGGGTGTAGTGGCAAGGAGTGTGTATGAGTGTGTGTGTTTACCTCTCTCCACTGCTTGGTCTCGATTCCTTGTGTGTAAAGGACACACACTGTGGAGAGAGAAAATGAACAGGATTAACATATGGTCTGTACACAGCTGTCTGAGTGTTTTTGGTACGCGAGTGCTGTGAGACACATCAGCAGTGTGTTGACGGTTGACTTCAAATGCAGTTCAGCCACGAGCAGTGTGAAGGGAAAGAACAGAAGCAGCTGCAGCTGAATGCCTCTCTGTCACTAACTCACTGTCAGTGGAAAACTCACAGCAGAAAGAGAAACCTACAGAGACCTTCACCATCCTCATATTCTCTCTTTCTCTCACGCTCTCTTGTTGTCTCTCACACATAGTCTCTCTCTCGCTTTCACTGTCGGTCTCACGCGCACATGCACACACCAAACATTCAAATAGTTTCTCACTTTCTCTCTCACTATTTCTTCTTCTTCTTCTTCTTCTTCTTCTTCGAGAAGTTTTAATACACCATACTAAGTGTTATATGCAGCCTTATGCAAATTACATGTAGATGGTGTCAAATGCCACCCTCTGCAGAGACATTTCTGCACATCTTAAGGCACGATTACTGTGAATTTAACATATAGAATTTAACAAATAAATGTGGCAGGTACAAAGGCACACTTAATATGTTATACTGTATTTTTCCAATGTGTTAAATTCAGCAAATAAATAGAAAATTGCACTCATATTTAAGAAAAGCATCATATTTAAGACTATTTGCTGTAAAGGATGTGTTAAATTTGTTAACTCACTTAGAAAATCAATAAAACATGAAATTTGACCAGAGCTGTCCAAATCTACCCATCGAGCACTTTATTAGGAACACTTGTACAGCTACTCATGCAGTTATCTAATCAGCCAATCGTGTGGCAGCAGTACAGTGCATAAAAATTATGCAGATACTGGCCAGAAGCTTCAGGTAATGTTCACATCAACTATCATAGTCGGAAAAAAATGATCTCAGTCATTTCGACAGTGGCATGATTGTTGAGGTGGATGGGCTACAATAGCAGAAGACCATGCCAGGCTCCACTTCTTTCAGCCAAAAACAGAAGGCTGTGGTGGGCACAGGCTCACCAAAAGTGGACAGTTGAAAGCTGAAAAAATGTAGCCTGATCTGATTAATCTCTTCAGAGAGATTTCTGCTGAATATACATGCTCTCCCATTAGTTAGGACTTTAGGAGCTAAACAGAAGGCCTTACATGTTAGATTAGCTACTAGCATATTAGGAAGTGGTAGTGAAATCAGCCAATCATGTTCTGATTTACAGTGGGCTGGACTGATTTTGTGAGAAAAACATAACTATAGGCTTTCTGAACATTCTGGATATATACATCCCTTTTTCATTAAAGCTGTTATGTGGATCTTTATAAAGGTCAAAATATAATATCTGTAGAACTAAAAAAGAGCTTACACTGTTCTGTATAAACAAATGAGCCTGCTATTGTCAATATATGATTAGATATATTTCAATGACTGTGCTAAAAAAAGTAAAAAAACAGTTCGTCCACTGACTGAGTATTGTAGGTAGCTATGTGCACTACAAACAGGCTATAGACTCTCTTTCCCTCTCACAGTCTCTCCCTCTTTTTGATTCTCAGTCCCAGTACTCACAGAAATATACCACACGTTCAAAAAGTCTCTCTCTCGCTCAAACATCACACATTCTCCCACAGTCTCTCTCTCACTCTCTCATTAACAATCACCCTTTCCTTTTCTCTATATCTGCTCACTTCTTAAGTGTCTGTGCTGTGTAATAAAAGACACTGACAGACTGTTCCTCACAGCCGGCCCACGCTGCTCTGTCCCCCAGCTCCTCCGTCTTCAAAGAGCCTCTCTGATGGAAAGTTCTTCATAGTTTAGGGAAGCTTCAATTTAGCTTCAAACAGCGCGCACAGAGCGTCTCGGCCAACTTGTGAAGAGTGCTCCTAATTTGAGCACTCGTATTGATTTTTTAGAGAATGAAAAAAAGGTAGGAAAGATTTCTGCATATTATTAAGTGTGATTTTAAGTCTCTATTAAATTCACTGAAACACCAGCATGGACGCGCATAAGAGTTCACACTTAAAGGGGCTGATTAATTAGTTTGAGTCTAAAGGTTGTTACTAATTTGAATGAACACTCCAGCGTTGATTACCATGAACAATCATTTTGACACATTTCCTTGTGCTTAGACAGAAGAGAAAACCTGTTGAATGGAAATAACTGAAGCCAATGGGCAGATGCTGAAGCAGCTTCCAATTGGTTACTATTTTATGCAAGTTTGAGCAGGTTTTCTGCTTATATTATGTTTTTTATTATACAGTAATAAAAAGTGAATTTCTTTTAAGTGTACAGATCAGTTATTAGTAAAGATGGAAGGATTGATGTATCGGTATCAGTCGATTTTCAGCCCAAATATGCGATCAGTGATCAGTTGATATTTCTCTACCTTAGACGATCCTAAGAGTTGATCAGTGATGTAAAACATATGAGCCATATTTCACCTGAGATGCCAGAATGTAACTGCTGCACCATTTAAGGTGGAATGGTCGAACAAGGAGCTGGAGAATACAAAGCCATCTTCAGCCTCTATTTCACTAACGAAAAACATTTTTCCTAAAATATGTTACATATTTGGCTCCTATGTCACTGTAAACTCACTGTGTGAACATGCAGAACTGTAATTAAGATGGTTTGTTGTCAAAGATTTGAGATTTCGTTTCAGTTAACGTTAGCATCTGAGTGCTAATCTTAGCTTAGCTTAAACTGCACCATCTTCAAGGCCTATGGCTTTGGCAGGGGCTGAAAATAAAAATAAGAGGCAGAACTTTCGTGAAGCAGGACTGTTTAGTTCTGCTAGCTGGGCCGGTTGCATAAGATCCGCTTATTTCAATGGTTAAGCTAGCCAGAATGTAACTGCTGCTCCATTTAAGGTGGAATGGGAGAATTCAAACAAGAAACTTGCAAAAAAGAATCTGACTTCAGCTTCAGCGAGAGTTGAAAGGCATGAAGGGGATGAGGATGTTTCTCTCTTTCTGCTTGACAGGTGTAGCAACAGTTTGCTAACTCACAACCTAGCAAATATTAGTTACATTACTTGCTGTGTCATTGTTCACTCTAACATTTTATAATGGAATCTGTACAACGCTTGCGAAGGGTTTTATGGCCACAAAAATCTAAAAAAATGTCGATTGCCTTGGCAATGCGTGTCCATGAATTTCAGGGGCAGGGCCTCTGAAGGAGCAGTGAAGGTGGGGTGTATTTGTTTTGCTGTTGAGAATCGATTTTGCACCTTTAAATGTGGCATCCAGCCCCGCCCTCAATCAGTATCGGCTACTGGCTGATCATATTGAAAGGCAATCAGCAACTGGTATTGGCCACAAAAACATTGATTGGTCCATCTCTAGTTATTAGAGTAAAGAATTTATTTAGACATGTAGTCCAACATAATAGTTCCACATGTCTGATTTGTATCTGATATTGTCTTTAAGATCCATGTATTCTAATCACTTATAATGCAACCTAAGTACAAAAAATAACTCTGGTTGAATTCTGGTTTAAACATCGTATATGTAGTGTACTCACTGGCCACTACCTACCTTGTAAGCCCACCTTGCAGCTGTCCAATTAGAGACTGTATCTGTTGCCATGAACATTTTGAATTAACAATGTTCTAGCCCTTATTAATGGTCCGATTCTGACGACAGAGCTGCTCTTGGTTGGATGTTTTTGGTGGTGGACCACACTTTTAAAAACCCCAGCATGCACCACAACCATGTCAGTGTCACTGCTGTTTAAGAATGCTCCATCACCCAAATTAAATCTAGTCAACAGTCCTGTGGTCAGAAACTGACCAATAACGAATGGGGAAGAGTGAGGTTGACAAATTGTGCAGCAACTTATGGACTACAGTCCGAAACTGTACACCTATATAGTGGACCTATAAGGTAGCAAACACCTTATGAAGTGATCATTGAATGAAATAAAGTGGCCAATTAATGGAAATGAAGATGAATGTTTCCAAGAAAGTGGCCAGTGAGTGTTTCTAATAAAGTGTGTTATATAGTGTGTTTTATTTATATATATATATATATATATATATATATATATATATATATATATATATATACATGCATGTGGCGAATGGCACAACACTGGAAAAAGTAGTACTCACTTGGGTCTGATTTGGAGAATGTGTCTTTATCTAGAAGATTCCTGGAAGATAAAAAAGAAGAAAAAGAAAAAAATCCTTATAATATGACAATAAAATATGAGCTATTGGTTATATTGGGTACATATTGCACAACAAGTTTATTGCAGTTCCATACAGATAGTGATTAAGTGTCAGACATTGTCACATATCTGATGAGTGGAGTAGTATCTATCGTACACTGGCTGTGAGGTGAACTGAAGCATTTGTGTAATTTCTGTGAAAAATCGATGTCAGTCCTTGAATGAAATATCACATTATGATCGAGACATAAGGCAGTCGATTATAAATCAGCTTGTACAGGAGCAATGAATTAGATTATTTCAATGACCCTGTGAAGAACTCTTTCAGTTACTAGTAGCATCTTTTGGCAATATGCAGGTTACTTTGAGACTCTGAATGTAAATGCAGAAACATTTATATACATATATATATATATATATATATATATATATATATATATATATTTATTTATTTTTTTTTCAATATTGTAATAACTGTTACACATGATAAATGCAACACTCTGATGAGTCCCACCTTCCTTATTGTTGCTATATTCATCAAACAAGAACAAGCTACTTGGTTGCATCCGTAGTGCTTGAGATTAAAATATTCAGTAGTATAGAGGAACATTTGATAGCAAACAGAGGAACATGTTTAGGTACTCAGTTCAGTGCAGACACACTATGGGGAGAAATTCATACCAAATTGAAAAGCAATCATTACAGTGGAAAAAAGTGAAATGCAATGCACAAATGACATTACTGTTCCATAGTGACATGAGGAATATGTACCAACATGAAAAACAATGCATGAGGATCTGCATTTTAAAAATGAAAATGGTGAGTTCATGTCAGAATTGAATACAATCTCAAAATCTCTACTACAGTGTTTTCATGTTGCTTGACCTGTTTTTTTGCACTACAAATGTATTTGCCTCATTAAATTGCCACCAAAACAATGAAATGCAATGTTCACACGAGATTGCATTTAAAAAGTAACATGTGGAAAATGAAAAGTAAAAGATCCATTAAGTTGATTCAACTTTGTTTTAAGTTCTGTGCGGCGGAAAGCAATACAGTCTTGCATTTATTCCATTTTAAAGTTGACTGTATTCAATGCTCACATGAATTTAGCATTTCCCTTTTAAATGCAAATCCTCATGTATTGTTTTTCAGCTAAGAGGTCAAATGATGTGAAAACAATGTGATGGAGGTTTTGTTTTTCATTTTGGCACGAATTCCTCTCCATAGCATGTCTGCACCAAACTGAAAAGCAGGCATCCCAGAACAAGGGAAGTCAGACTCATTTTTCAAAAAAAGTACTACACATTTTGATGTGTATTTTCTGTAGTTTCTGAAACATTAATTAGAAGCTGTTGAAAGCTTGATTTTAATTCAAATTTTCTTTTTTTTTACATTTTAAGATGTAGACAAGGAAAAGTGTCAGTTAGCCTCCACATTGCTCTCACTTTTCTCAGGCTTTGATGGCAAAAGCAAGAGAAAAAGCCTTAAGTAAAAAAGAAGTCAGGTTAAATAAACCAGTGTACGATGGTAATTGCCTAATGTTTGAGCAAGAGATGGACTGTGTGTGTGTGTGTGTGTGTTCACATTGCTCTGTCATCCTCACAGCTTCTCAGCCTCGTAGTGCAGCAGAACACTTTAGAAAACGGCCCAAATTCTGACAGATATCTGATGTACCTCACTGCTGGTGACATGAACATGAGTTTTCAGCATAAACAAATCGCAATAACTCATACATGATTATTTTACTACCAGTCTAAAAATCAAAAGACAGAGACTAAATGACGTGAAGAAAGGAGATTGTCTGCTCATACACATATGTGTGCAGCCGGGTGCAGACATTCCAATTAAGAGAAGCACATATTAATTAGGATGACAATTTGACATCTTGCAACTCGAATTGAATTGAATTGAATTAATTGAATTTTTGGACATACATTTATACTTAGGCATCAATTTGAGTATTTATATTTGTCTTAAGAATAACTTTGAAACTTATAAGCAAAAGCCTTTTGTTGTCTTTATGATTAGGAAAAACATACAATCAGGTGTGTCCTAACGTTGAGTAGTGCCATATGTGAAATATTACCTTAGTTACTTAAACAGTATTTTGAAGCATATTTTAAATACTGTATGTTTTCAAGTCAGAATGTTTTCTGACTTGGCTTAAAATCACAATACAGATTTATTCTGAATTGGAAAAATGAAAAAACTCTTGACAGCTACCCATAAATCCCAGCTAAAGCCGTGTGTTCAGGAGCAGAGTGTGTAGCACACTGCAGACCTCATTCCAGCATGGAGAGGGTTTGATCTGAGTGATCCACTGAAATAAACACACTGAACCCCTCATATTGACTTCTTTCAGTACTACAGTTCAATGACCTTGATGGCTAACAGTGTTCATACACATTTTATCAGTACATTGCAAAAATATAACATATCGTCACTACTGTAACTAAACCTGCTATCTACGAATGGGGAAATCCACAGGTGAAGGAAAAACTGCACTTTGTCAGATGTTTCTGTAGCATTATTGGGTCAGGAGAAAAAAACATGCTAAAATAGGTAAAAGTCATCTTATGTAATTATGTAAATCAAGTCAGATTTCACAGGACTTTTTGGTACATGTGATATGTTATTATGTATTAATGTCACATGCGCAGGCTCAAGAAGAAGGCTCAGCTTGATGTTTAGGACTAAAATTATTATATAAAATGTAATATATTTGGGTTACAATAACAATACAGAATTACTCTGAATCAGAAAAGAATTGGTATTATCTTAGCACCAAAATCCTTTCAACAGCATTATGCAGAAAGCCAAGTTAAAGCTTTGGGTTGAGGAGTTGAGTGTAAGGTACACTGACCAAGAAGGGTGCTTGGACCCCTAATTACTCCTGAAACTTAGAGGCTAAAAAGGCTATTAAAGACGTATTGGTCTTAAAGCCCCCGTCAACATGGTTTTACATGTTTAAAATATTTTTAATAGTAAAGATATGCCTAGAATAGGCATTTACCAGTGGTACATTCAAGAAATATTTACGTTCATTTTATGACAGGTAGGACATATTGTGCCCAATATTTGAACACTCAGCACTAATGTTATATTCATAACCCATAGCTAGCTAGCTAGCTAGCTAACTACTGGACCGTGCTTCTAAACCAGAGGTCACACAGGCTTCCGCTATGAGTCATATTTGTGAACACTGATTAGAAATTTCTCATGTGCCTTATTGTGCGTCACGTCTGTAAAGTACAATTTCTGGGAGACACTGTGAGTCTTGACGTAATTGGGGTAGCCAAAAGGTGGACTGCTAGTTATCGCACTCTCATGAATGCAGTTAATCATTTATAGTAGGATTCTGCAACAGGTGGCTAACGCAAGCAGGAAGCAGCATCTAGCTATGCTAGAAAAGCTTACATAACCTACTTGCTGGGAGTTTTGGAACTTGGAGTAGGGGGAGATCAGCCATTTTACGAGGGGGAGAGGAACGTGTGGAGAGGAATGTAGCCCCACCCAGCTCAAATCAAACAGAGGAAAATGGCATTTCAAAAATCTATCAACAGAAAAGGCCAACATTGTTTTTTCTCTGCTAGTTTATAGTAAAACATCACAAAAACTGAAGAAAACAGTTAAAAGAAAATCAGGAAAATGAGTGGACAGGGACCCTGAAAGCTAAGCTAGACCTGTGAGTTCAGGAGTTCAGTGTAAGATGTGCTGTGGGCCTCATTCCAGAGCCGAGAGTGTCTGATGTGCTCAAATAAACACTAAACTCAGATACTGATATCTGATTTCATTGCTGTTGGAATGAAGGGGAACCTGAGCGCTCCGCCTCGCCTCAAGCTGCAAAACTGTCATCACGTCGCGCCATCTAAATCAGAGATGGCACATCTATCACAGGGCACGCCCGTGAGCACACACATACAATCAGATGGACGCGGCGCTGAATAGCAGTCATCAGAAAAAATCGTGGGGGTTGGGTGTCAGTAACAAAGCAGCTTTGATTATAGGCTCTTGTCTATGCATTTGTATCGTTCCCGCAACATCTTCTGCACAATGACCTCACCCTCCACCTCCCCCACCTCCCCCCAGCATACAGAGACCACCCTACGTCTTCATGAACCTCATGGCACCAAACACACTCTCCTGCTCTAATCACCAATGTTTGTTTTGCGGCAGATGATGATTATGATGTTGGCCTGAGACAAAAGATTACAGGAATGATAATGGCAGGTGACACTGAGGAAAAGGGCACCCAGAAGAGCGTTCTACTCTGCCTTATCTACAATCTTGCTATCTCTCTCTCTTTCTCTCATTCGCTCCCCCTCAGAATCAGAATCACAATGTTTCGCCAAGTACAAGATGTACAGGGAACTTCTTATGGTGAAGCTGTCAACATAAATTACAGAGTAATTATACAGGTTTGAACACTTCCAGTCAAATTCCATGCTTTGCTGATTTTCTAAGTGAAAATAAGTTAACATCTCCTCTACAGCTCGTAAAAAAATAAAGGCAAATTTGTGCACAATTCTATTTTTGTGCTGACTATAACAAGTTAGAAAAAATAGTACATAATATAAAATGTGCCAAGATTTTTGCACAGGCCACATTTTACACTGCATTTTTTTTTAATTGTGAGATTCAGCAAGTAAACCATAACTGTGTTAAAAACCAGTCCAGAAATGTGTTCTTGTAGAGGATGCATTAACTTATTTTCACTTAGAAAATCAACAAAATGTAATTTGACCAGGGGCGCCCAAACTTTTGCATACAAATGTATGAATGCACCATTATTATATATAGATTCAAAACAGCACTTTTTGGGTACACCTACAGGTGTACAGTTAGAGGCTGATGTTTTTCCATGCACAATTTGTGTCAGTCATCCTACAGCCCTTCCACAAGTTTACTGTATCTGAATGTTTCTGGTTGATGGACTATTTTCAAGAGAACACCGATGTTGCTGATGTTCAGTGTATTGCACCAGTGCATCACATCACCATATCAGTGTCACTGCACTGCTTGGTCCACTATCCAAATCATCTGGTCAATGTAGTGGGATATATGGGGGTGCTGATAAATTGTGCAGCAACAGACACAAATATGGCAGGTGTTTCTGATAAACTGACCAATGACTGATGTCCAAGCGAGGTTTACCTAATAAAGTGGCACCTCAATATATGTAAAAGTACAAAGAAACTGTGCTTAAGTAAAAGTATGAGTACTGTGTCAAAATTGGTGGATCATTCTCAGCACTGCAGTGACACTAACATGGTGGTGGTGTGTTAGTGTGTGTTGTGCTGGCACAAGTGGATCAGACACAGCAGTGCTGCACTGTAGCAAACCAGTTCACCCAGTTGTTCATTCATAGCCTAGCAACTGTAACTATGCTTAGAATTCCTCTGCAAAACTTTACAAGGTGCCACAGCATATTAGTAAATCTGAAAACGGGACCAATTTTGCAAGAGATTGGCGGAAAGAATGAATTGTTACTCATTTCTCAAACCAAAGACACTAGAGGATCTCAGTTAATGTGAGGAGGACTGTATTTACAAAAGAATAACAAACACTTTGGTGCCATTTAGTCTAGCATAAGTGCTGCTGTGACAAGTGAGCAGCTGGCCAACACTGGAGTAGCCAGCCACCATCGAACCCCCCAAATACAAGGGGGTATTTCGCACACTGCCTAGACACATTTTTAAAGCTATTTATCCAGGGAAGAAATGTTTTTGCCAGTAAATACACCATAAATAATTAGAATAAATATAAATAAATATAAAAAGTATTTCGGAAAAAGTAGTTGATATCATGTGGGGTAGTTTGAAGAACAAAATTTCATTCCACATTTCTCTTGGACACCCCCAGGCATCACATCAATCTGTTAAACTGCATCACCAGCACACTTGATTTAACCTAGTGAAGCATTAATTGAGTTAAACCATGTATTGGATGACAACAATGTATAATACAGGGCTGCTATGAGGAGAGGTGTGGAAACAGTTAAACAAATACACTGACATACATAAAAATCACTACTTACAGTATTAATGTGATTGTAATTATGCTAATATCAGTGTTTTTCTGAGCAGACAAACACTCACTGCCCAGATGAACAGCTTTTTAATTCAGATTTTCTAAGGTTCCCTAACATTTGCACAGTACTGTATATTGTGTGCCCACAAGAGCAAGATTAACCTAATTAGAAAGAAAGCACGGATTTAGGTTCCCTGAAGCTTTAACACTGCTGATTGCACTGCGTGTAACCCAGACTAGTGAGTCTGTCTTCTCTTCACTCCTTTCAACAAACGTATAAATATTTGCAAAATTCAGATATATTAGCTAAAATAACTACTTGTCTACATAATGTGATATTGCTATAACCATTGCATTGTATGGCATTTTCCCTCACTTATAGAGCTTGATTATATGATCACAGGTGATACAAACATCCAGGTCCATAGAAATGACAGCCCAAAACCCGCTGTATATGATTTGATTCATATTATATTTGATCATTCAACTGATTGGTAAGAGAAAAAAAGAGAAACATCTCCTTGCCTTTAAGATTTTTAACAAGTGCTTTGAAGGTCTAAATAAAAATGTGAGGATAGAAAGTGCACGTTTTTTCTTCTGGAAATTTAGTTAAGTTAAAGTACAAGTACTCAATTTCAATAATGCTTAAGTGAAATACAAAACTTCCAAAATAGTACTTAAGTTTAGTAACAATGTACAACTACCCAAGTATTTTACACAATATTAGTGGTCGAATGACCCCAGGGCTCAATGATTTCTGTGAAATGAAAAATACTGTTATTTTTATGAAGCTCTCCAATTGTCTAGGACTTCAGGAGCTCAAAAGAAGGCCTAATGTGTCAGACTAACCACCAACATAGTAAGGAAGAATTAGTGGACAAATCATATTTTGATTTACAATAGACTGGACCAATTTTGACCTTCTGGAAGTCATAGATACGTCACTGACTGTGAGTACAAATGGTAGTCCGAGCAATGCCTTTCAGTCAGATGTTAGAAATGGTAAACAGAGGCAGTTCTATGCCAGGGCTGTTTACTGAAGGAGTCACTGTGAAACTGCCACATACAAAGTAAACAATATGCCAATCTGTATGTTACAAACCCAAATAAAAAATGAAACGTATTTTACATGCTTAAATATCTGTGTGTAACCTAGAACAGCCAAAAGATATATATAAAAATATAGTTGTTAGCTTAGCACTAACATACTATTAGATTCTCATAGAGGTGCTAGCAGTAATAGCATTATCATAGGGTTGTTGCTTGTTTTTGATCAGGGTTTGACATTTATGGAACAAACTGAAAGCCAAAGTGTATAAATTATAAACAAGATTAGAATGATGTGTTACATTTAGTTATGTTATATATTTTAATGCTGTATAAGGTTTTAAATAACAAATTTACAATATGTACAATTATGTAGAATCATTAAGATGTAAGCAGTTGACATATATAGGCCTATTTGCAATATGTGCACACAAAGTAACTCATTCTAGAGGAAGGACGTGGGAAGTTCCCTTATTTAAGAGACTCGCTCTCTCTTTTGTCCGTCATTCTCAGGCTTCTCTTCAGACACGTTCCACATAATTGACAAATTTTTTTTCAAGTACACGCACAGCTTTCCGCAACTGAATCAATCCGCTCTCATTCTTGACCTTTAGTGAATGGCCTCTCGAAGCAGTAACGTGAAATCTCTGACATCATCGCCCCCCAACAGAGCACTGTGACAGGAGCAGCCTGTGAAAACATGACTATAAATCTATGACATTTAGAGCAGCAAGGAAGAGTGCGGTAAATGGCGCATAGCTAATCTTTCACTAATGAACACCTGGGTTTCTACCATGTTGGCCACTGTTGAACGTGACAGATCTAACATGCTGGAAGGAGCAAAGGCCGAAAGCATGTGGACATGGCCAGCACTGTAATGCCCCGTCTTAGCGGGACACAAATGAAAAAAAATTAATTTAAAATGCATGAATAATTCCACAGCTTTAGCTACGAGAGGAGAGCATATCTAGTAATCATGAATTTCTGAAGATAAAAGGAAACGCATACTCATTCTTTCTGCCCCTGCACAGAGTAAATTAGATCCCAGAGTTGCACATAATGAGAATGTGCAAAATACTGCACGTGTGTGTGTGTCGATGGCCTGCTGTGAACACTAAAAACCACACATCATAAATTACACTCTGCTTGGCGAGCTTAATTTCAGTTAGTCGTCCTCCCTTCAGCAGCCGAAGATTCGATTAACACTCGCTGTTGTCCCCTCCGTCTCAAAGAGCAAATAAACGGTTCAAAGTGCTCCATCACATTTGTTGAGACAAAATTCAAGTAACAGCACGACAGTGAACACAATTACTCCCAAATGGCTGAGTAAATTCCTCTTATCTAGACTATCATAGGATTAATGGTATTAACTGACACAATCTATCATTGGTAAAGCTTCGAAGTGGAAGCACTCTATTAGGTACTGGAGCACAAAATGATATTATGGTTCAAATGAGGCAAAGATGAAAGTGTCACTCTTCACTTTGATAGCTCCTTAAAGAGCCCATATCATAGAAAATCTGAATTTCCCTCACTTTTTTGAAATGTGCTTGATTTAGTAAATATTGTTTTAAAATGTACCATTGGCTCTCCACTCCATACAGTCCATGTATGGGCTGCAAAAACAGCCTCTTTTGAACTGTTTGTTTTTGTGAGGTCACAAAAAACAGTGCATTTACATACATCAGCAGGCCACTCCATTACGTCCACTCACCTATTTACACTCTTTGTCCATATTTTCAGCTCCACTTACCATATAGGTGTATGCTGTACTTCTATAATTACAGGCTGTTGCTCTGCATACTATGTTAGCCCCTTTTTACCCTGTTCTTCAATGGTCAGGACTCCCACAAGACCACCACAGAGCAGGTCACAGAGTCTCTCAGCACTGCAGTGACACTGACTTGGTGGTGTGCTAGTGTGTGTTACACATGGATCACAGACAGCAGTGCTGCTGGAGTTTATGACAGTACAGTTACAGTACATCAGCTAGCAAGATAGGGGCCCCCAAAAATCCTGCTCAAGCCTAAACCTGGCCCTGGTCACAATGGATGATGACTGGGATGTGTTGAGTTGGTGAACGGTCACACTGGATCTTTCCTTTTGCTTGTTAAGTTGGTCCTAAGTGTGTTAAGCATTTCTGCCAGTAGCAGCAGTAGCAGGAGGAACTTTAGCGAAGCAAGGCGAACAGCTGATTGGAGGATGTTAGAAACATAATAAATATGGCTTACGGGGTATCACAGATGTGTAAAATACCATTTTATCCCAGCTTGCCATTTTCTGTCTATCAACCCCAGTAACAAAGTAACAAACAACCACTTAGGAACAAAGCAAAGCTCTGTAAAGATGCAGAAACCCATCTGTTAGCGCGTGTGAGTGGGTTTAGATCGGGTTCAGGTTTCAAATTTAGCAGTACCAGTCAGGACTGCTCGGGTCAAGTCTCAAAGTTGTGGGCATCGGCTTTAGTTTCATACCCGCGCAGACCTCGAGCCTACAGCAATTTAGCCCCTCCATAGCCTGCAGCAGGTCTAGATTTCACTCACTGTTATAACTTAATGATAATAATTTGCATTGTTTTCCATTCTGAACAATAAGTCTTAGGATGGGGGTGTTTGTGAAGTTTAAGGGGTTAACACACCTTTCAGTGGCAACACGGAAGGCTTCCTTTTCCATTATCCATTAAGCATCCATTGTCACTGCAGCAAGTTCGACCATTAAAACCCATTCATAGGGAGGCATGTCCTTGTCTATGGTGTGTCTATTGAAAATCAGGGCATTTTGTCTTGAGCCGCAGCTCCAGCTCCATCTCTCCCATGGGGCCGGCGGGCACAGCGCTGGGGGGATCCGTCAGGAGTGTTCTAGGAGTCTTAATTACTGCCATTAAGAGTGGGATAGAGCAGGAGCTGGGGATAAATATAGCTGCGAGGTCTGCTGACTCCTGGGGGGGAGCCCCAGCTTCTCCTGCTGCCATCATTCCAGCTCTAGTTACCCGCTTTCTGTAATCCAGACTTCTACACGCTGTCATGGCCTAATTAGAAGCTTGATGTCCTTGATCCGCATGACATGAAGGTCAGCATAGAGGTGATTAACAGTTAGCAAAAAAAAAACTGTTTTCTACAGAAGAGACCCTGCTGGTATTTGAGGGGAAATGGAATTAAGATTCAAAACATAGACTCTATGTCCAAAAGATTGTAGACTCCTTCTCCTTCCATTGGCCATCAGTCCAGTACTGAAGATTCCAGGACCAACAGAACAAAATGGTCATTCGAGGAGGCCTGAGGCATTACCAGGATTTCAACTCATGAGCCAGTTAGCCAGTTGTATCATTCAGGAGCTACAACATTGTCTACATTACTGTGTCCAAGAAAGAATGTAAAAGTGAATTACCCCAGAAAGGACGTCATAACACACATATATGCATTGAATAACATATTTATAAAGCAATACTTGAGTATGCCAGTAACCCCAAGATACCATAAGCTGATGTAAATGATATTGTATTGACAAAAGTATAACTGATATACATTTTTAAAATTGATCTTCCTTCTAAGTTCCATTACTTGTTCATAACAGTGTTATAAATGGAGCAAATGTCCATCACTTCAGTTTAAGGTCCCTAATATTAATGCAATGTCATTTGCTTCATAGAACACCTGAAGTCATCTTGCAATTAATACTTATAACTACTCAGATATTGCTTCATAAATATGTTATTCAGTGCTTATGCATGTGTTATGTAGTCTCTATGTAGGTAGCCTTCAAATAAAGTGTTACTAAATATACTTTAATATATACTAAATGTAGTATAACGACTTATGATGTGTTTAAATTGTAATCAGGCTATAATTAAATATATATTAAATACATTTAGTTGTGCTTTTCAGTCACTCTTTTAACAACCTAAGTAGATTTAGGTACGTAATTTGTAGACATCACTGTTATTACACTTGGAATACATTATAAATGTACTGCTGGATGTACTGCTTGCATTTTAAATGCATTTTTAATAAGATTTTGATATCACTAAATATGCTAAAAATGAAATAAAGTATGTGTTTAAGTGTATTTTTATACACTTTCAGAAATTATTATAAATACCTAAACACAACGTATATATACATAAATAATATATGTATATAGTGCATATAGTAATACAGTTCTTTGCCAACAAATGCTTTTCTATTCTAAACAACTTATGTTGCAATGAAGTTAACTTAAGTAATTAAGCAATTAAGACACAAATTCTACTACACTTAAAACACATTTTAAATGTATTCTCTTGTGTGTACTAGTACTGATAGTTAGAGTTTTAACTGCAACTAAAATATACTAAAACATATTTTGAAAGCCATTGCTTTAAAATATACTTTTAAATAATGCAATTAAGTTGATGACAATTAAATTTACTTTTAAGTATGCAGTATGCTAAGTACATTTACTTAAGTATATTTCCTTACTTTCAAATATGGGGTCAGAGCTTGTGGGTGGGCACTGGCATTGACTAAATTGGGGGAAGGACTGAATAAAAAATCTATTAAAACATTGAGGCTATTTCAGCCTCAATGGAGGCCACCATGTTCACTGTTTTTTCTAAGTAAGCTCGACTTAAACTGTATTTTGTCGTTTTAAAAAATGCTTGACTAAACTAATTTGAGAACATTTTTAAAAGCTATGCAGAAGGTGGACAATCAAGTTGACCTGATGCTAGTCCTGGAGAACATGGAACATTTTCCCTGCTCTAACATGACCACTTAAACTCAGGATAAGCTGGTTAAATAGCTGTTTAGTTGGATCAGGTGTGGATCAGGCAAAAAAACAGAAGTTGGAAGAAAGGCTACACCAGGACCAGGACTGGAAACCACTAATTTAGAAGAACAATAATTTCTACTCAGTGACAACCTTCAGCTGTGTTATCTGGTACCTCATATTGGTGGAACTGCCAGATGTTATCTGAAGACGATATGGAGAGAATATGGCGCCCTTTGAAGAAACTTCGCAGGAGCACTGTGAGAAGGCATGTTTGATCAGACGCTCAGTAGAAACAACAAGGAACAAATGTAGAAAATGTAGTCAACAACCGGAGAGATGATGCCTTCTCTGGAGACAATGCAGAGTCTATTTTCAGGGGCCTCCTGCTTGGGTTTAGATGCTTTACCATATCAGCGTTCCCTCGCTCTCTCTATCTAACTCCGTCGCTCTCTGGCATCAAACTCCCCATGCTATCGACTCACAAGCTTTGATCTCTGAAACACAGCACTCAGCCCTTGGTGAATCAATGCCCTGGTGTGACAGCTCTCACTGTGTGTGTGTGTGTGTGTGTGTGTTTGTGTGTGTGTGTGTGTGTGTGTGTGTGTGTGTGTGTGTTCGTCTATTGCTGACATTTGCACAAGCCAGAAAAGAAGACAAGCTTTACCAGCAAGGCAAACTATGAAGCATCAACTGTCCAATCAACACTTTTTCCCCAGCCTGTCCACATCTGCCCTGTGGACTGACAGAAATCTGGGAGAAGTGAAACATCCAGCTTTAAAAAAAGGCTCTTTAAAGGTTCTTTTTAAAAGGAACCTAAAATCAAAACTGGCCCTTTTTTGCCTTGTTAGTTCATGTGCCTGATCATATTACACACAGTTCATCACATCATCTCATTTAAATGACACAGTTCTAATCTCCAAATGAAAATGTGATGATTGCAGGCTGTGAAACGTCTTCTGATTTTTGATTACATCATCATGCACCAGCAGGTGGGGAAAATAATATTAACCAATAAGATCATGTTTCACCTTCCCCTCCCACCTTGAACAAAAATGTGCATCTAGCTCAAAGACCCTCCCTGATAATGTGTTTCACTTGGAAATATGTCACAAACAAAACCTTGAAAAGAACCACAACAACTTAAAGAGCCATTTTCTGGAGCTTATCAATGCTTGGGAATGTAATCCATATACATGGTCTCGACTTATTAAGGTGTGAAAATGTGATAATGAAGTCATGGCCACAACTATGCAAGGCATACTAAGGTATGGAAATGACTATCATGTTTGCACATCTTACTGAGCCGTAGCTATGAGAAATTATGCTGTGTCTTCATAAGGCATTTGAACGAGATAATTATGTCATATCAGGGTCTCGTTTTCACGCTTTACAAAGTTGTAGTCATAACTTCTTCATCTCATTCTTACACTGCATGAAGTTGTGGCCATGGCTTAATTATATCCTCCCCACATTTTACTAAGTTGTGGCCATGGCTTAATTATATCCTCCCCACATTTTACTAAGTTGTGGCCATGGCTTAATTATATCCTCCCCACATTTTACTAAGTTGTGGCCATGGTTTAATTATCTTTTTCCCACACTTTGCTAAGACTTAATTATCTTGTTCCCATGGCTTATGAAGTCATGACAACAACCCAAGTATCACAACGTAATTCTCTCGCTCCCACATCATACTGAGTCATGGTCACAACTTTTATCTCAGTTCCACATTTTTCTAGGTTGTGGCCATGACTTAATTCTGGTCCCCACACTTTTTTCAGTTGTGACCACTACTTAAAACTTGTTCCCATGGTTTATGAAGTTGTGATAACAACTTAAGTATCACAACTTAATTATCTCATTCCCACACCATGCTAAGTCATGGTCACAACTTGTTTATTTCATTCCCACATTTTACTAAGCTGTGGCCATGACTTAATTCTGGTCCCTACACTTTTTTCAGTTGTGACCACTACTTAATTATCTTGTTCCCATGGCTTATGAAGTTGTGACAATGACTTAAGTATCACAACTTAATTATCTCATTTCCACACCATGCTAAGTCATGGTCACAACTTATTTAATTCCCATATTTTACTAAGTTGTGGCCATGACTAATTATCTCGTTCCCATGCCTTATGAAGTCATGATGACAACTTATCACAACTTACGTGAGCATGTGACCATGCATTAGGATCACATTCCCATGCCTTAGTAAGTTATGGGCATGACTTAATTCTTGTCCCTACACGTAATTAAGTTGTGGCCACTACTTAATTATCTTGTTCCCATGGCTTATAAAGTTGTTACAATGATTTAAGTATCACAGCTTAATTATCTTATTCCCACACCATGCTAAGTCTTGGTCACAACTTATTTCATTCCCACATTTTACTAAGTTGTGGCCACACTTAATTATCTCGTTCCCATGCCTTATGAAGTCATGAAAACGACTTGAGCATGTGACCGTGCATTAGGATCCCATTCCCATTTCTTAGTAATTTGTGGCCACGACTTAAATATCTCATTCCCACAACTTACTAAATCACGTGCACAACGTAATTATTCAATTCCCACATGTTACTAAGTTGTGGCAATCATCTTGTTCCCACACTTTACTAAGGCAAGACGACAATTTAGTTTCTTTCTTTATTTCCTTTATTTCTTTCACACACCTCATGAAGTTGCAACCACGACTTAATGTTAACTTAATTAACTAGTTCCCACACCTTACAGTCATGGCTATGCATAAGGATCTTGTTCCCATGCCTTAATATGTTGTGGCCATGCCTTATTTTAATATTTGTCCATATATATGGCTCTTTAAAGAACCTTTAATATAAATATGCAGCACCTTTTTGCTAAGGTAGTACATCACAAAGTTGGAAAGCAGGAAAAAACTCTTCCTCAAAACTGGGGAGGTGTGAAACCTCTTTATTTGTACAGTGAATCACTGTGTCTACCGTGCCCGGATGTGGCACTATAGAAGAGGTCGCGAGCAAGAATCCATGAGAATTACCATGAGCTACATCAGACGGCATTATGTAATAGATTGCAGGAATTTTATGAATGATGTATAAATGTGACAGTCCACAGAGGAAGCCTTCAGGGGAAGCTGTTAGATGAGCTGTTTGATGATGTGGCCACCTTGCATTGCTGCAGAGCCTGGGGAACGGCTGCTTTGCCTTTGTGCGCCCATCTTCCTTTCACCACACATTCAACTGAGGGTTTCTCATTTCAAAATTCACTACTTTTCCTACATAGATTCATCCATCCATGTTACAGTCACATTCAAGAGTATATGTATGCAAATCCATCATTACTTTTGACAGTCCTGTGTCCAGTGTTCTAAACTAATGCTATAAGCCATCACTTTAGTTTATAACGCAATGAAGCTATGTTTTCATGGTTAATAGGTGTTGCTGGGCAGAGTTTAATTCATCATTATTAATAATCGCAATAATCAGAACAATTCTTCTGTCAAACAGTGTACACTATCTGGCCAAAAGTATATGGACACCTTACCATCACACCTATGTGAGATTGTTGGACATCCTATTCCAGTGTTAATATGGAGTCCGCCCACCTCACGACTATAACAGCCTTCACTCTGGGAAGGCTTTCCACAAGATTTTGGAGTGTCTGTGGGAATTTAAGCAAATTCAGCCACAAAAGCATTTGTTAAGTCAGGCACTGATGTTGGACGAAAAGGCCTGGGTCACAATCAGCATTCCAGTTCATCAGTGAGGTTAAGGTCAGGGCTCTGTGCAGGCCAGTGGAGTTCTCCACACCAAACTCATCAAACCATGTCTTTATGGACCTCACTTTGTAGCGTTCTTTTGTCCGTCAGACTGCCAGATAGTGAAGCATGATCCAGAGTCCAGTGGCAGTGTGCTTTACACCACTCCAGCTGATGCTTGGCATTGCTCATAATGATCTTAGACTCTGCTCAGCCATGGAAAGCCATTTCATGATGCACAGTTCTTGTGTTGATACTTTGTCACATTTAAAAAATGAACTAAAGTAAATTCCCTATTTTCCTTTTCATACCTACATAAAACCCTGAATTGATCTCCATGATGCAAACGTTACCACTTCAGGCATTTGCAGCACTGTCAAATTTAAAATTCTGAAAAATGTCAGAAATGTTCCAGCAGAGGTCTTACACTGCTGACAAACGAAAGTGGCCTCAGTCTGATGCGCCTGTTTGCCACCAAGCGCCTTTAAACTGGATGTTTATGTCATCTCTGCGTTCTGACCTCATCAAATGCGTGACAGTGTCATCAGAGCGAGACAGTTCAGGCCCCGCTGTTGTTTTAATTAAAGCTGACAGCTCAACACACCCTTTTGTTTTCTTTTGGCACCCCCCGCGTGTGTATGTGTGTTTGTGTTTATGCATGTGAATGTGTGTGTGTGTGATACTGAGTGTTGAAATGCTGCGGTGAAAGCTGTGATTTATTCTCTGTAGCTGATGTGTTGTGTTTACACTGTTTCTGCTGCATCTTTTTATTAGTCTACAGCTTTTTCACAACGA
Organism: Colossoma macropomum; assembly: GCF_904425465.1. Lineage (NCBI taxonomy): Eukaryota > Metazoa > Chordata > Actinopteri > Characiformes > Serrasalmidae > Colossoma > Colossoma macropomum. The sequence continues at coordinate 23,424,373 of NW_023494810.1, forward strand.
ATCACACACACACATGCAGGCAAGTGGCACTGCTATGAAGCCCAAACCCAACTTGGCCCGGCCCAAGTGGTGCTGCTAGTGCTGCAGTAGTCACTCAAAAAAAAGTAATCCAGTACAAATTACTAATTACTTCTCTCAGCCTGTAATGAGTTTGCTATATTCATCACTTCCAGGAAAAGACTCTCATTATTCATTACTTTACTTCTCTTAAACCCATACAAAATTTAACCAACAGGGATATATAAGGGAAAAGTCCGGTAGTCGTTTTCAATTTATTTAGGAGGACATAGCCAGTCACAGTAAATATCATGTATATCATATATATGTCACTGACCCTGACACAGTCAGTTTAGCAAGTCTGCTGCTCTTCCTGCACTGTTCTGCTCATATTCACAGTCAAAGTTGTGCAGCTGTCAAAAGCAGCACATCCATGCAGAAACTGTACAAGGACAGACACTGAGAATCTATACAGAAGACATTCATGTTTTAAATACATCTGATGTTCTGTTAAACTTCATCCCCACTTTCATTCAGGGGCACATTAAACCAATCCTCAAACTTTGACTATTCTGAATGCAGCTATAGACTATAACATTACTAGAAAGAGAGAGAGGGAGAGAGAGAGAGAAAGAATTCATGAGTGCTGGAAAATTCCATAAAAACAAAATCACTCATTAGAAAACAAACTCGAGCATAACCTGAGCCCAATGTTGTACATGAACACCAGAACCCTGATATTGTCTCTGAACCCATCAGGCTCAGATTGGGCAGTTGAGCTCTAAGGCTTTGTTCACACATGGATCAAAATCTCATTTTTCAGCATACTGAAATTGAGCAGGACAAACTTTCTGCAGTCAGAACAGCAGAAGGCAAATCTGAACTAAACTAGCTATATTTTTTGCGTTTTATTATATATTAGAAAATAATTTTCTATCTGAAGGCCTTTCCTGATAATATTTATTTCTGTTGCAGAATATTTATTCTGTGGCTAAAAAAAAAAAAGACAAAACTGAATATGGAATAGAATAGAATAGAGAAAGGAAAACCAACATACGGAAGAAGTACTCAAGCACTCAACTGATTTGGGCCAAGCCTAATAATTACTGATAGAGCTGACAGCAAACCACAGTGTGTAAAGGTTAATTAACCTGAGTCCTACTCCTGTGTGCCAGGGCTGAAGACTTTCAGGGTTTTTTTTTCACACTATTGAAGTTTATTTTCTTTAATATGGTCTACTTTGCTAAGCAGTAAAGTATAGCTCACTATAGTAGTAAGTAAGTAGCAGATAACTCTAGAAACTAACACAGCTCAGATAAGTTCCTACAATCTGCAGAATCAGATGAGCAGAGTGATGCTGTGTTTATGGATCATTCTACTGAATTGATTCAAAGTCAGAGTTGACTTTTAGACTTTTAACTGACTTGGACTTCAGATTAAAGATGCTTTGAGTGACCCTATACCTTCATTCTGTTCATTTTATTAAAAGAAATGATTAAATATTTCATTTTATCACTAACAAAACAATCATAACACATTTGGTAATGTTTGGCAATGATAATTTTAATTTTGAGCTTAACTCAAAAACGCTAGCTAGTACATGACCAGCAAACACGGCTTTGAACACAAATAAAATCAGAATATTTTTCATTAAAGCACAAACAACTTAGCAGAAAATATGTTTTTCATTAATGGCAATTCTTAATGTTACACACTGGGTTTCAGACTCTGAGGTTCATTTATTGCTCACCATGTGGCTGTGAGGGACAGGGATGCAGCCTCACTTCCTGCTCTAAAATGCTTTTTAGCAGAAAGTGTACATGGAATCCGGCCAAAGATACAATCCAGACACAAAAGCTATGTTAATGAATGGGGTAAACAGCATCTATGATGCTGATGATGAGCGTGCGGTTGCTCAGTCTTTCTCAATGCTATCCAGCTAACCACATTTAGTATTCCAGGAGTACTACTGCACAGAGGGGAACTAAATTGATCTGCCACAGTAATTAAAATCACCCCCGGAGAATAAATGATAATGCCTCTACCTCAGGGTCATTTTTATGCTGGCCGATATATGCGGCCGGCCCAGTGCATTCCAGTCAAAGCAATTGACTTCTGCTCTCTTGTAAACAGCTCCTGCTAAGCCAGCAGCACAAGTAATCTGCGCTTGGAGGTCAATCACCGTGCTAAAATGACCCTTCAGCCCTTTAGCCACTTTTAGACTGGGCTCCACTCCCACCGGACCCTCCGAGTGTCAACACATAGTACTTATGAAGAACACAAGCACACACACATATACACACACAAACACACACACACACACGTGCGGGCCTCAGGGAGAACAATATCAACTAGAAGCGTGTGACTCTCCCTTGGGGGGGGCAGTCATTTCTCACTTTTCCAGCACCCCTCACCCTCTCACCCCCTCATTCTCACACACTCACACACATTCCTCCAGGCAGCATGGAGCAGCCAGGGGCTCCATTAAAGAAGACCTACTCTAATCTCAGTGCTGGAGATAAAGATAGGTGCAGAGAGAGAAGAGAGTGATGACAGAAAAAGATGGAGCACTGCGTGATTGGACTGTTGAGAAAGAGAGAGCGAGAGAGAGAGAGAGAGAGAAAGAAAAAGAAAGATATTCATTAACAGAACAGTAACAATCCATTACAATTATATTATTGTTTTGTTCAGGTGTTTCAGCGTGTACAGGTGTGTGAAATCAAGCACATAGCCATGCAAACTCCATAGACAAACATTGGCAGTAGAATAGGTCAAACGGAAAAGCTCAGTGATTTTAAATGTGGCACCACACAAGTCAGTTAACAAAAATACTGCCCTGCTAGATCTGCCCTAGTCAACTGTAAGTGACATTATTGTGAATTGGAAGCTCCTAGAAGCAACAGCAGCAGCAGGCCACGCAAACTCAGAGCGGGGGGCTGAGCACTGAAGCATGCTGCCTGTACTCTGATGCATGACTCACTACAGAGTTCCAAACCATCTCTGGAAACACAAGAGCTGTGCGTCCAGAGCTTCATGAAATGAGCCTGCATGGCTGAGCAGCTGCACATAAGCCTTAGATCACTATGCATACTTAAAATGTGTTCAGGGAATAAACGGCCTATGACACTATACACATTCAAAGCCTATTCAAGACAAATTCAAATTACATTAATTGTTGTTCAAAGTGTTTGTCATTTAGTATTTATTTATTAATTTATAAAAGAATTACACAATAGATATTAGATTTACACAATACCTACTCATACAAGTGTTCCAGTAGCGTTCAGGACCTCCACAGTAACATCACAGAGAAACTACATTACTGCCCTGCTGTTAGGGGAAGCTCTTCTGTTTCTCTGTGTTCTGCAGTAACAGTGCATGTAGCTAACAGTGTATAAGTGAAGTCTTAGTGAAGAAAGGAGGCTAATGGCTCAGTGTCCAGCTGGAAATATTACGTTATTGACCTCACACTGTGAGCTTGATTCAGGAATAAACTGCAGTGTTATTAAGGGATCAATAATGAATGTAATATGGATCTCTTTTAAAGACCATGTGCTCATAAGGAATGTGTACTAGAAAGAAAGAAAGAATGGAAACACTGTGAACCATGTATTGAGATCATTTAGTGGTGTATGAGAGAGTGAGGGAGGCAGAAAGAGAGAGAGAGAGACAAAGAAAGAAAGAAAGACAAAGAAACTAAACACTTCATGAAACATGTATAGCATTTATTTAGTGGTGCATGAGAGAGAGAAAGGGAAGGCAGAAAAGAAAGAAAGAAAGAAAGAAAGAAAGAAAGAAAGAAAGAAAGAAAGACAGAAAGAAAGAAAGAAAGAAAGAAAGAAAGAAAAGAAGAAAGAAAGAAATGAAACACTTCATAAAACATGCATAGAGTTCATTTAGTGGTGCATGAGAGAAAGGGATGAGGCAGAGAGAGAGACAAAGAAAGGAACAAAGAAAGAAATAAAGAATGAAACACTTTGTGAACCATGTATAGGGATTATTTAGTGGTGAATGAGAGAGAGAAAGGAGGGGGCAGAAAAAGGAAGAAAGAAAGAAAGAAAGAAAGAAAGAAAACACTTTATGAACCACACAAGACAGAGAGGAGAGAGAAAGAAAGAAAGAAAGAAAGAAAGAAAGAACAAAGAAAGAAAGAAAGAACAAAGAAAGAAAGAAAGAAAGAAAGAAAGGAAACACTGAACTAAGCATAGAGTTCACTTAGTGGTGCATGAGAGAAAGGGATGAGGCAGAGAGAGAGAGACAAAGAAAGAAAGAAAGAAAGAAAGGAACAAAGAATGAAAACACTTTGGGATAGGGATCATTTAGTGGTGAATGAGAGAGAAAAGAGGGGGCAGAAAGAAAGAAAGAAAGAATTTCCAAACTACATACAGTAGTTTTGTTTATTAGTCGTGCATGAGTGAGTAAGAAAGAAAGAAAGAAAGAAAGAAAGAAAGGAACACTGTGAACCACACAAGAGAGACGGGAAAGAGAAAGAAAGGAAGAAAGAAGGAAAGAAAGAAAGAAAGAAAGAAAGAAAGAAAGAAAGAAAGAAAGGAAACGCATAAAGTTAATTTAATGGTGCATGAGAGAAAGGAGAAAGAGAGAGAGAGGGAGAGAGAGAGAGAGGGAGAGAGAGAGAGAGAGAGAGAGAGAGAGCTTAGAGCAGTATGGGTAATGAAGGCTTCAGAGTAATGAGCAGCTCCTGCTTCACAGTTTAAGGCTCACTGCTTCCTATCACTGTCCCTCATTTTCATCCTCACTAGCAGCCCCCCATTTACTCCCCCTCTACATCTCTCACACTCCATCTCTCTGTAACTGCCTCTATTATTCTTTCAAACTGACCCTGCCTCTCTCGCTTCGATTTTCTTTCTTTCTTTCTTTCTTTCTTCCTTTCTTTCTTGTCACACTGTACTTCTTTGAGAACCATGTATGGAGTTTAATCATTCATTTAATGATGCACTCTACGAACAATTTAACATCTAACTCACAGAAGTGTCATACTTCATATCTTAATCTCTTTACAAAAACTTCTTGCAAACCGTTGTGTACATTAGGCCTCATGAGTGTTGGATGTGCAACATATGATATATTACAGAAGCCTCTGAAACATCAAACAGCACTATGTTCCATAATTCATGAGGACCCTGTTAAATGAAAACAAGCCTGACAACTCATACAAAGTGGAAACACTGGGCTCTAATGAAGCGAAACCAGATCCCTCCACCACTGAAATCACTTGTCAGACTATATGTTTTAAAATAGCCCCCCTCTGTTCCCCCTTGTACCTTGCTCAATGGAAAAGCATCAAAAGTTCACTGTACTGAGATACTACAAAGTCTCAAGTTGTCCTATATTTCTTCGAGCTCAGTGACCCACCCTGCACATCAAAGACCCCAGTGTGGGTACGGCGCAACCCCCTGGCATGATAACCCCCATAGAAAAGCCTGATGCAATCAGTTCAGAGCACTCTTCACATCTCACCTCTTCCCATCACGGCAGAAGATTTAAAGATAAAATATTATTCACATCAAATATGAAAGAGAGAAACAGCAAATCGCTTCGTCTGAAGAGGCCTGCAGGTGTAAACAAACACCGATACACATAAAAAACAATCCAGCAACTGAACTACGTCTTTCTCAGAGAAAGGCATCGCCGGGGGGGGTTGAGTCATCACTATAGCGAAAGCTCAAAGGATCACATTGTAAGCGTAAGCTCTACTGAGATGCATCACACATACCGCGTCCAGAGAGTATATTATGTCATGGCGGTTCATGCCGACACCGTTGCGGCAACTCGTAAAAAAACTATGGTGATTTGCCGCACGAGAGATCACAACACAACAGCTCATTTGAACCAAGCCCATGTGGCCCATGAACACACACACTGACAGATACAATAAGGCTGCCGAGTTGCTGTCTCAGCATCACACAGTATAATAGCCAGTAAATCAGATTTTGAACTAGGCTCATGTAAATAGGCTCTATATAGCAATGTGAAGAACGACATACTGCTCAGGTTTGGACAAACCTTGCCTTCTTTTGTAGTGTTTGACTGTCACTGTTGCTTTTAAATTAAAGGAGCACTTCGGCCAAAATAGAAAATGTAGCCATGTAAATCTGCTCTAAACATGTCTAATTTCCTTTATAGTCTGAGTCACACCACAGAAACGTATGTTATTAACCACCCAGCCAAAGTATATGAAATTAGGTTTGAAAGTTAGCAATGTCCGCTAAAGCCGCTAAAATCCACGGCCGTAGTGGAAAGTAACAACCACTTTCAAGGATTCAGCTTTTATTCGCCAGAATGTAAATGACACGAATAGGAAACTGACCTCAGCTTTGTATTTGTCAGAATGTAACTGCTGCTCCATTTAAGGTACTAGCGTTAGCATATCCGTTAGCTCGCTAGGTTAGGCAGCAAAGCCTCTCTTGGACTGAGATGAAGCCGCTAGCAGCGTCTCAGCTGACACAAACACTCAGAATTCACTTTCATTTCAGTGCAGCCTCTCTCAAGTGTAAAACACCACTACGAACTCAAAAGTGGACGCTCCATCTAGCAGCTTTATTGGACCTGTACAGCCATACATTTCTGAGCTTCCAGAGCCAGCGGATACTGACCTACCCGAGAATCAACCTTGTTCCTCTCAGTCTGAAACAGAATGGGATATTTTCCATGCAAGTTAGCAATTGCTGACTAGCATAGCAAAGCTAAGTAAAGTTAGGCTATCAATAAATAACATATTTTGTACTTGAGTGGGAGAAGCACTGATGCTAATGCGCTCTAGTTTTATACTGTTATAGTGTCAGGAGAGGGGTCATGCTAAGTGTGGCTCCATTGTGCCATCGAGCCAAGATTTCAGGCCCACCCAAGAAGGGTCTAACCCCTCAATTCAGTACTACATAGTTCACAGTCTTTTCACAAGTGAGAATGTGAATGAATTATACAGTCAAAGAAAGCTTCTTAGCATCAGCAATGTTCTCAGACAAAAGAGGTGAATCTGCATGCACTCAAGGTCAGGCTCTCTGACGGAACACTGACCACCCTTGGATTATCTCACTGACCAGTAGATGAAGCCGGAGGTGTTGAGAGAGGAAGAAGCTTTGAGGAAAAAGAATGGGACACAGGTCAGGCTAAAGAGTCTTAGCTCATGGTTGTACATAAAGCAATACAAGAAGCACCCCTTCCCAATTTCAGGATTGACCCCCAATAAATGTTTGGTAATTCACTGACAAGCTGATTTAGGCAGGTTGGAAGCAGAGAAGACTCTAAATTATGTGGAGAAATGTTAGTAAAAGACCTTGATTTGGAAATAGTTGCTTAACCCAGTGGTTCCCAACCTCACTGCTGCAATACACCTGCAAGAAGGGTCTAACCCCTCAATTCAGTACTACATAGTTCACCGTCTTTTCACAAGTTTACAGCAGTTATTGTCTAACGTATGTAAGTGTTTAGAAACAAATCTTTGAATTTACTTTACATGGATTTTAACAATGGTGGAACACCAGTCGCAAGAGTGAGATTTTCCAATTTAAAGGTAAGGAAACCCCTTCCTCATGATGTATCATGAAGGTGGAAGGAACTTAAAAAACTAAAAGTGCATTTGGGGGAATACTTGCAGATATATATATATTTTTTTATCCTTATTATCTTTTTTTTCGTTCTAGCTGGCTAATGCCAGCTATCAAAGAGATTCCTGACAGCTGTATGACAAATTTGCATAATGCATGCTGGGTAGTGTAGTTATGGAACATTGATGGAACAAAATACAAAATATAAATTCTGTCAAACTGATAAGGGACACAGTAATGGCCAATAGAATAACAAATAACATTAAATGCTAGTTTTAGACCAGAATGCCACGTTAAGTAAGTACAAATACCTGCAAAGCTTTTGTGATCAAGAAATAGATATTTACTACTATCTTGGCTGGTATGTATTTTGCAACAGTTAGCTTTGTGTTTATCATGTTGACAGATTTCTTTTACAGGACACATTAAAGAAAAGTCTTTTACCCCAATAAAATCCATGTGATATGACAGCATTCCCAAGGTAGTACTTCTGTCTGTTGTGCCTTCAGTTTAGCATTTTTTGCAAAGAAGATCAAACTTCTAAAAGAAAACTAATGCTAATTAATTAAACATTTTAAAATGCTAGGTGTCTCCAAACCTGTGACAGCTGGGTACAAGCCCTATCTAGAGATGTCTGCGTCTTCCTCTGGCTTTTAATGATATTTTCATGAGCTCTGTTGACTAGACACAGTACTGGCAACCAGCGCACGGCTGATTAGAGCAGGCTTATATGCCTCTGCAGGCTTAGTGTCACTGCTGGTTCTACACGTGAGGGTGACATGGTGGTGGAGCCGCTAGCAAATAGCTATAATACTGCTGCTATAAATTGCACATTTGAATATAAGAAGGATAATGAGATACGGTGCAATTGCACCTCTTCCACAGGCATCTTGCTCAGTTATGGGGCTGCACTGAAATGCATAGAAATAAATCAACCCGTTATAATGCTGTGAAATAGGATGCCCTTAGGAATACTCAGCATCAGAGGAATCTCAGAGATTACACAAAGATTGTCAAAGTACATGCCTGATTCTCCAATGCATCAGCATGCCCCGAGAATCATTTCATCAGCTTTTAAGTTCAAGAACCATCTTCCAGTCCAATTATGCCTGCGAGTCCCTCCAGTGTTAGTGCAAACAACCCCCTGCTTTTCAATTAGATCCAAATCGATAGGCCAAGCCTGAGCCATCCCTCCAACAGCTATTCACAGAAGAGGATCCACTTGGGAATTTAGAAGACCCATTTTACTGCCTAACTAAGGCAGGAGCCAGTGACTGATTCCTGGAAAATCTGACGTTCTGCATGTAGATTGCTATGGACACGGACAAGAATTTGTCTACGGTCAGAATCCGAAATCCTCAACAACTCCAGGATTGCAGGCGACGATACTGTTCTCCTTCAGGATGATCTCTGAGCATACTAACACCGATCTGTCTCAATCTTCCGGAGGCTGGATTGTGAGCAGGCTGAGGGATCAATACTGGCTGGGTGCACGGGGGGCAGCATCGCCGTGGGGCCTAATTGGCTTTTATCTCTTTTAATAAAAACACCCGATCTGCATCCTGGCACAGGGAGCTGAAAACAAGTGTGCCCTGACCCCAGGGCGTAACGGATCGATCGGCATGCCGGCACGGGATGCTTTTCCCACCGTCTGTTTAATTATTCAGGCCAGTCGGCTGCCCTGAGGGGGTGATCCATGCAGAGCAGGAGACACCGGAGATAGGAGAGCGAGGGAAAGCCCAAACAGAGCATGGACACAGTGACACGCTGCAGGGCTGCCGTATGTCCAGTAAGCTCTTTGTGGAGGAAAAAGGACACCACATTGATATAAAACCAGGCCTGGACACAGCAGCCCTGCGGTCTCCAAAATGCTATTTTTCCATCATTCAAACAGCCTCAGCCTTAGTAGACATGAGAATGTATTATACAGTCAAAGAAAGCTTCTTAGCATCAGCAATGTTCTCAGACAAAAGAGGTGAATCTGCATGCACTCAGGGTCAGGCTCTCTGATGGAACACTGACCACCCTTGGATTATCTCACTGACAAGTAGATGAAGCCGGAGGCGTTGAGAGAGGAAGAAACTTTGAGGAAACAGAATGGGACACAGGTCAGGCTAAAGAGTCTTAGCTCATGGTTGTACATAGATAAATACAAGGAGCACCCCTTCCCAGTTTCAGGATTGACCCCCAATAAATGTTTGGTAATTCACTGACAAGCTGATTCAGGCAGGTTGGGAGCAGAGAGGACTCTAAATTATGTGAAGCAAGGTTAGTAAAAGACCTTGCTTTGGAAATAGTTGCTTAATCCAGTGGTTCCCAACCTTGCTGCTGCAATATACTTGTCCTTCATATTTTAGTGCTTTTCTTGTGCTATTCAATGGTGAACCATGACTATTAGAGGTAGACCTTCAGTGAGGGCAAAAACCTCAATGAAAAATAAAAAAATCCCAACACTTCTATTAAAATGCTGAATTCTGTAAGCACCTCTATGGGTTTATAATGGTGGTGCACTTGAAGATTTTTTGGCCGTTCTAGGTTAAATATGGACATTTTTTATTTTTAGCTGCCAGTTTTTTGCAAATTTAGAAAATAAGCACAAAAAAACCTGAATGGAAAAGCCCAAAATTCGAAAAAACATCAAATACTGCAAAAAGAGTTTTACGCTGTGATGAGGTGGAAAAGTTAGAATATCACTAAAGCTGAAATGTGAAAAAAAGCGATGGAAAAGGGTTTTTTTTCAATAAATAATGACGTATCAAGCCATAATGTCGTCTGATTTTGCCGCATAGATGTCGACATTCTCAAATGGCTAATCCAAAGCTCGTTTGGCAAAATCACTCTGCACAACAGCTCCCAGAATTGTCTGGTGCGTTTGTGTTCCCAGATGCAAGGTGGACGTCATTGGGGTAGCACAGAGATTTCAGCCCTCATTAAGCGGGTTGTCCTGCCTGGCGTCTCTGAGCTGCAAACAACACAGCCATTAAAGATGGCAAATGGCTGTAAAGATAACTCTACTTAAATGCAGCAACTAATTATGGAAGCCTATGCCATCTAAAGTTTCTTCGCATAACCGTAGTGAATGGAAACTTTTTTCATTTTTTTCCCACTGAAATTCTATAAATGTGCATATCATTTGCAAAACGTTTCAGTAAAGAACGCTGACATAGAGATGCCTCTGTTTTCCATTTCTCACAACTGACTGAAACATGGTTAGGTTACCCCTCATATTTGAAGTCAGTGATGTATCAAGGACATCCAGAAGGCCTAGAGTGAGTTTTATCTCATTAAGTTGGTCCCACAAGTTAAACCAAAATTTGATGTCTCAGTGACCTCCTAAACAATGTGGTTAGTGAATAATCAGACAAGTAAGGTCTTCATTCTGGCTTCTAAAGGTCTAAATAATGGGAGAGAATAAATCCTGATTGGACAATTTCAAGAAATAAACCTATTTGTTTCCATCCAAAACTTATTAAGTTTAAGTACGGCAAAAATGATGATTATATCAAATAAAAATGTACTTTTTAGTTCCCATAAATAATTCTGTGAAAGCCTAGAAGGCCCTGAGAGTTCCCCACTGGTTCTAACAGACCTCCCTCCGCTCAGGAAGAGCTTGTTAATTAGCTCAGTACTTGGATCAAGTGTGTTAGAGCAAGGCAAAACACCAAAACATGCAGCTGTGGGTTGGGCATCACTGTTATACAGGAAGCTAAACAGCTGCAGCTGAAGTCTTATGGCTTTCTATCTATTTGAGGTTAACGAAGCAGAAAGCCTGCCTCGTTCACGGCTCTCTGAGTTGTCCGCAGTTCGGGTCCTCATCTCCAGAAAAGAGCTGCACTAAAGCATGTGGTGGAGCATCTCTGCATACCGCCTGCTGAGCGCTCACCCTCGCCTAAATGAGCTTTCACTCAAAACGAGATGCGGCCTTGCTTCTTTGATTTTCACACATCTGTTTCTGCTTTCTCTGCTCTCGTCCCACCCTGTTCCCCCCAGCTCTCTTCCTCTCCTTCACTCTGGGCTTTATTTTGGGCTCTACCCCCCACTTACACTCTTGCTCACACTCATAGACTCTCTCCCACACACAGAGGCCATTATCTGTCCATAATATTACAAGTAGTGCGAAGTGATCACATCATGTACTTCATTCTCTCTTGATGTTGATGTTTGTAAGTACTTTGCTAGTTAATTACAGAAATGGATCAAACTTGACTGAAAAATAAATGAATTACTGCGTTTGTTGGTTGGAGCTTTGATTCTCGCTGCTGCAGCGTTAATGAGGTTTGGTTTCTGGTCGCTGTAGCTCATATGTAAAGCCTTCGAAGTTTAAAAGTCCCTTTTGTAGCCAAGGTGGTGAATAATAACAGAGATGAAGTTGCAGCTGAACTGAAGATGATGCTGCTTATTAGAGTAAAGGTGCACAAAACCAGGCAAGCAGACAAAGCTGAACCTGAACTGAAGCGCCAGGTCTTGTTCCCATTAGCAATGTAATAGCAGAAAGCTGCCATCACAGCTGAAAGATTTGCATTTATCATGAGTTTCATTTTTAAGTAAAAAAAACTTCATTCAAGAAACGTTATACTGCGTTTTAATGTCACTACTGAGATACAAGGAGTTTAAGTCCATAAGTGGAGACTTATTTTAGCCACACCCCTGCATTTTAGAGCAGGAAGTGAGACTGCATCCCTGTCTCTGGTGGCCACATGGTGAGCAGTTAGATCCCATTGTTTTGAAGTAAATATGTCCCAAAGTTTGAAAATCAGTGTGTGAATCAGTGTTAAGAATTGTCACTACTGAAACACAGATTTTCTGCAATTAAGTAAACTTTTCTGTGTTTTGATGAACAATATTGTTTCATGTGTGTACAGCTGTTCAAAGCTGTGTTTGCTAGTTTTTGAATTCTGTTCAAATGAGCTAAAATTGTCACCACTGAAACATTTGGTAAAGTTTCAGTAGTGTTATGACTGTTTTGGTAGTGACTAAGTGGAATGTTCAATCATTTGTATCAATAAAAAAAACATAATTAATGTACAGGGTCACTCAAAGCAAAATGAGTCAGTTAACAGTAAAAAATGTATGTATATATATATATATATATATATATATATATATATATATATATATATATATATATATATATATATTGTGGTGATGATAGGGGTTGCGATGTCCACAGTGTCTTCATTGTCTACTTTGGGCCTCATTCACCAACTGTTCTTAAGAAGAAGTTTCTTCTTAAAACCTACTTACACAGTTTTTATGAAGATTCTGACATTCACCAGTGTTTTCTTACTTGGGATTTGTTCTAAGATAAGAACACAATCTACACACACTCCAGAGCACAAAGGAGCAAACAATTCTGCGGTTTAAGAACTTGTCATGACTCTGACGTCGACTTTATTAGTGAATGAGCCCATTAGTGAATGAGCCCAGTGTCCACAATGCAAACGTAGTCACTTTATTTGCCATCCAAAATGACCAATGAACCTACACACAGCTAACTTTTTTATATGTAATGTTGATATAGGTGTGACAATGATGTGATAATGTGCAAGATTTCTTTACAGTGGTGATTATAGGACCCAGGTGTTGTAATGTCTACAGAGTCTACAATGCAAATGGAATCATTTTAATTATTATTCAAAATGACCAGTGAATCCACCTGTGATTTTTATGTGTAATGTTGATGATGCTAAACTAGAGGTGAATCTGAAATAGAATGTTTTCTATGTGACTGTTTTACCTTATAACAGCCTGTGTATCTCTCCATCGTAAATGGGTTTTTAAATATTTTTAGAAAACTTATCTCAAAACTATTTAAACATTCCTCATTGAACATTTTTTGGTCCCCCTAATGTTTAACCCAAGTCAGCACCCATGCACGCACACACATATACCTCTCTCTGTCCCCGGCAGTGTGATCAAACACAGCACTTCTGGCGCACGCACACACATTCACATACCTTATTTGAAATCTCGCACCTGTCAGAGGTCTTCCGAAAGCCACTGGTGGTAATGAAGAGAAAGCAGCAGCCTCTGGCACACGGGCACTCCATTAAAACTCAACCTGCCACTGCACATCTCACGGGCAGCGACACCGGACAGCGTCTGGTGTCGCCTTGTGTTTTTTTTTTTATCCTCCCAGACAATGAAGGACAATGGAGAATTTCACAGGTACAAAAAGCCACGGAAAGCTGCGAGTGGGCCGTCATCTTAATTTTTATCTGGACTTTCATGTACCAATTTCAACAACTCCCACAGCTCTGTCACAGCAGAATGACCAGGGCTGGCAAATGAGAACAGGGAATTGAACATGCTGTACAGAACGTGTTCCCCAACTGAAGACATGAACGCCTAATACGAGAAAAGAAAAAAAAAGAGAGAAAGAAAGCTTTTAGTGCTCTCTCACTGTTCTCACTCACACTCAAATTGCTCTACTTTGGCAAGTGAATTTATTCTAATACAGCACAACCTAATGGCGCTAATTCATCATTGTGCTGGGGGAGCGTCGTGACAGCTTGCATGGCGATGCCCGTCTGCCCATCTGTGAGCATATGCTGCCCGCGATCAACACCACTACTATGGAAAACGATTCAAGCACCGAGGCCCTCTAGACGGATACAAGAGCAAAAGTAAAGGAACCGAAGGTACGCACCCAGATCCATCAATCAGCATTGTCACATTGTCAAAGTTAATGAGCCCACTCGAACCAGCCACTCACATCGCCTCAGTGGCACCTATGCTAGCACCCAAAGCTTGTACGGACATGTAACATCTGCTTCATTTTAATCATCTCAATGGGATTATGATTAATGATTCTAAATGGGGTACAAGTACATGGCTGCATTAGATAAGAAATTGCCACCATGTCTTCACGCTCCCAAATGGGGCACCATTAGAGAAATGAAGCTTTTTACATCCTTGACAAGAGATATTGCATTATGTATGACATTATGATATACTTCAGTAATAGAAATACACGATTAGATAGGATCCTACATTCTAAACCTGAGTAGAACCTCTGACAGTGTATTATTCAATCTTAGGACATTCATAAAACTAGCCTCACTCCACTAAAGGATCAATTTCGCTCCAGCCACCAGCTGCCTACGGCCTATGGCCTATGGATAAGCATTACCATTCCTGGAATCACTGGTCATATCAAGAATATGACTTTACTGAATGATGAAAGTTTACAATCTAGACAAAATGTTCTAAGCCAGACCTCAAAAGTATTTTTAGATTTAAAGAGATGTAGTCAACATTCTAACAATAAGCAGTTATTATAAGGGATTTTCAACATTTCTGCATAATGCAATCATTAAGATGTAAACAAAGGCCCAGTCCCATTTCTTATACCCATACCCCTTGTTTTTGAGTGCCACCTTGGCCCTTGGAACTGAGTTGCAAGGGGTGGTGGTTGAAGTCTTCCCATACGAAATGGGACAACCCTCAAATAAAAAAGAGCATTACTTTTTACATTTTCTAACGGAGAAAATTTCTTTGGTCGCTTGTGCAGCTGACCTCTTGCCATTTTTTCTTTTTTCTTATAACACTCTGTTTGGAGCGTGCCTCTGAAAAACCTCCATTTGGAGGGCCGTGTAGGCCTGACACTTCGCCCTACCCCTCTTTCCCAACAAAAATTGGGACACCCTACCCCTAGGCGTGAACACACAAAACGGAGGGGTAAGGGCAAGGGGTGAAATGGGATTGGGCCCAAGTCATTCAGAGGTGGTTTGATGTGAAATGCTCCATTCTAGAGAAATCAACCAAGCTGTTCACAGTGGTGGTGATAGGAACCAGATGTCTGAAGCATTTAATGTCTTTAAAAGCTACCTCAAAGAAAGCTATTACATGAAATGGTTATGAATATGCTGCCTGATGTCTGACACATCGTTTTATGTTAACCTTGAGATAAGATTTTGGCCTAAAACTTATATATTTTAAAATCCATTCATGGCTGAGACATACGCTCAGGGTGCTGTAAGGCAAAATAGTCGCCAAAGAAAACTTATTGTTTCAGAGTTCTGAAAAATGTCTCTATGTTACAATCACAAACATTACATATAAAAACTCAGAAGACACATGTAGGTCATTCTGGATAGTAAATAAAATGGCTATATTTGTGTAGCAGACATTGTGAGCCCTGGTTACTATCACCACCACTGTAAAGAAAGCAGTCAGTAAGTTTCTCTACAATGAACCACTTCACATCAAACCACCCTGAATGACTTATTTACGTCTCAACCACTGAATTATGTGAAATTCTCCTTTAAGTTCTAATCAATATACTGCAATGAACTACTGATATCACCTGTACACTGTGACTATGCTGTAATTATAGTCATGAAGCATTTAATCTTGAAGAAATACAACTTCCTCAATTATTATGGAATCATCTACAGCTCCGTTTATTACTCTAGACACATCTAAAATAAGTTTTTGTATAGTAGTAGTAGCATCATAAGAGAATCGTCAGAATTTTTATCCATGTATCTGCAACAAGTGTTGCATATTCTGGTTGTACGTTTTTAAATCCCTTTATTAAATCCCTATTAGAGGTCCACAACATTTATATATATATATATATATATAATACTGAAATATCAAAACTCTATTATAATTCATTTTTACATGACCATTTTCCAACCTCTCTTCATCACATACAATTGAACAGGCTGTTTCTTTTGCTGTGCTCCTTTAATTGATATATGTAAATAAGCTCTGGCTCTTCTGTGTTGTGCCTCATTCAAAAAGCACTGAGTGCTGAAACACTCTTTATAACTTTAGTATAAATGGGTGGGGCCAAACTGCTCTGGGCTGAATAGGCAGAAATATAAAATATGATCATCACAAAAACATTGAAAAACAGGCTGTTTTTGCAGCTTACTTTCCATATATGGATTGTATGGACTGGAGAGTAAAAGGTATGATTTACAACAATGTTTACATACTACATCAGACTCTTTTAAGGAAAGAAAAAATCAGTTGTCCATTACATCGCACCTTTAAAAACAGTGATCCCAAACTTTTGAATGGCAAAGGAAGAAAAAAGGCCTGGAGCTGCTCGTCCAGTAGCCCTCAGAGAGGTCGTGCCGATGACCGGGTGACTGCTTCGCTGCACCACATCCCCTGCTTCCACCTCCTGGTCCTCCGTGTGCATGAAGCGTCCACTTCTCGGTCATGCGGATACGGGCAGAGGCACTGAAGCATGCCACTGGACCCTACACTCATCCAATTTTGCCGTCACCCTGCCCTCCATTCCGCAGGTCGGCCACAGGCGCTTATCGACTCACCGCTGGATGCGTCCAGTCAATTTTTAGCGACAGCAAACAGATCCCCTCTTAG
The DNA here is from genome assembly GCF_904425465.1 of Colossoma macropomum. Classification (NCBI taxonomy): domain Eukaryota; kingdom Metazoa; phylum Chordata; class Actinopteri; order Characiformes; family Serrasalmidae; genus Colossoma; species Colossoma macropomum. The sequence continues at coordinate 23,441,277 of NW_023494810.1, forward strand.
ATAGGGAGGGCAGCGTTCTGGGCCTGGACTCAGGCAGCATGTAAGGAGCACATTAAAAAGTAATTGCTGGAGGACCAGAGCAGAGAGCCAGAGAGGAAGGCTAATGCATGTCAAAGAGGCTGGTTAGCTGGAAGTCATTAAAGTCCTCCTCGATGGTGCTCATCAAACTCGGATAATTGTGGTTGACAAAGACCAACAGCCTATCAAAGCAGCTCCTCAAGCTAGAGACTGAAAATGAATCTGTATCTACTCGACGCTAGCTGCATTTCCATTGTGCTGCAGCCGTAGAAACCTTGAATTCCGACTTGAATTATGAAACGAGTTCAAACCACGTATGGCCGCATCAGCAGCCTCCTTTTAAAGCTGAATGGCACATACGTGCCAGTCGATTCAAGAGACAAGCTATTCCGGTTGAAGTCAATGCGAAGTAAACTCAGGCCTTGGTGCCATGGCAACAATGAGAGAAAAGAGAATTTTGGATGGAATTATTTACAGCTTTTCCGACACGTTTATTGGTGTAGCCCAATAAAAGGGTCCGGTGAGGTTTATCGAAAGCATGAGCCGCTTGTGAAGGGCAGATTAAAAAAATAAAAAAACAACTGTCATGTGCTCGCAAACATCAGAACGATGGGAGTTCACAGAGGTCAAGGGAAAAACCTGTGAGAAAATAAACCAATTCCCTCCGTTCTGTGAGAGCAAGACCACAATGAGAAACTCCTGAGACTGCATCAGCTTTGTAATACTTAGTGAACCTGAACTGTTACAGGTTAAGTTATTTCAGAGTGTCACTATATAAGAAAAAGAAGGTGCTGAAACTGGAATAACATGCAGTTTAGCTGAGCCTCCAGTGGATGAATAACAGCTCCAAAACACCTGTTTCTGGTCCCGATTTGGAAGGCGGTCATTTTGTCACATTCGTTTTTTTCAGCTGAGGAATTCCACCAATTTTTCAAACTTTCTACATCGTTGAGAAGTAAACAAAGTCATTCAGAGTGGTTTGATGTGAAATAGTGTATTACAGAGAAACTTACCAGTTCAGATTTCCTTACAGTGGTGGTGATAGGAACCAGGGGTCGAGATGTTTACAGCATGATCATTTTATATACTATCCAAAACCACCAGTGAGCCTATATGTGCGTCTTCTTTAAGTTCTGTTTTTGCATTTAGGCCTTGTCTTGTCTCTTAAAGGCCATGTTTTCATCAATCTCCAAATTATCATAAACAATGTCTCGGTATCAGGCAGCATATTTGTAACCCTTTTGTATAATGGCTTTCTGTGAGGTGTTCCTATCACCACCACTTTGAACAATTCTGACTTGTTAAGTTTCTCTAGAACGGAGTATTTCTCATAAACTCAATCATTTTATTTACATCTTAAAAGGGAATTTGACAGATTTTTAACATTGTTGCATAATTAAATGGTTAATATGTAAACAAAGTGATTAGGAGCCTTTTGTTATGAAGTGGTTCCTTGTAGAGAAACTTATCAAGTCAGATTTCTTTATAATGGTGGTGATAGAAACCAGGGGTCACAATGTCTACAACACAAATGTAGTCATTTTATGTACTATCCAAAATAAGCAGCTGTATCTTTTGGAAGGCCATGTAAGGATACATTTCTGAAATGTGCTCCTGGTTGTGACCTCACAACCATGATGAATTCAAAACAGGTTTGTCCGCACATCTAGACCGTTTGGATTTTGTTATTTTAACAATGTGCACACAGTACATCAAAGTCTTTAAAAAAAAGCAAAGAAATTTCATTTTTCCTTGATATGGACTCTTTAAAGCAGGTGACTGGCCAACACATCACCCCTCATACAAATTTTAATAACCAACATGATCCACTGAGAGAGCTAGAGGAGACAGAGTGGAGGCCGGAGCCTTGGGCACCGACGCTAAGGTGAGTGACACCGAATGACATCGCTAACGCTAGCTAGCGCTGCTCTTGCCCCCCTCACAGCTGTGAGGCTTACATACCACACCAACAGATGTCAGAGCAGAGTGCACCTTCATGGCAGAATGTCTTCTGGATTCATCCCGCTGAGAGAACGCACACGCCACGAGGACAGGCTGCCAACCTCGCTGCTCTGCCCAAACCCCACAGACCCACACAGAGCTACCCAGACACGAGGCCAGCACAACTCAACCTGACCTCAAACCTCTCTCCATCTCTGTCTGTCTGTTCCTCTCATTATCTCTCTCTCTCTTCCTTCCCTTTATTCTCTCTTTATCTCTCTCGCTCAGTTTCGTTAACTCCTTCATCTTTCTCTTTCTTCTTTTTTCTCTTTTCTTGGTCCCTCTCTTGTTTCTCTCTTCTCACTCTTCTATTTTTTCTCTCTCCTTCTCCTCTCTTTTGCTCTCTCACTCTCCTTTCCCTTTATCTCTGTTCTCTCTCTCTTTCCTTTTCTTCCTTCTCTCTCTTTTTCTCTCTCATTCTCCTCTGTCTCCCCTCCTGAGAAGACTACAAGAGTACAGAGGAGGAGAAAGCAGGAGAGAAGAGGGAAGAGTAGCGGAGTGAAGGAGAGAGGAGGGGAGAGGAGGAGAGAGTACGAGAGAGGAGGGCGGAATCGGGGAGACGAGAAGAGAGGAGAAGATAGGAGAGGGGAGGAGAAAGGAGGGAAGGGGGAGAGTAGGAGAGAGGAGGGTAGAGCAGTAGAGAGAGGAGGAGAGATGAGAGGAGAGGAGAGGAGAAAAGAGGGGAGAGGAGGGGAGAGGAGGAGAGAGTATGAGAGAGGAGGGCAGAGTAGGGGAGAGGAAAGGAGAGGAGGAGAGAGTAAAGGCGAGGGGAAAGGAGGGAAGGGTTGAGTAGGAGAGAGAAGAGGAGAGGAGAATAGAAGAGGACAGGAGAGAGAAGAGAAGAGGAGGCAAAAGAAGGAGAAATGAGAGGAGAGAAGGGGAGAGAAGTAAGGAGGAGAAGAAAGAAGAAGAAAGGAGGAGAGAGGAAGAGAGAGGAGGAGAAAGGAGAGAAAAGGAGAAAGGAGGGGAAAGGAGGAGAGAGGAGGATAGATAAAGGATACGGTCAGAGGGGTGAGAGGTCAGAGACAGAGCTAACACAGCTATACTGCACACAGCATTGAAGAACACTGGCCACAGAAGAACTCCTTAAAAAGCGAAGCTCTGGAACACACTAATAATCTCCACTTATCGCAGCAGCCTGCAGAGCGGTGGTCTCCGAGAAGACGTAAAATACTCCTCACACTGCCACCATGAAGCTAAAACATTAAAGAAACACTGAGTAGCTGGAGGAAATCATTCTAGAGACCAAATCACCAAATGGCTGCTTTATGATTTAAAAAGGTGAAGCTTTTTCTTCTCCTCGCTAACACTGGGAATTCAGCATCATTTGTCTGTTAGTGAGGTTTATCTGGCTCCTGTTGTGGCCAGCGTCAGTAATAATGCCTTGAACTACCTGCTTAGAGCTTCCCTCTCAGATAAGACAGCAAGGTTTCCGATAAAATGATCAGGGGTTCACATCCATTCTGCAGACGCCACTGGAGAATCCTTGAACTGTACACAGCATAATCTGGCTTTTCCCCTTTTATCCGGCAGTTGTAATCCCGCTATTATCTTCCCCTCTCCTTCGTAGGATAACACGTCGAAGACAGGCGTTTTTTCCCTTTTACTCCAACGCGGTTTTGATGCCTTATCGTGGTGACGGGGATTTTAATGAGGAAACCGGTAATTGCTCCAAAATGACTATAATTACACCAAAAGACAGGCCGTAATTTCTATTCTCCCTGGAGGCTGCAGAGGGAAGAGCTGTGAATTATTGCATGTAATTGTTTGCAGGGATTACAGTACGTTGGAGGGTGAGAGAGAAGAAAATCTGTCTCCAGGTATGCTATGACACAGGCAGTTGAACAATGGAGCGAGTGAAGCTCCTGTACCCCCACTTTCATTGGAGTGGGAGGGGTGTGGGGGGCAAACATAGCCATTTTTGTTTTCAAAAACTGACCTTCAGTATAAATAGGGACATTAATACGAAAGCCCTAAAGGCTGTGGATTAGCATATTTTATCAGTGATTAACGATTGACCATAACTATTGTTAATGAGTGGCAGAATAATCAGCAACTAGAGAACACCATAACAAACACCTGGAACACCACAACAACACCCTAGCAGCCACCTGGAACACCACAGCAACCACCTAGTGACACACTAGCAACCAAAAAAGGGATATCTTTGCAACCACCTAGCAACACCCTAGCAACCACTTGGGATACCACAACAACACCCTAGCAACCACTTAGAACACTATAACAACCACCTAGTTACACCCTAGTAACCTCCAGAGATATCATAGCAACATTATATATAATCACGTGGGACACCATAGCAACACCCTAGCAACAACCTGGTACACTATAGCAACCACCAACCAACACTCTTGCAACCACTTAACCAAACCCTAACAAACACCACAGACACAGCAACCACTCAAAAAAAACCAAAAAGCTATAGTAACTGCCTGGCAACCCTCTAGCAACCAGTGGAAAATGCTTATCCTGCACAATCACTCAAAATATCCTGAAAAAACATATTTTTGTGTGTTATTGAGCCAAAAGCAAGTGTTTTTTGTGATTTCAAATATGCTTTTTAAACGGTAATTTAAACTTCAGTTTTAAGTGTTTTGTTCTCTTACCATTCAAAGAGATAGGAGTCAGGCCTTGTATGGCTGGAAATGTTGCAAACTGAAGGTAAAGACTTTCCAGTGAGGAGTTGAATTGAAGGCCTAGCTTTAACAGTCACAGTCGCTACTCCCATAACGAGCAGATTTACCAGCTGGTTATGCAATCCACCATAGTTTTTAGCTAATGTTAGTTGGCCATCTAGCATTGACTAGGCTTTTTAAGGATTATGAAAAATGGCAGCTGTCAGTAATTAACAGTCTAATTCATTGCAATGCTTGCTTAGCAGCGCAAGCGTTGTCTTAGGCCCTGCCTCCTCTAATCATTTATTTCACTCCCCCACTTCCACACAAAATCAGGCGGCCATGCACTGTGACATTTTGCAGTGGGGCTTTTGTCTTTTGTGACCAGGATGCCCGAGGCCTCCATCGTGTTTCCATCTTTTCTCCCCTGACACCATTCAAAGGATTGTTAAAGCACATCTACAGAGGGAAAGAGCTTTCTGAATCACTGAGTCACTGAATCTTTGAATCATCGAGTGTGTTTTAAAAGCATTTCACTGTTTCAAATCATTACTTCCTTGAAATGCCATGTAGACCAATGAAACTGCACTGGTTCACTGTCGTGTGTATATGTAATGTCACAGTGAAGTATTATATGGCTGCAGATAATAGCCAGAGAAATATCATTCAGCATCCATTCATACCTCGGCACTCAACCAATGTTTATTGGTTATTCATAGCCTATTTAACCCTTAGATGTCAAGAGTTATTTTACTATACAATCATTTTACAGGGCATAATAAGACAATTACTTTCCATTTGATTTACACTTTGAGTCTGATACGGGTCTGACGTCCACTTACGATGTGTGGGTTTATGTACCAAAAAAAGTCAGAATTCATTTCTATATAACTATTTTCCAACTCTCTTCATCCTTTAGAATGAAACAGGCTGTTTTATTACTTTGCCCATAAGACTGATATATGTAAATGAGTTCCATGCTGACTGGCTACCCTGTGTTGTTCAAAAATTAGGCTGAAACACTCCTTACAACTTCAGCATGAATGGGTGCAGCTAAATTGCTATAGGCTGAATAAGCTGAATGTATGAATGTGTCATTTTTTTAGAAACATTGAATTCAAAATTAGCTGTTAGTTTCCATGCAGATTAGTTTCCATGTGTGGACTCAGGAGTGGTTCATTTTGAAATTTTAACAGTGTTTACATACAAAATCAAACACTTCCATATAAAAAAGGCAAAGAAAATTGGGTTTTCAATGATACGGGCCCTTCAAAAGTAATAAAAAGACTTCAAATATAAGGAAAGACAAGGCTTAAAAGATCAAATTTAATGATTTGGATCACCATAGAGCCTCAGGCAGACTGTTCTCCAACTGAAAAGCATAAAAAGCTTAAAGAGGCTGGTCCGTATGTCCTGTTTCCAACTTATGGAACACATAAAAAACCCCATAGATCTAATAGCTCTGCACAGTGTATATCTTATTAGCATGTCAGAAATACAGGCTGCTTTTTGGCCATTTAGTGGTTTAGAAAGTAAATGATCTTAATATCAGTCCTACATTTGACAGGTAACCTGTGTAGAGTTTTTAAAACTGGAATGATGTCTCTCCTTTTGGACCTTGTTAGCAGCTGGGCTGCAACATTCTGGATAAGCTGTAGTTTTTTGAGAGCCAGCTGGGGAACCCCAGACATGAGGGGCTCACAATAATAAAGACTGATGGTAATAAAAGTATGTATTAACAGAGCCATATCACTGTGGAATGGAAAAGTCTGAACTTTAGCAATATTTCTTAGAAGTTAAAGGCTGTTTTATGTGACATAACTTATGTGAGGTTCAAAACTTAGCGCCTGGTAGGACACCAAGGATTTTAACTCTGGGTTTGCTAATGGAGGTTTTACATGAGTAATTATTTGCAGTCCTTGCAGTTCAGTGCCAAATACTAAGATTTCAGGTGGAAGAAAATTTAATTTATTTAGATATTAACGCCGTCAACACATCAGGAAGGTTATCAGGAAGGCTTCAATACAAGCCTCTCAATTCAATAAGCACAGGTACTGAACAATACATTCAACAGACTGAAGCAAACAAAGTACTTAGTTTAATGCTGATTATGGCATTAAATATAATAGAATAAACAAGCAAGCCCACAATGATGGCAGGCCCCTTTTTTCATCAGTGATATCCCTCTTGTTTATAATGTTTTTTTTAATATTTTGGCTATTTGGCTTTATTTGGAAGCCATGGTCTGTCTTTTACAAAAATGCTATTAACCTACGCTGCTAGTTTCACAAAGCTTATGTTAGCAAATTTTAGTTAATTTAGTTAATGTGTTAATAAGGCTAGTTAATGTGTCATGCTGTTTGTATATTAGACTAGCATATCACACTAATATTCATCAAAATCAACATTTTTAAATCACAATGTGTCTATTTTTACATCAAATCATATCAGCATGCATTAGACTTCAAACACGGTGGTATCCCATGGTAGTATCCGTAGGAACGGATGAAAAGGAACCAATCAAAATTGTTTATTAATCATGGAATCGATCACTAGTTTTATAGTGCTCAAAACCATAAACTAGCAGTCTTGGTCTCAACCTAGTTTGGACTCGGTCTTGTCCCACCTCGGAGTGAGGTGGACTTGGAAATTATTGTTGAGAGCAGACAAGTCTCAGTCTTGACTTGGATTCAACTACTAAAAGTCTTGACTTAGACTCGATATGTCCCTGTCTCGGTCTTGGCTCAGACTTGCCTCTAGCAGTCTTGGCTACGAGTCACACTGTGCTCTGTGAAACTTGCCCAGGACTTCCCATAGATTGTAAGCTCGATTGTAAGCTTCATTAACAAGGAGTTTTTAAGTTGTTGTTTAAAAACGTCCAGTGAGTCCGCCTCTCTAATACTTTTTGCTACAGAGTTCCACAGAGACTCAGTGATATAAGAAGGTGCTAAACAATTAAGAGCTTTATATACAAGCAGAAGGACTTTAAAATCAATTCTAAAAGATACAGGGAGCCACTGCAGTGTCGCCAAAATAGGAGTAATGGGCTCTTTCTTCCTAGTCTTGGTTAAAAGTCTGGCCTCAGAGTTCTGAATTAGCTTAAGTTTCTCAATTGCCTTTTGTTGGAAGACCAGTAAACAGAGCATTACAGTAGTGCAGTCTACTTGAAATGGAGGCATGAATACGCTTCTTGGCATCCTGTTGAGCTAAAAATGGATGTACTTTGGCAATAATTCTTAGGTGGAAGAAGGCTATTTTGGTCACCTTGCTAATGCGTGATTTAAAACTTAAATCTGAGTCTAAAATTACACCCAAACTTGTCACTTCCCTTTACTCTGATGACTCTGGTTTCCTAGCCCAGTAGAGAGTGCATCTCTTTTGGCTTCAGGGCTGACTGAGGCTGGCTGAAGAGTATTTCTGTCGGATCTTCATTTAGTTTTAGAAAATTATTGCTCATCCATTGATTCACTGCAGACAGACCAGTTGTCAGGGAGCACATGGCATGAAAGTCATTTGGCTCAGCAGAAATGTATAACTGTATCATGTATTTCATGTTTTCTAGTAGGGGGGCACGGTGGTGCAGCGCTGTCGCCTCACAGCAAGAAGGGCCTGGGTTGGGGTTCAATGCCCTGGCCGGGCAACCAGTGTCCTTTCTAGGTGTGTGTGTCTGCCCTGTGATGGACTTGCAACTTGTCCAGGGTGTTTCCTGCCTTTCGCCCAATGAATGCAGAGATAGCCTCCAGCTTCCTTCACGACCCAGAAGGTTAAGTGTTTTAGAAGATGGGTGGATTTTGTCTAGTATGTTAAACTCACCCAGTAAATAGAAACTGTGTGGCAACACCCTAAAACATCACGATATAAGACTTTTTTCATTTCTTTTTATTTGAACAACTTATGAAGTAAACACTAAGTTAAGACAGGTTTACCTGGGGGAAGGGGTCTCCAAGGTAAAATCTTGCCTAGGGCCTCCTATAGACTAGAGCCGGCCCTGTGTACGACTGAGAAATAAGGCATTTATTGCATGCAAGAAGAGATTTATGCTCGATTGGGGACCTAGGAGGATTTACAAAGCTGCACGTTATTTGTCCTCTAGGTCTGCATTTGTATTTAATAAATCCTTTTTCTCTGGGTACTTCATATCAGTTTGCCTTCCACTGTTTGCACATTTTGTGAGCGTCTCTGGATAAGAGCACCTGCTAAATGAATAAATGAATAAATGTAAATGTAATTTAAATGTTGATTCAGCTTCTAAGCAGTAATGTATTCGTGTTTCCTCCCCATTTTTGCCTGCAATGCCAACAAAGAGACCAACCAGAAGCATAAAGAGAGAGAGAGAAAGTGGACACTGATTTAACAAAAGTGCCTCAGAACAGTTTTGTTTTTGAAGTGTGAATGCTGCTAAGCCTGCGCGCACCTTTAAAGACGGCCTCTTCCCTCTCCCAACACAGCGACTCTGTAAAACTCAACTGAAAACACAAAAGCTCGCCGCCTCCCCCCGCCACGTCGCCCTTTCAAGCTTTTTTCCGCACGGCGTCTGCATTATTTAACGGCCGCATCCGCAACCAGGACACGTCTAGTTACAGTAGGTAGAAGAGCCGAGATCAAACCGCTCTGCTGAAACATGTCAAACCAGATATGAAAGGAGGATCCCTTAAGGTGCAGAGCAGAGACCAATTAGAAACCTGAAAATCGCTAAGCAGGAAAGGGGAGGAACAGATGATTACAGTTAAAGGCTGTGAATACATGAAGGTGTGGGATGAGGAGAGGAATGTAAACTTTTAGAAACGTAGTATGAACCCGTATTATGGACTTCATATATGAATTAAATAGTGATTTTTTTCTTATATCATAACCTTACGCTGCCTTTTGCATAATACACACACACACACACAGACACACACACACACATCATCTAAACCGCTTATCCTTCTGGGTCGCGGTGGGGTGCTGGAACCTATCCCAGCTAACTACTAAATAATTTTTTTAGGATATATTTCTGAGCAGATTAGATGATTTATATTGGATTTTGCAAAACTGGAGGTTAAAAAATCTTTAAAAAATGGGGCTTTAAAGCTTTCATCTTTGAGAGAGAGGAGAAAATCAAGCTCCACTCTTGCTTCAGAAGAGGCCTCTTCCTCGGGTGTTTCTCAGAACAATGTACTGACCATCATAGAGTCCAGACCTCAACATCATTGAATGTGTTTAGGATTATTTGCATCATGAGAAGCAGAAAATGCAACCAAGACTGAACTTTGGAGATGTGGAAGAAAACTGGCAAGTCTTGGGAAAAGAATGCTTTGATATACTGGAAAAATTGTTTTACTGGAGACAATGTTTGGATTATAAAATGAATAAATGAAGGGTGGTCTCACTTTTGCACAGTACTGTAAACAGAGTGCAAGGAGTCACTTGGGGTCCCATGGTCCATTTTTTAGCTATATATTTTTATTGGGTGAGGGAGTTTGGGCCCCCCAAGTGTGATGACGCATAGGGCCCCCCTATTGTTCAGTCACAACTCTGCTGAGATGTGATGTGCTGAGATTTATTATGATAGCGATGACCTTCATATAAGTACCTACAAATAATTGGAACGTTTTGCCCAGTCACTTTTATAAAATGAAACATAGGGCTTCATTGGTCCACACTTAAGTTTGTATGGCATTTGTAAATGGTTTAGCAAATGATTTGTAGAGTAGTAGAACGCACTTAAATGAAAACATGACATGCCCCAATATGCAAAAGTGAAAACACGTTTTTTTTTTTTTTGCATATGGATGTAAATAACTGAGTAGAGGAATGGTGGATAAACGCTTGGGGATATAGACTCCACTGGTATTTCTCCCCTCAGAAACAGCAGCAAGAATCCACATGGTGGACTATACATGGAGTACAGTATACATGTATAATATGTAGCATACATGGAGCGAATTTTCCATAGAAGCCTAAAACATGATCTTTGGACATGATATGTTATATAAATAGGGGGCTAAGCACTGATAGATTACAGGCAGATATACACTTGAGGATATGGAAGTCCACTGATAATCCTGCTCCACTAGCTTCAGAGAGGCTGATGAGCTTAATGCAGGATGAAATCTCGCCACATCAAACGCTAGATCTAGAAGAATCTTCTGAAGCAAACTGTTACAGCATCGGGTATGAGAATGCACCAGAGTTTTGAAAAGGAACATCAAACACCCAGTGAGATGTATTAGCAGATCAAAATAAGATGGCAACGTACGTCCCTCAAACTGATCAGGAAAGATGTAATTCCAGTAGCCAGTTGTAAAGAACCTTAAGGCTGTATTCAGTTGTTGGCCTTCAAAATACATGTGCAGTTTAATCTGTTATGGGTTGAATCCATCAGTTATCATGTGGGTTGTTAATTTGCTCTGTCATTCATTGCCTCCATCAGTTATGGGTAGGGGAGAATGGAGCTGGTTGGCACGGTGTTCATTTCTGGGTCTGGGGAGCTCTTACAAAAATATTTAAAAAAAAAACGACTGCCCTCTTAACCAACATTCATCCATTTTCCCAAAAGCTTTAAACATTACAATCTGTAAAGGTGGGATATCTTTTTATTTTTTGTGTTGAAACAAAAATAAGCATCTTCCTGAATAAGGTCATTGTGGACATGTTTTAAACTGAGATATTATTAAAATATTCATTTTAGCTAGTAGAAATGGCCAGCAGCTATATATGACGACTTGAGAGCCAAGGGCAAGTAACACTAGTTAGCTAATGTGAAGTAAATACTGTGTGAGTGGGGTTAGTTGGCACAAGTGCAGGGCTATCATCACAAACATATCATTTAATATTGTACACTGCAGCATACTAAATAATGCATTAAGAATGCAGTGTTTATATTAAATCTACATTAAAGTTGTAACAAGTTGTTCTTATTACTGTAGGGCATTTCATGATCACCACTTTCAGGAATTGTGTACTTTGTCCTGCACTGTTCAGTATAAGCAATGATAAAATAAATGAAACATTTCTACCGTTTAATTGATTCAAAAACCTTATTCCATTGCTGTTTAATGTTTATATTTGTGGTTTGGTTTTAAATAGAAGCTTTTTTCCAGTTTTGCATAATTTTTTGAAACTATAGGCCTTTTAACACTGTGCCAACCATCCCCATAACATGAGTTTAGTCATGAATGCATTAATTCCAGGAAATATTTTTTGACACTGAAAGTGTCCATATTTTAGCTGTAATGGTCAGCATTTTTTGCTGCAGAATTAATAATCTGTTGATCTGTCTATCTAGCTAGCTGAAACTTTCACAATAGATAACGTTCTGAATAGCTAGACAGATATCAGAATAGCTTGCTAGATAGCTAGATAACTATTTGAATAGCTAGCTAGATAGCTAGATAACTATTTGAATAGCTAGCTAGATAGCTAGATAACTATTTGAATAGCTAGCTAGATAGCTAGATAAGTATCTGAATAGAATGCTAGGAAACTAGATAACTGTCTGACAGATAGCTAGATAATTTTCTAAATCATTAGCTAGAGAGTGAGATAAGCATCTGAATAGTTAGCTAGAGAATTTTCTGAATAGCTAGCTAGAGAGGTATCTGACTAGCTAAAAACTAGCTAGATAACTATCTAAATAGCTAGTTAGATAGCTAACCATCTGAATAGCTAGCTAGATAGCTATATAACATCTGATAAGCTAGATAGATTGATAGAAAACTACCAGAACAACTAGTTAGATAGATAAATACTTATCTGAATAGCTAACTAGATAGAGAAGTGTCTGAATAGCTAGATACCCTGATAGCAAGAGGACAGTGGCCGCTGATGGCAGAGCTGGTGGTCCACTCGCGTTTTGCTCAGAGTTTCCTGGCGGCCCACCAGTGGTTAAGCAGAGTAATAGGCAAAACTTTGCTTATCATCGCTCATTTTCCACTCAGAGTCCAATTTACTGATTTTTCCTTCCTTCTTTTCTTTAGTTACACTTTGTAAATTAGTTTAATAGTTTGAATTTAGCACAGTGTCGGCAACAATATTTTCTATGAAATCATTTTATTTTAGGCCTAGTCATTATTTTTTTTCTTTCAGTTGTTTGTAATATTTGTCTATAAATTTATTTTCCAAAATAAAAGTCTGTGTGCATTTAAAATATTTTTTTTTTTTGTTTGAAGAGATTTTAAGAAAAAACTAATTAGAGAAAACTAGTTGAGCTTGTATGCAGGACAGTAATCTGGGTGGTCTGAGAGTGGACCAGCAGTGGCAAGCAGTCAGTGGGGTGCTGACCTTATCAAGCCAGGGGACCGATATATGCTCGCTATCTGGGTAACTATCTAAATAGGTACCTAGCTTGCTAGATGCTTATCCGAATAGCCAGCTAGATAACTATCTGAATAGCTAGGTAAATAGCTTGATAACTGTAAAAAATCTGAACAACTAGCTGTTTAGATGATACGATCACTTTCACACCCACCACATCACCCCACCCACCACCCACCACCATCAGCTCTTTAATTTTCACCAGTCTTGTTGATTTATGCATGCACATAACGTTGATTTAATCTGATAAGACATCCTCTTGGCTCTATAAAAGAAATTATGGACATATATACAGAATAATACTATTATTTGATCCAATAGGCATAGAAGTTTTACAAAGAAACAACCATATAAAGTCTCTATATCCATTAGATTCATGACTGAATGGTTATATATGTTAATTTATAGCCTCTGGTGTTAATGATACATATTTACGAGCACAGAGGGGTCTAATAGTAACCACTAAACACTGTTCTTGACCTTATTTATGCCATCTGCTATAATGAGCATGTGTTGTGAACAGAAATAGCAGTGCTTTAGTGTTTCAATGGAAGACATTGTAATGGTAGGCTTACAAAGAGAATAGATGGTTGCTATTATACAGGGTAGAAGAGATTTGTGTAATGAGTGAGCACTGGAGTCCTGCCAATGCATAGCATACTTATTATTCATTGCTACTGTGACTTGTAATGTATCCTCAATGGAGGTCGCAATGTACTCCAGCAGGTCTGCATTGCCATGTATTGATTAAAGATATGTTAGCAACAAATGAAGGTTCTGTATTCAAGCGAGGGATAAATGGTATATGGGTGGGTGCAGTGATAAATATGCACACACACACATACACACACAAAATATCTCACAGAAGCACAGAATTGACTCTTATCCTCTCCTCATTCATCAGAAGGGCTCTTTAGTCTGAACAGAACTGACCAGCCACATGACCAATATGCTCCACCAATTCATTATGCATCCTCACCACCTAAATGAGGCAATCGAACACATTGCAGGCATCTTTTTAATGCAGTGTAAATTTGAGTAAACACAGTCATTTAAACGTACGTTCTGCACCAGCATTCACAGCAGGGTGTCACTAGAGCGTGGAAGATTGTCAGGAGTGTTGACTCCCAGCAGGCAATTTCATCTATAATGTATATGTAGCTTGTTCCAGAGAGAGCTAGAAAGAGGAATTCCTGACCACAGATGAGGACCAGAGTGGAATACCACAAAGCCATGTTACATTTCATTTAAAGAGCCTATATACTACATTTTACTTGTATTTTATTATTACACTTACGTTTCCAAAATGTTTGTGTGGGTTTATGTACCAAAAACAGCCCTAATTCATTTTAACATGACCATTTTAGACAGTTAAATTCAGAAAGTTGTTTTTTTTTTTGTTACTGTACCTTTAAGACTGGCATATGTAAATTATTTTTGTTCTGATTGGCTGGCCTGTATTATGCCTTATTTAAAAAGCAGTTCAAGCTGAAACACTCTTTATACCTTCAGCAGGGCTTAAATGCTGTAGGCAGAAAAAGCATATATATGTAAATGCACTGTTTGTTGTGACATCAGAAAAACAATACATTTTAAACAGGCTGCTTAGTTTCCACATCGTACACAAAATTACAGTCAAATGACATGTTTTGCTGATTTATTAAGTGCAAATAAGTTACGACATCCTCTAAAGGGAACAAACTCAAATATGTCTTTTCCCTGCGAGTTTCTTTTTATTTTATGAGTTTACTTTATGATTTTAACATATTGGGAAAAAAAATAAAACACAAAATATGTACACACCACATTTTTTGCTTTTTTCCCAAATGTTAAATTTAGCGAATGACCAGCCATTGTGCACTAAAATGTGCAGAAATGTATTCTCTTTACATGCTTTGTTGATTTTCATTTAGAGCATGTAATTCAACCAGGGGCACCCAAACTTTTGCATACAACTGTGTACAAACTGTATGGACCGGAGAGTGAATGTTGTAATTAATATAATAAATGTAAAGTACGTAATGTATATAATTCAATTTTTATTGAATTATATACATCATACGACATCAAATGCTTCTGCTTCAAAAAGAGTGTGAACATTTCGGTGCCTATTGGCTTCTATTAAAAATTGGTGTCGATTCAGTGGCTTTTCGGTTTTTTTGCTAAGTACAGGGGAAAGCTGTCAGTAATCTGGACAGTAATCGTAATGGTAATAGACTGTGCACCACAGATGTGACTGATATAGATTAGGTTGAAAATGTTTGGAGTATTCCTTTAAGAAAGGAGAGAGTATGTTATCACAGAGTCACCGTAAGACTAATAATTCTGCATTTTTCAACTTCATCTCTGTCTGTTGCATCGGTAGCGTACAGCTGATTTCCACTAACAATAATTTAGACAGAAAACATGTTAACTTGAAACTCATTCACCTGTCCATTGGCTTGGAGTGCTTCAGAACCTGCATAGTGCCTTCATTTATGAATGGATTTCGAGTCAATGGGTTTTGTGTTCTGAAAAATGACTACTCATGGTGACTGACCACGTGTTAACGATGTGGTAGATAAAGATTAAGCTAAAAAATGCTGGAGTATTCCTTGAAATCTAGATTGGCTCATTAATGAATCTATCTATACAGTAGTATACATCAAAATCCTTAAAGGGTTTCCTTGTTGATGATCTGAGAGCAGTTCTCTTTCACTGGCTGAGGTCTGAACGTGGGAGGGCGTAGCTGGCCCTATTGCAGAGTAACAGGGTGATGCCATCCAGTGTGGGACTTGGCCTTGGCTGCTCAGATCAGTGGGTGGGAGGCAGTGTTACAGCAGCGATTTGGGTGGAAAACGCCAAAGCAGAGGACAAGGTCAACCTGTTAGAAACCACCACACTAAAATTCTGATTTTACAGCAGGAATGACTGTAGAAATGTGATTCTGCTAAGAGACGCATCGTTCTTTTAAAAGGTTTGGCAGAAAGGTGTCTACACATAAGACTGAAACGACTGATGTATACAGAATGCTAATGAAAGAAAAGCAGAGAACCGGGTAGAAAGCAGATGTGAATGCCAAATGCAGGAGTCCAAAATTCATCACAAGCATGTTTTGAAGCATCATGCCCATTGGTGCAATGAATCAGAAAGACCACACAGTTATTCACCACCGATGCCGCCCCTCAGCTAGCGATTTCACACCTCTTTATAGATTTACACATTTCAGCTCTTAAATAACACAGGCAGCCTCCTCAGTTAAACAGCACAGCCCACTGTACTGCCACAATCTGCTGTCATATATAATCATATAAATTTAATCTCAATGCTAAAATTACATTGAAATAGTTATGCATACATTCAGGATATAACGTGTATTTCCAAGCATTGTGCAGATCTACAAATCAGTATTCATCTTGGCTTGTGAGTGTTCAAATAAGAGTTCGCAGACATTTCAATTCAGTAGGTGTTAGCCCCCTTTTCACCCTGTTCCTCAGTGGTCAGGACCCCACAGGACCATCACACAGCAGGTATGATTTGGGTGGTGGATCATTCTCAACACTGCAGTGACACTGACATCACGGTGGTGTGTTAGTGTGTGCTGTGCTGGTACGAGTGGATCAGACACAGCAGTGCTGCTGGAGTTTTAAACACCTCAGTGTCGCTGCTGGACTAAAAATAGTGTCCTATGACCACTGATGAAGGAGCAGAGGATGACCAGCACAAACTGTACAGCAACAGGTGAGCTATCGTCTCTGACTTGACATCTACAAGGTAGATAAAACGAGCTAGGAGTATCTAATAGAGTGGACAGTGACTGGACACTGAGGTGTTTAAAAACTCCAGCAGCGCTGCTGTGTCTGATCCACTCATGCCAGTGCAACACACACTAACACACCACCACCACATCAGTATCACTGCAGTGCTGAGAATGATCCACCACCTAAGTAATACCTGCTCTGTGGTGGTCCTATGGGGGTCCTGACCATTGAAGAACATGGTAAAAGGGGGCTAACAAAGTATGCAGGGAAACAGACGGACTGCAGCCTGTAACTGTAGAGCTACAAAGTGCACTTACATGGTAAGTGGAGCTGATTTAATGGACAACGAGTGTAGAAACAAGGAGGTGGTCATATATATAGCTAGGCTGATAGACAGATATACAGCTTTACAGTCCATAAGCATTCATATTTCTACAGTAAATGTACAGTAGCACATGAATAATTCATGCACACCCCGGTGGCATGCAGGCATCAGCCCCCACCCAAAACCAGTCCAAAGCTCAAGGGAGGCACTTTCCTGATGTAAACCCCCCAACCGAGCACTGAATTAGACCTACACTGACGCTGATAACCTACATTACCAATCAAAGACCTAGAAAAAGAGCTTAAACCAGTTAGGAGAAACACCAGAGAGGATGAGGAGAACCTGAATGAGAACCATGCGAAAAAATAACAACAATTACTTGGGAGCAACTTTCTAAGTGATGGCCATCGAACATCTGCTTACCTGCAGGACACGGTGATCTCCACTTTGGTGGCGGGAATGTTGCCCGTGAACGGGTCGAACTCGTACACCGAAGCCATGTCGTCCAGTTTGTCCATAACGTCTCCCTCCATGAGTGGCCGGAGGGGCTGGGGGGCAAAAGTAGGGGTGGGTTGCTGGTGGGGGAGGCCAGATCACGGCAAGACGGACCAGAAGGACGCCTTTTACGGGAGGTCTAGGGATGGGGACACGGCCACGCGCACCCGCTCCTCACACTGGCGCTACTGAGGGGAAGAGCAGAGTTGGGCGCGAGCTCATGGGCGCGGAGCTGGAGACGGTCCGCACATGTGGCTGGAAGGCGGAGTGTGTGCGCGCGCCGAGCAGCATCCAGCGTGTAAAAGGAGGCGCGGTGCGCTGCTCTATCTCCACCCCTCCATCCCTCCACCCCTCCACCAGCGCCTGCCTGCACGGGAGGGAGAAGCTCGCCCATGCAGGATGTGCATTGCGCGTGTGGTGCTGGTGGGTGGTCAAAGTTTCGCCTGAACATCATTCACAGCGAGTAGAAGAACATGCTGGAAAAATAGCGCCGTGAATGTACATGACTCAGATCTGTCAGCAGGCTGAAGGTTAAAATATCGACACGACTGATGTTTTTCAGTTTGTTTCTTTTTGGTAAGAACTGTGTTGTTTTGCAGAAGAACACGGCCGCGTCCACAAGCGGACACTACCATATACATACTATACATACATGTATACTGTATACTACTCATACTACACAGAGCAATGGACTTGCAGTGGTGGTCTTTACATACTAATCAGTGCAGAAAAGACATGACGAATCAATAGAAGATGCGTCCGTGTCCGTAGATCGATATCAGTCAATTGGCCTATTACAGATCAATGCACGCGAATAAAAGTAGCTCATAGTCGTTGTCATATTAGAAGCTCGTAACAGGTGTTTAATTTTCAGTTTGAAAATGAGAGCTGACTTTTATATTGATTATGTTTTCATGATGGATGGACCAACAGAACTGGTCCAAAATTACTTTGAAAAAAATGTTGTTGTTTTTTTTTTTTTACAGTGGTGGTGATAGGAACCAGGGTTTGTTGATAATGCTAAAACAGTAGTAAGTGTGAAAAAAAGCAGCTTTCTTTGGGGACTATTTAGCCTCGTGACGCCCTGCATGTACTCCTCCGCCATGAATAAAAAATAATTATAACTGTATATATATATATATATATATATATATATATATATATATATATATATATATATATATAATAAAACATAAAATATGTAAATAAGGTAAAATATATACATAAAAAATATCATTTTAGTTCAAAAGTCAAAATGTCAAAACTTGTCTCGAACATCAGGCAACATATTCTTTACCATTTCATGTACAAACTTTAAGTGAGGGAGCTTTTAGAGGCTTTAAACTCTTCAGACGTCTGGTTCCTATCACCTTCACTGTGAACAGTTCTGCCTCAGTAAGCTTCTCTAGAACAGAGCATTTCACACCAAACCTCTAGGAATGACTTTGTTTACATCTTAGCTATTTTATTATGCAGTGTTTTAGAAATACATTGGACATATATTAAAGTAGAGAGGCTGTTTTCTCCATTCTTTCTGGAAATGCTAGATTTTAGACCTTTGGGGAATCTACGTCACATTATGCGAGGCTGTTATTGGTCTACATGTCAAAACGTACTGATGTAATACATTAAATTGCGCTCATTTTTATTCACGTTTTGTCACTGATAAAAGTCACTGCCAC
This sequence comes from Colossoma macropomum, assembly GCF_904425465.1. NCBI lineage: Eukaryota > Metazoa > Chordata > Actinopteri > Characiformes > Serrasalmidae > Colossoma > Colossoma macropomum. The sequence goes on from NW_023494810.1 coordinate 23,460,472, forward strand.
GAAGCAGCTTTAAAGAACTCGACGTCCAGATACAGTGAAAGAGTCAAGGCAGAAAAAGTGCAAAAAGGCGTGAAGAAGAAACGCTGAGAGGATCCGAGACGAAGCCGTCCTCCTCTGGGTGGCACTGGATGGTGGAGTTTTGAGATTAATACAGTAGAAACATTAAAACATTCGCTCGTGTCGTACAGACGAAAGCTCTGTAGGGTCAGGCAGTGACTATTGGTCAGTTAGGACTTCGCGGAATACTGATTATGTTAGACATAAACAGAGTATCGGTCAGAAGAACTCGGCAGGAGCTTGTTTGTAGATTTCAGCACGTGGACAGTTCCAACTCCATTACCCTCACTCATTCACAGCCTCTAGCGCTTTGAAAACGCCACAGAAAGATGATGGTTCTTCAAGGGTTCTTTAGTAAAGGGAATAGTTCTATTTAGCATCATGCGTTCTGTATAGATCCATGAACACTGAAAAGACTTGGTTCTTTGCATGGTGAAAAGCTTCTTCAGATTGATAGAGAAGGTGCTGTATATGGTTCTATACAGAACCTTTTTGGAAATGGTTCTATATAGCAACAAAAAGGGTTCTTCTATTGTTGCAAGCTTGACATCATAACAATAGCAGAACCCTTTTTGGTGCTATATAGAACCATTTTCAAAAGAGTTCTACATAGAATTATATACATTCTTCATCAATCTGAAGAACAATTTCACAATACACAGAACCATTTAATCATGAATGGAGTGCTCAGGATTCGATATAGAACCATTGTCTTAACTTAAGAACCCTTGAAGAACCATTTTTAAGAGTGTATCACTGAAAAGACTTCAAAAAGAGAACTCGTTCTATAATTAAAGAGGTCTTTGCATCATGAAATGGTTCTTCAGATTGATGGAGGATTGATGGTGTGTTTTATATGGTTCTATATAGAACCTTTTTGAAAAGGATTCTATATAGCACCAAAAAAGGGTTTTTCTATTGTTACAGGCTTGACATCAAAGTAAAAGAAGAACCCTTTTTGGTGCTATAGAACCCTTTTCATAAAGGTTTTATATAGAACCATCTACATCATATTCTCCATCAATCTGAAGAACCATTTAAGGATGCAAAGAACCTGTTAGTCATGTAAAGGGTTCTTTGTGTGTTCATGGTGCTATATAGAACCATATTCTTTACTAAAGAACCCTTGAAGAACCATCATTTATAATAGTGTGTTGTTACGATGTCAAGCCTGTATAAATAGAAGGTGCTATATAGAACCATTTAAAAAAAGGTTCTATATAGAACCATATACATCCTTCATCAGTCTGAAGAACGTTTTCACCATCTAAAGAACTATTTAAGCATGTCAAGCTTGTAACTGTAGAAGAACTCTTTTTGGTGCTGTATAGAATCATTTTCAAAATAAGGTTCTATATAGAACCATCTACAACATATTTTCCATTAATCAGAAGAATAAAGTTCACTATGCAAAGAACCTTTTAATCAGGCAGATGTTTCTTTAAGATTTCATGGTTCCATATACAGTGGGGCAAAAAAGTATTTAGTCAGCCACTGTTTGTGCAAGTTGAAGAAAGATGAGAGAGGTCTGTAATTTTCATCATAGGTACACTTCAACTATGAGAGACAAAATGAGAAAAAAAAATCCAGGAAATCACATTGTAGGATTTTTAAAGAATTTATTTGTAAATTATGGTGGAAAATAAGTATTTGGTCACCCACAAACAAGCAAGATTTCTGGCTCTCACAGACCTGTAACTTCTTTAAGAAGCTCTTCTGTCCTCCACTCGTTACCTGTATTAATGGCACCTGTTTGACCTCGTTATCTGTATAAAAGACACCTGTCCACAGCCTCAAACAGTCAGACTCCAAACTCAACCATGGCCAAGACCAAAGAGCTGTCGAAGGACACCAGGAAGAGAATTGTAGACCTGCACCAAGCTGGGAAGAGTGAATCTACAATAGGCAAGCAGGTTGGTGTGAATAAATCAACTGTGGGAGCAATTGTAAGAAAATGGAAGACATTGATAATCTCCCTCGATCTGGGGCCCCACGCAAGATCTCATCCCGTGGGGTCAAAATGATCATGAGAACGGTGAGCAAAAATCCCAGAACTACACGGAGGGACCTGATGAATGACCTGCAGAGAGCTGGGACCAAAGTAACAAAGGCTACCATCAGTAACACACTACGCCGAGAGGGACTCAAATCCTGCAGTGCCAGGCGTGTCCCCCTGCTTAAGCCAGTACATGTCCAGGCCCGTCTGAAGTTTGCCAGAGAGCATATGGATGATCCAGAAGAGGATTGGGAGAATATCATGTGGTCAGATGAAACCAAAATAGAACTTTTTGGTAAAAACTCAACTCGTCGTGTTTGGAGGAAGAAGAATGCTGAGTTGCATCCCAAGAACACCATACCTACTGTGAAGCATGGGGGTGGAAACATCGTGCTTTGGGGCTGCTTTTCTGCAAAGGGGACAGGACGACTGATCCGTGTTAAGGGAAGAATGAACGGGGCCATGTATTGTGAGATTTTAAGCCAAAACCTCTTTCCATCAGTGAGAGCATTGAAGATGGAATGTGGCTGAGTCTTCCAGCATGACAATGATTCCGAACACACCGCTCGGGCAACGAAGGAGTGGCTCCATAAAAAGCATTTCAAGCTCCTGGAGTGGCCTAGCCAGTCTCCAGACCTCAACCCCATAGAAAATTTGTGGAGGGAGTTGAAAGTCCATGTTGCCCAGCGACAGCCCCAAAACATCACTCCTCTTGAGGAGATCTGCATGGAGCAATGGGCCAAAATACCAGCTACAGTGTGTGCAAACCTGGTGAAGACGTACAGGAAACGTTTGACCTCTGTCATTGCCAACAAAGGTTATGTTATAAAGTATTGAGTTGAACTTTTGTTATTGACCAAATACTTATTTTCCACCATACTTTACAAATAAATTCTTTAAAAATCCTACAATGTGATTTCCTGGATTTTTTTTTCTCATTTTGTCTCTCATAGTTGAAGTGTACCTATGATGAAAATTACAGACCTCTCTCATCTTTCTAAGTAAGAGAACTTGCACAATCAGTGGCTGACTAAATACTTTTTTGCCCCACTGTAGAACCAATGTCTTTACAAAAGAACCCTTGAAGAGCCGTCTTTTTTCAGAGTATAGCACCAAAAAGAGCTGTTCTGTTGTTACAATGTCACAGCTGTAACAACAGAAGACCACTTTATGGTGCTATATAGAACCATTCTCAACAAGGCTCTATATAGAACCATATACCTTCTTCATCAATCTGAAGAACTTTTTCACCATGCAATAAACCATTTAAGCAAGCAAATGGTTCTACATTGAACTCATGAACTCATTCCCTTTACTAAACTACACTTTTTAAAAGTTTATTATACATTAAACTAATGGACGTCTAAAGCTGGTGTACTAGTTTTGTCTAGTTCAGTGTGGTAGTGTGTGATTTCTGATGCAGCATATTTCTCTCTACACTGTTGTTTGACGTATTCAGTCCCTTCGTCTTAACACTGACTTTGAGATTGATTGCTGAACTGCCAAAGAATGAGAAATGTTCTTTTTCAGATGTTTTTCTTTCTGCAGGCTCTGCTAAGTGCATTCGGAAGCATGTCGTTTAAAGCGTTAGGAAATCACTAGCTGTTAAATTCACTTCATTTTCCTCTTTTTTTCCTTCATGGGGCTTCATTTGTCATGACATTAAGTAAAATGTTCTTTTTTCCTTCTAAGATTATTCCATTACCCAAAAGTATGAACATGAAATCATGTGGCTTTAACCCCTCAAAAACTGACTTATTATTCAGGTAATAATCTCAAGACTCATTATTCTAATTGCCATAAAATAGTTAATAAATTATGTTAGCTATATGCAACTGTACATAGTAAAGTATATGTTACTGTATGTATGTATGTATGTTACTTATTTTGGTTATAAATAGATATGTGTCTTGTATACAGCCATGTGCATAAGTGTAGGCACCCCGATCAAATGACCTGGTTGGTTGATTGAATAAGTTCCTCTACAGAGCAGACATTTCTACACGTATTAATGCACAATTAGTGTTTATTTGTTGAATTTAACATACCGAGGGGAAAATGAAACATAAAATGTGGCCTGGGCAAAAGCTATGGCATCTTTTTTCCCAATATGTTAAGTTTAGTGAATAGACAGGAATTGTGTACTAAAATCTATAGAGGACTGGGATATTTAAGCATGTTCTCTATAGAAATTGTGTCACTTAGAAAATCAACAAAAAAATGTCATTTGGCCAGGGGTGTTAAAACCAGTTTGACTCCTCATCCACTCACTGCTTTCACTAAGCAGAAGACAATTAACAAAACAAGATCAGTGGCCAGAGGAGATGTTCTGATGCCTATGAGGTAGACGACCTGTGGACAGTCAACTTTTTAAACAAGAACAACCAAGAACCAAGAATATGACCCAAGTTTTAGTAGTGCTTTATTTTATATATTGTCTTCTATTGCTGCATGTATTATTCATGTTTTATGTAATTTTATGAGTCTTGGTCAGTGTTTTTGTGTTGTTGTTTCTGCCCATGGGCAGATCTATAAGGTTTTAAAGGGGGTGGCAAAGGGTGGCAGGTAAATGTGTGCATTTTTGTCTTTTGTGTTTTTGGAGGCTGTATATCTAACCAAAACAACAGCAGCTAACATTCATACTTTATCTTCTCTGATCAACTATGTTTGGATACAGCAACTTGGTAGATTCTACTGCATGGAATTTAACCCTGAAGTCTACTGTAGTAAGTCAGTAGTAATAGACTATATTAAAACCGAAATAAGTTTATAGGTGAGCTGAGCCAAAACAGTTTGCAGTTCAAATCACAACTCATTATTGTTCTTATCCTTTTCAATAGTTTTTGGATTATGGACACTTTATGCTTAAAACAAGCCTTTTTGGGCCTGCAGAATTGGGATGGCCAGCCCTACAGATGGGGTGGTCGTTTCCCCTCTTGCCACCCCTTAGATCCACCCCTGTACCTGCTCAGCAACTGCAGTTGAAAATTAGCAAGTTGGCTAAACGTCCACATGTATAGAAATGTTTATTAATGTGCATCTGTAAATAAATACATGACAAATAACCAATTTGTTGTTATGAAAAGTGTGGACCCACATACATGCTGACAAAAAGTGATACAAGTCAAGTCAAAGTTTATTTATATAGCGCTTTTCACAACAGGTGTTGTCACACAGCAGCTTTACAGAAAAAATCTGGGTCCAAGCCCCCATGAGCAAGCCAGTGGCGACAGTGGCAAGGAAAAACTTCCCAAGAGTAAGAGGAAGAAACCATGAGAGGAATCAAGACTCAAAAGGGGGACCCATCCTCCTCTGGTCGACACCGGATAGCAAACAGCGTTAGTATAAAGTGTTATAGTACAAAATGGGGAAAACAGGTGGAGCAATGGTTAATTGGATTAGTTTTAGTTTATGCAGCAGCAGTAGCAGCAGCAACAGCATCAGGAGGGTCAGTTCATGAGGGTGAGGTTTGCACAGCGTTGTACAGCATGAAGCTAAATGGTGGTCAAACTGGTCCAGAAGGCTGGTGAGCAGTGAGTACCCGATACACTGAATATTGCTTTAACAAAATGTACACAACATGAATAATATGCATTCCATCACCACAAATAGGCCACTGTGTCACTATTCTGTATTACTCCAGGCTGGATTTTGCCAGAAACGAATAGACAGCATTTTCAAAAATCCTGCAGTTCTTACTGTGCCCTGTGGTAAACAAATGGTTTCAAACCCTTTTTCCTTCTTGCATTTTTCCTCTGAATGTTGCCAGATCTTATGAATTATGAGGTGGTTAAGGAGTCAAAATATGAGTTTTGCTACAGGCGAGTGAACACTGCTGTGCACTGAACTGACATCATCATGCTGAAAACCTCACCACAATACCCCAACAAACCAGCAAACCTTTTCAAATGTGGTGGTAAAATGTGGTTGTTAACCCCATAAATGACCAGGGTCCACCGGTGGGCTTCTATAACCTACACTTCTATAGCATTTCTGTCAGTTTAGACTTGGAGTTCTAAATATGGAAATAACAAGATGTCCGTAGAGTGGACAGGCTTTCCTATAATGACTTTGTCTATAGTCAGTTTAGTTTTGGAAACAATTGCATCAGTGCAATAGATTTTATTAGGTACTTATTTGAAAGTAAGTTCTCTAAGTAAGTTCTTCCTTGAGTGCAGTTCCCTTATTGTTTAAAACATTGGAAATACTGTGAATAATCCAAACACAGGACAATAATCTAACTCAGAAAATGTACCAAATTAACAAATGAAGAAAAAAGAAGTGAATTCTGAATTCTGAAATGATTTCAGGCTGGAAAGTGCTGCCAGGTAAGAAGTGCATGTGTCATTGCTACCTGTTTTAATGCCCCTCTGCCCCAAGAGACAGCAGGCCATTAACAACAGCCTGATTGTTTTCAACCTCTTTCAGAATCTGTCTTTAGCAGAATATCCAGGGCAGCTCCTGGGGGAAATGCAGAGGCGCTATGGAGATCAACTAACACTGACACAGCCTGGCCTTGTGATTGCACCTCGGACGATCCCCCCCAGCCTTCCATCTCCTCCTCCTCCATTCATCCTGTCAGAGCAGGGCTCAGTTTGAAAGGCCATGCTGGAAGAAGTGGGCAGCCGGATGGAGGGCTGGTGGGTGGACACCATGAGGATGTGCAGATGTGTCTCTGATGAAAGGCTGGCACTGCCCAGGCTTGGGGAGGAAGAGGAGGAGGAGGAACAAGCGGAGGAAGAGAGACCTTTAACTCTAATTGTGTGCCATGTGGTGCCAGCAGTAAAACGGTGAGGAATCAGCCACATTTGACCATCAGCTTCAGTGGGAACCTAGCGTGGTCCACCCATAGCTAACAGGTCAACAGAGGAGGAACTGAAAGATCTGGATCTGTCGTATGATAGCTGGGATCAAACCTCACTGCCACATTGTCAGAAAGGACAAAGATGGAGAGTTGGGGGGGTGTGGGGGGGTGATGTTTTCCACAATGTCAGCCAAATGCCACCATTCCCTGTGATTTTGGCGCTTTAATTACTGTGTTTCTGCTGCATTGCGTCAAAGAGGCCAAAAATATCCCTATTCTGGCTGCAACTAAGGGCGACAAATTGAAGGGGGTGAGGACCAAATGAAGACCCTCACAATATCCTGATAAGATGATTAACGAGGACGGAGAGCCTAGTGGGGTCAAAGCATGTGGAGCGCTTCTGTCATATCCTGCCTGGCATTTCTCGCTTTGTGTGTCACTGTGCATGCGCATGTCATCGCATGCATTGTATTACCGTCATCACCCTGGTGAGCCAAGATAGCAATCTAACCAGAGAACACAGCACTCTGTAGTTCGCAGGTGTTCCAACAGCCATTAGCTGCCGCCACGCCAAAACCCTCTTGCCAAGGAAGTAATGAATAAATTATGTTTTGAAAATTCTCAGGAAGTTTTGTTTTTTTCCATCCTGCCAACCTGTTTTGCTGTAGTCTTTGCACTCTGAAAAGTGCCAAATTGGGTTGTTTTCAAATTCAAAGCTGGATCATGCTTGGGCAGTTAATCTAACCCAGAAAGATGGGCTGGTTATTTAACCCAGCAAGCAGAGTTCACCATTCAACCCATGTTTCTGCTCATATTGACTGGCATCATTTATTCTACACACTCAGAAAAAAGGTATGAAACTGTCACTGGGGCAGTGCCCCTCTCGTCACTGGGGTGGTAACCTCAAGGGTACATCTCAGTACCTTTAGTCAGGAAACCTAATTGTACCATAATCCATTGAAATTATACTTTCTCAGTTGTACTGACTCCAAACACCCCATCTTGTCTCCAGGCTTTTTTGGTGTTGTTCTGTTTTAAAACATTAGGTTATGAAAAGGTACAAATATTTTCATTAGGCTGAAAAAAACAAAAGAGACCTATTAGAGAGATAGCAGAAACTTTAGAAGTGACCAAATCAACAGTTTAGTCCATTCTTAAAAAGAAGGAAGACCATGGAAGATGACTAAAGTGCATGATAGCAGAATTCTTTCCGTGGTGAAGCAAAACCCCTTTACAACATCTAGTCAAGTCAAGGACATTCTAGAGGAGGTTGACGTATCATTATCAAAGTCTACAATTAAGAGATGCCTTTTTGAAAGTTCATACAGAGAGTTTACCTTAGGATGCAAAACACTGGTAACACTCAAGAACTGAAAGGCCAGACTAGACTTCACCAGAAAACATCTGAAAAAGCCTGTTCAGTTCTGGAACAAGATTTGTGGACAGTTGAAACCAAGATTAATTTATACCAGAATGATGGAAAGAAAAGAGTACTGAGAAGGAAAGGAAGGGCTCATGATCCAAAGCAGACCACATCATCTGTCAAACATGGTGGAGGTAGTGTTATGACATGTGACATGTATGGCTGCCAGTGGAACTGGGTCACTGGTATTTATTGATGGTGTGACTGCTGATTGATGTAGCAGGATGAATTCTGAAGTGGATAGAACTACACTTTCTACTCAGATTCAGTCAAATGCTTCAAAACTGATAGGACAGCGCTTCACAGTACAGATGGATAATGACTCAAAGCTAACGTCAAAGCAACCCAAGAGCTTCTGAAGACAAAGAAATAGAATGTTCTTAAATGACCAAGTCAGTCATCTGACGTCAACCCGATTGAGCATGATTTCACTTACTAAAGACAAAACTGAAGGCAGAAAGACCCACAAACAAGCAGCAACTGAAGGCGGCTGCAGTAAAAGCCTAGCAAAGCATCTTAGGGGAGGGAACTCAGCATTTGGTGATGTTCATGGGTTCCAGACTTCAGGCAGTCAAAGGATTTGCATCCAAGTATTAAAATAATTCTTGTGTTTATATTTTTTTAATTACTCTTCAGCCTCAGAAAATGGAGGGACTATAAAAAAGGCTGTAATTCCTGAACAGTTAGTGCAGTATTTTTGTCAAACCCCTTGAATTAAAGACTATAGTGTAGAATTAAAGTCTACACTTCAATCACATCTTGACTGCTTCATTTCAAATCCATTGTACGGGGGCAAAATTACAAAAATTGTGTCACTGTCCAAATACTTACGGACATAATTGTGTTTAAAATACATTTTAAACAAAAATCCTCATAAAACCTTTTTGTTCATTTTAACAAGAGATGTGAGATGGCCTTGACACCTTTTTGTAGGTACTCCACCATGTTCATTGCAACCTATGAAAAAACAGAAAGAGAAAGAAACATTTTTGTTATAAACAGATTATCAACCTGTGCGTATTACATTTCTATTTCATGAGCAACAGTTAAGTGAAAGAACAGCTATCATGAGGTGAAAACTTACTAAGGATGTAGCACGATGAGCTTGCTATGCAAACGTTAGTAAGACAAACAAGTAACTAAATTTACGCATAAAGTTGCAGACCCTAACAAGCCAACCCTAATGACTTTCTCATGCAGCTTGTTTAAAGTGACACAGCGACTGGGTAGCTACACCTGGCAGTGCTGGAAGGGTTCAGGAGTGTTGTCTTACCTGCCTTGTCTTCACTTTTACTAAGACTGACCCAGCTTCTAGTCCAGCAGCTGGGCTACACAGAACTACCCGCCATTGTGGAAATCTACCAATAAAATCACCCAATAGGCTCAACTCAGCATTTGAGTAGAAAAAAATAACTCACCATTTTTGTAGCAGGAATGTAGCAAGTGCAGAGAGCGTAGCCAGAATGGAAATGGAGGAAACCTGTCTCCAGGGGAGTCAGCTCCTGGGTGCTAATCCCAGCTAAGCACTCCACACAAAACTAATCCAGGCTCTCTGCGGGATCAGGGACCTCCAGACTGCCTCCTTTTATATATATTGGATGTTAATACCAGGAGCCCTGCAGGTGCTTGCTGCTCATTTGAGTTCCTTTACAGCAGTACACTCTTTAAAAAAGTGGAGTGATACCACAGAACCGCCTTTCAGTGAATGGTTGCTTAAAGAACCAAGTGTGGCAATGAGATGTGCAGTGTTGGAAGTGATGAGTTACAAAGTAACACGTTATTGTAATTCCACTACTTCCATCTATTTACCTTTTCAAATTAAATAACCCAATTACAATGACTGAAATTTAAATGGGCTCCTAAATAGTTACTTTTGTCTTGCGTGCAAATATTAATAGACAGCTGCAGACTATAGCAGACAAACGTAGCCTATTCCCCCAGTTTCCTGATTACGATCTGTTTACGTCACCTGACCTCATGGTGGGCACAATGAATGAGTGAATCAGTCAGCATTAGCCCACACAGTGACTGACGGTTTGGGTAGTGTGAGCTTGCCGTCCTAGAAATATGGGCATTATTTCCCCCCCTTGAGATCAAGGACAAAAATGTACTGGTGAGCTGTGATCTAAGTGCAGTTGTTAGAACTTTATCCACATCAAATAATAGTAATTTTAATCTTCTGAAGCATCTGGTGAAACAAAGATAACTGTGAAAGACCACTGTGCGAGTGCTGACCAAGAAGCCTCTCTTTCCAAACAGCCAAAGCTTGATTTTAAACCCAAGAATTCGTCTGCACAGTCTTTAAGCCAGGCAAAACCAAACAGACTGATAGCCAAGTATGTTGTCAAAGATAATGTATAATGTGTAACTGCTAATTCACCCTTTAACCCTGAAGATTGCTGCGCAGACTGTTGGTCACCATAGCAATGCAGACAACAGACTCGCCTAGCTAGTAGCTAACGAAAGGCAAAGAGGATGATTTAAAACAAACATTGATAATTCAGAGACTGTTTGTATTTATAATCACTCAGATGATTTCCTGATACATTTAATCTGCAACGAGAAACTGTCAAACACTAAAAGGTTGTGAAGCTGAACTCCTTCACCAGCTTCTTGTTCAAATTTTCCCATTTCACCTTAAATGGTGCTGCAGTTACATTGTGGCACCTCAAGGAACCATTTAACGTGGAATGAGAAAATTCGAACAAGAAGCCGCGATTGAGAAGCGACTTCAGCCTCATAAAAAGTCGAACATTGAGAGACGTTTTACAAGAAGCTATTCTACTTTTGCAGAAAAGTTTCCTGCCGGAGATGCGAGAAAAGCAGCTATAGCTGAGCTAAAGCTTAAAGCAGAGCTGCGTTTTCATTTATATTTTTTAGCTTTTAGTACACCAGCACATACTGAGACATATATACAGCCAAGATTGTAAAGTGTTGCATTAGTGAAGTGGACATAATGTTGTGGCTGATTTTTGTTGAAAGAACAAAATAGCTTTTCTTAACATTTGGGTTGCCGACCCCTGGGATAGACAGTGGCTGATGTGAGTCTTGTGTGCATTCGGGTTGGTTGGGGGACATAAAGTTGTGGGTGTGAGCTGGCTATATATTTAATCGATATTGTGGGTTTTATTGTATTTTTTATTTTTTTTTCATAATTTTGCATTGTATATTGTGTTTTTAGTATTAGTCAAATGTTTACCTGCCCCGGGACTTCAGATGGTTATGGGCTTATTAGCTAACTGGTGTAAAGCATCTGTTCTCTGTTGAGATTAATGTATTTTTGCATGGTCTCTTCACAAAGTAAACATAATAATCGTAAAAGTTAAAGTTTTTTCCTGAAACTATTTGTGCGAGCCAAGATTCAGCTGATTCTACTCATTAAATAAGCTAGTCTCAGTCTTCAAACAATCAGGTGAGCCTCTGCTTTGTTGGAATCCACACTGGCCCTTTGCAGGTAAGACTGGACACCCCTGATCTAAAAAAGGTAAATATGTACTATAATCTCATTTAAAAGTAGAGAAGTGGTACTTTAATTTGGACAGCCCTGTGGGCAGCCCTGTTGAAATGACCTCATGCTGAACTCAATGTTCAAAAAACTCAACTTTCTCTGGAATTCCCAGTTTAAGGGGGCATTTGTTTGGTTTTTCCTAATCTTAGTGAGCTGTTTAGATTGATCAGGTTAGAGCAACAATGTGTTTAAAAAGGGTATTTCAGGACCCCTGCTTTAGAGAGTGAAGATCATTCTCACTGAGCCACCTGACACTGGGAGAGAACCTTGCCCTCTCTGCTAAGTGTGATAAAGCTGCAGGAAGCTAATGTTTTACCTTGACTTGAGATTAAAGGTCACAGGTGATATCACGCTCCCCTGAGAGGAACCTTTAGATCCGACAGCAACCACAGAGAGTGTGCCTGGGTGTGTTGGGTGACAGATTCTTCACTCTGGGAACTGCTGGACCTGTTTCTGCACAGACTTGAAGCTTAAAGAGAGCACTATGGTAGAGCTGGCCTTTTACCCCGCTGTGGCGCTCATCTATTTCTTTGGGGTACTGCGTGCAAGCAAGGAGAACCGGGTGGATCTGCCCGAAAGTGCCTCCGTCAATGTCTTCTGCTTGTTTGTCCTCATGCAGCCGCTGTGTTTGATTATAGGCGGCTACACGGGCATGGTCACCTACCTGATTACTGCCATCCTGTCCTACAACAGCCTGCACTGGAAGGACCCCAAAGCCATCCAGCAAGGAAACCCAGAGCAAGCAGCCAAAAAGAAGACTAAGAAGACGAATTGACTCTTTGAAGGCTTGTTGTTTTCTATGTATTCTGTTTACATTGCATAATTATTTGTAAGTAATCTCATAATTGCGTAATGAATTGTCTGCAATTCTGACTTTTTCCTGATGTCAAAAATGACAACATTTGATTTTTGATGCAAAAATATAAAGACTTTCCACAAAATAAGACAATAACTTTTCATCAACATCAAATCATAATAAAATATCTCCTCTTCTACTTTAATTAAAGAAAATGTAAGAAGAGGCAATTCAAGATGCACCCTACAGGGGGACGGGTTAAATCCAATATTTTATTTTTTCCTATGAGGTTCACTCATGACATTTGGGTAGTTTTGGGTGGTTTTATGGACCAAAAACAGTTGCAATTCATTTTTACTTACACTCTTCATCCCCTACAATTAAACAAGCTGTTTTGTTTCTGCACCTTTAAGACTAATTTATGTAAATGATCTCTGTTCTGATTAGCTGCTCTCTATTGTCCCTCATTCAAAAAGCAGTTCAGGCTGAAACAGTGTGAATGGGTGGAGCTAAACTGTACATAAAAAAAAAATTCAGGTCAACTCAAAATTTTAAAGTAGCTGATTTCACTGCTGCCCTGCGATGGACTGGCGACCTGTCCAGGGTGTATCCTGCCTTCCGCCCAATGACAGCTGGGATAGGCTCCAGCACCCCACCGTGACCCAGAAGGATAAGCGGTTTAGATGATGTATGTATGTATGTATGATTTCACTGCTTTTTTGAACTCCACTTAGTTTAGTCAAAAGTTCTCAAAAATTCCAATATTTTCAGTGCTGCATCTCCGTCAGATCAACAATGAAATTCGAGTAGAGCTCAAAAAAAATGGTTCAATTTGTTTATTGTTATTTTCCACTCACAGGTTAGAACCTTTTGTCTCTTTTTGTCTCTAGACTTACTCTCAGACTCCTGATCATGGACGGCTGGGGCATCACTGGGCCTGTTTACACCTTGAATCAATATGTATTTTTGGTGATTGGGTCACATTCAGATTTCACTTGACTGCATGAAAATCCATGGCGCATTGTGATTGGCTTGTAATTGGATCACTTTGACTACATTCAGGGCAAGTCAAAGACGCCTCTTGACCAAATTTAATACAATTACATGAGTGGAAATGTGTCCGCTGACTAGCTGGTGAGAGAATAAACAGCAAAACAAAAGATGGAGAACATGCAAAGCTGGAATACCACAAACTAAGAGCCTGCATGCATTCTGGGTCGATAAAAGTGTCCAAGCTGAGCTGGTCAATTTGTAGCAAAACAAGGAAACAGGTAAACAAAAGTAAAGTGGAAATGACAAATGTGTGGATGTCTTTTATATGCAGAGAAAGTAAAATCGGATCTTGTCTGGTCAAACTGGGGACATGTAAACGGAATCTGGCCAAAGTTTATCCAGATATGATCCAGACATGAAACGCATGTTAACGCTGGGTGTAAACAGGCTTAGTAGGACTTGAACTCATGATGGCTTCCTGATGAGCAGGCAGTTAGACAGCTGTGCCTGATTTCCAACTTCCAGTTTTAGTTTATAAGTACATTTACTGTTTTTTGGTTGTTGTTTTTTCAAGTAAGCTTGACTTAAATTGTATTGCTGACCTGACATATCGTCACATATTTGATATAATTTATCACAATAACGATACATATTGCTCAGTTTTGTCCAGTCCTGCTTTAAATTTTTAAGTTGACCTGACAATTTTTGACAGTGTTAGCTGAACAGAAGGATATATAAATGGTTGTTGTGACATCACAAAAGTGATATCATATACGAACTGCATGGGCTGAGGAGTGAATGGTATATTTTGAAACTTTACCATTTACACGCTACATCGAACTGTTTTATGTTATGTTATTTCATGAAACAGGCCTTCTTAAGAGGCATTGGGTCTATTCATTAGACTTGAGGTCACTGCAGGTAGGAGCAGAGAGCAAACGTGCAAAATCAAAGCACCTCGTCTCGAGAGCGTTTCCCACAAAGTGGACGAGTTGCTGTATTCTCTCTGGGGAAAAAAGGTGTTATGTGCCTTGGCTGTGTACCAGCAGACCGCGTGCTGTTTCCTAAATGCAGCGGATGTTCCACTTCATTCTCCACAGTGAATTTGTCTGGAAGAATTGGAGAATGCAAAATCCCTCATTAGGGCTCTGTGTGTTTCTGCTTGCGGCTTATAGGCGCTATATCACAATACAGCGGATTAAGTCCACAGCAGCAGACGACGGAGCGACGGCCTTGCTGCTGCGGTCAAATGTCACTCTGACCAACTTCACTGAATGCCACAGACAATAAGGAGACTCCAGAAACACAGCCTTAAAGGAACTGAACTACAGCCTGTGAATGAGGACTCAGAACTTTCTGTACAATCACAACTGGTATTTTGTTTTAGGACTGATAAACATTCAAGCTGAACTGCAAAAGTTGTAATGCTCACTGATTTAACTGAGTTCTAAATTTTTCTTTTTTTATATCATCATTATCATCATCAACCGCTTAGTCCAGATAGGGTCGCAGAGAATCTCAGACGACGCTGTCCCCCCACAACTTCCCCCTGCTCATTCTGGGGGACCCTGAGCCACTCCCAGGCCAGCAGATATAATCCCTCCAGTGCTTCCTAGGATGACCCTGTCCTAGGGTCTCATCCCAGCAGGCCGTGCCTGGTAAACCCCCACCAGGAGTTGTCTAGGGGCCATGTACAGTTTATCTTTATACAACCATTTTCCAATCACTTAGAATTTTTGTTAATGTGAAGACTGATGCATGTAAATGAGCTCTGTTCTGATTGGCTGCCCTGTATAGTGCCTCAGGCTGAAACACTCCTTATAACTTTAGCATGAATGGGCGGAGCTAATCTGCTGTAGACAGGCTTCGCTTCCTTTTATGGGTTTTATGAAGTGGAGAGTGAGTGCTATGTTTTCACGCAATGTTTACGTATTAAATTGTGTACCGTTTTGCTCAAAGTTTTGAGATTAAAGGTTTTGCTGAAATGATATTTTTTGTTCTGTTGATTTTCTAAGTGAAAGTACAACACAACCTCTATAGAGATCACACTTCTGCACATTTAATACACAATTACTGTTTATTTGCTGAATTTAACAGACAGGAAAGAAAATAGAACATAAAATGTGGCCTGTGCAAACATTATGGCACAATTTATCATTTGTTTTTAGTGTTTTCCGATATGTTAAACTGTGCACTGAACATATAATATAATAATATATATTATAAAAATAATATATAATATAAAAATGCCAGTTTGTTCCTTGTAGAACTAAAAAAAACCAGGACACAAATCTATTGAGGCTGATTTGAATATTAAAACTGAGATCTTTCTACACCTGAGGTAACTATATTTCCTCATCCTGAATATTCATGTCCCATCTTCTTTTTGAATGACAGCAACATTATTACACTTCATTGTCTCCAAGAGCAGAAACACTTCTATCTACTCTTATTGAATAATTTAACAGATGGGTTTCCAAACTATTCATTGTTAATGTTCAGAAAGGATTCTTTACAAGTCAGGATAAAAATATCAGTGCATGGACTAATATAAGCTAATAAATAATATAAATTAACAGTAAAACTAATTCCCTGCAACATCTCTGTGTTTTAAACCAGATGCCAGTATATTTTCTTAATTTGTTTTTTCTTCGCCTTAGGGGACTACATAAATTTCCTACTGACTATCAAATAAAAGCTTTTGTAAAGGCTTTAAAGGCTTTTGATTTAAAAAAAAATAGCCTGATTTGGGGGAGATGAGAGCAGAAAAAGTCGTTTGCAAATGAAGAAATGTGGATTCTTTGGCACTGTGTTACAGACGGGACCGTTTGTTTTCACCACATCTTCCCAACTGGTGCAAGTGACGGGTTGATGAATGCGGGGAGCTTTTGATGAGGTCTTAATGGCAGCTGGCATTAAAGCTTCCTGTGAACTCCAACACGCTTGATGCCTCCACTCTCCAGATCCCCGCCTCGCCCTGTCAGTCAAAGCACTAGAACAGCTCACAGCAGAGCTCCATGGACCTGCTCCAGTTCAGCAGGAGAGAAAGAGAGAGAGAGAGAGAGAGAGAGAGGGAGAGAGAGAGGGAGAGAGAGAGAGAGAGAGAGAGAGAGAGAGAGAGAGAGAGAGAGAGAGAGAGAGAGAGAGGTTGGAATGAGCTGCTTCTTCATTACTCATTCTCTCCTTCCCCTGCTCCATTCTTTCCTCCAGCTCCATAATGTTTGTCTTCTCTCTTTTCTCTTTCCAAAGAGAAAATCATTCACTCAGCATTACTGACCTACACTATGTGTCACGTGTTTGGGGAATTATGGTGGGGCGGAGGTCACTGTGCAGGGCTGAATTTAGTTCCAGCACTGGCTACAGTGCACTATTTTATGGTGGGTATATACTATATACTTTGTAGTTCTACAATTACAGACTGTAGTCCATCTGTTTCTCTGCATACTTTATCAGCCCCCTTTTACCCTGTTCTTCAGTGGCCAGGACCCCCACAGGACCACCACAGAGCAGGTATTATTTGGGTGGTGGATCATTCTCAGCACTGCAGTGACACTGATGGTGGTGGCCTGTTGGTGTGTGTTGCGCTAGTATGAGTGGATCAGACACAGCAGTGCTGCTAGAATTTTTAAACACCTCAGTGTCACTGCTGGACTGAGAATAGTGCACCAACCAAAAATATCCAGCCAACAGTGTCCTGTGTGCAGCGTCCTGTGACCACTGATGAAGGACTAGAGGAAGACTGACACAAACTGTGTAGCAACAGATGAGCTGCTGTCTCTGTCTTTACATGTGCAAGGTGGACAGACAAGGTAGGGGTGTCTAAAAGAGTGGACAGTGAGTGGGCATAGCATTTAAAAATTCCGATCTGATCCACTCGTACCAGCACAACACACACTAACACACCGCTATCACGTCAGTTGTCTGCATTTTTTAGGTGTGACTGACTGTGCAGCACTATGTTCCCAGGAGTGTATCATAATATCTGATGTAAGTACGCTTATTTTAATGTTATTACTGTTCATAGTAAGCTGGTTTAAGTTAGCTAGCTTGCTAACTGCACCAACATGGTGGATATTTTTGTTGCCAATAGGCTCTTTTCTCTTTTCCGCTTTTTTCTGCTGGAAGGACTTATTGCAGGGCTACACTGCTTACGCCGAAATAACAACAACAATGGCTGAGTCCAAGGATAAGAGCTTATAAAGTCGACCCTCGATCTTAAAGCAAAAACAAGCTTACCTTACTTTCAATGGCTTCTTAGCTGATGATGAGAAGAGGAAAAATGGGTTTGTGCATTTAGGGAGGGGCAATAAACTTTGTCATACGCAGGGTAAGTACCTTAGTGTCAGCATTGCCCCGCTGCTAATCAACGTTTCACTGAAAGCAGTTTACGCTTTAAAGCGGGTGCTGTTCCCAGCCGCTTTCAGTGGAACAGTTTTCATGTTTCTCCTCAAAAGCTGCCTCCTTCTGAGAAAACAAATGCTCAGTGGGGAGTGGAGTATAGTTCACTAGAGCTGGAGTTTGTGGAAAATGTCTACAGTGGCTTTACAGACCATGACAACGCAGTACGCCCCCTGCCGGTATGCATATGTGTTTAGTTTTCTGCCAACTAGTTTATTGGTAGCAACATCTCCAGCTAGCATTTCTAACTTGCTTGTTATAGTTATTTTCACATATCCACTGTTTTATCACTCTGTAGATGCCAGCTGACGTCATCATACTCTAATAGTTGCAAAGGAATTCTTCCACAAAAAATTAAAATGCTTTGTTCAGCTTGGACTCCCGCACTGTGGGGTGTTTGGTGTTCTCCAGCAATTCTGGACACAAGCTCAAATGCCAGTCTTTCTGAGGTTAATCGTCCGAAAGCAAAAGCAACTTGTTTTACCCGACAATTTACATATTTCCATTTCTTGTGAAAAAGGCCCCATCTTCTGGACCAGCCTCGGCCACGCCGATGTCTAGTGTGACTGCTTTACATTGATCAAAAGGCATTTTAGATTCTTCCTTCAATATTTCAAGGGAACAAGAAGTTATTAAATGCTAATGTACTCTAACAGTCTATTTACAGTAATTTTTCCTTTAAGTTCTCTGCCTCAATATTTGATCACCACTTTTCAACCATGAGGCATTCTAGATTTTAATTAGCTATAGCTATTATCTCAGTTACTAAGGACTCATCTACAGCTCTATTCATCATCTAAAATTTCTTACACATTATTTTAAACCTTTATAAAGCATTAACAACACAATTACAATCATTTTGTATGTGTATCTGCAACAAACTGGTTTTAAATGATTGCCAACTTTTGAACAGTAGTACACCTCAGTAGTTATCTCTCCATTTATCATGCTGCCTCCTTTCTGCCCCTCTGGTTGGTTTCTTCATGCAGAGAAAGAGCTCAGTGAGTTCCCAGCCCAACACAGAGATGCACGCTCCCCCACCAGTAGCCAAATGAGCCCTGGCCACAGCACTCCTCCACATCATAAAAGCACCACCGTCCTCCATCCTTCCCTGCCGCCCCGACACAATCGCCTCGTTATCGGCCCTCTCCAGGCCCTGCAGAAAACAGCAACCGGCCCCAGTGCACCAGGAGCAGAGAGCCGGTGCGCAGTGTGGAGAGAATGGTGTGGGAGTGAGGGAATGCCAGAGAAAGCAGATGTGCCTCAGCCTGAGTCACTGTGCAGGGTGCTCACTGCTGGAGGTTCAATTGAGCATGCTGTGGCTTGCATTGCTTTAGCTTTTACAAAACAAACTTGAACCTGAAATGTTTGTTTTATGTACATGACAGTTCAAAAGTTTGGAACCAGTGTTTTCAAAACGCCTAGAACAAGGATCGACAACCCAAACGTTAAAAAGAGCCATTTTGTCCTTTTAACAAAAATCAAACCTCCTTGGGAGCCACAACATTTTATGTCTATTTCACCACTCGACTGTAAATATGTCTCAATATGTGCTAGAGTGTGCTAGTATAGGCTAAAAATATAAATGAAAACGCAGACTTACTTTGTTCTGCTTTAAGCTTTAGCTCAGCTATAGCTGCTTTTCTCGCATCTCTGGCAGAAAACTTTTCCTCAAAAGCAGAACAGTTTCTTGTAAAATGTCTCTGAAGGCTGAAGTCAGCTTCTCATTCGCCAGCTTCTTGTTCAAATTGTTCTATTCCACCTTAAATGGTGCCTGAGGCGCCACAATGTAACTGCTGCGCCTTTTAAGGTGGAATGGGAAATTTCAAATGAGAAACTGGTGAACAACAAGCTGACTTTAGCTTCGTGACTTTTTAGTGTTTGACAGTTGCAGTTTAAATGTATCAGGAAACCAACTCAGTGCTTATAAATGCAAATAGGTCCATTCGTATCCAAATGATCGATGTTTGTCTTAAATCTTTCTCTTTGCCTTTTCGTCGCTACCAGCTGGGCGAGATTGTTGTCATTGCTATGGTGACTAGAAGTCTGCGCAACAGCCTTCAGGGTTTAAGGTTGGCGAATTCGCAGTTATACATTAACTGCAATGTTTAAGACCATTTATTATTAGAACTGTGTTAGAATGATCAGCCGAGCTTTATTTTACTGCAAAGGAGGATTATTTTATTTTCACCTAAACATCTAATTCTGCTGTGGAGTTGCAACAGAGCAGTAAAAGAGCCGCATGTGACCCCGGAGCCACATGCTGCCGACCCCTGGCCTAGTATTAAACAACGTTGCAGATACATGTATAAAATTATTCTAATAGGACTCCACATCCACAGGTTTCAGCTCAACAACATAGAAATTGGGCACTAAAATTGGCTGAAAAATGCCATATTTGAGTTCTCTGTATTATAATGTGTTGATTTATTTCCACTTAGAAAATCAACAAAATGTTATTTGACCAGGAGTGTTCAAACTTTTGAATATTAATACAAAAATATATATTTAAAATATAAAAAATATTGGACAATATTTTTTAAAGCCCAACATCCTACATTTATCTTTCATTTTATTTATATTATTCCCACTTAAAACGTTTGTGTCATAATTCACCATTGACATGTTTTCCGTCCTTTCTTTATCCTTTAGAATTAAACAGTCTGTTTTTGTTACTGCACCTTTCAGACTGATATATGTAAATGAGCTCTGTTCTGGTTGGTTGCTTTGTATTGTGCCTCACTCAAAAAGCAGTCTGAGCTGAAACACAACTTATAACTTCAACCTAAATGCTAAACTGCTGGCAGTTTAATAGGTGGATATATGTAACTGTGTTGTTTTTGTGACATCACAGAAACAGTGACTTCAAAACAAGCTGTTTTTGCAGCTCAGTTTTTTTATATATGGATTGTATGGACTGGGGAGTGAATAGTGTTTTGAACTGCTTATATACTACAATAAAGTATTTTATTCTCCAGGGCATATTTTTTGTTGTTTCATCTGAATTTACATGCCCAAATCGCAAGGCAAATTATTCAGTAACTGCATGAAATGAATGTATATTTTTATTGTTTTATTTTTTTTTTTTGGTAAAAGTTCCCCTCAAATTAACAGAACATGTGTTTTATGATCATACACATATTGCTATATGCTTACAATATGTTTACTGCTGAAAGCCAAAAATCTTAGAGGCTCTTTGTATTTTTTTATAAAAATAGTTTTTACAGAGCGGATCACTGAAGAGACGCCATCTGTTTATAGTTTACAGCCCAGATTTGTGGAAAAATGGGTCGACTTTCAGTAGACAAAAAAAATTGTGAGTTTAAAATTACATTTCCCATCAATTTGATGTTTTGGAACGACCGGTGGTCTCAAGGAGTTAGAAAGGTTAAAAAAGTGAACCTCAGTTTTCACAATATAAGCCCTTTAATGTCACTTTAAAGGGTCTTGTTCTATTTTTTTTTTGTTAATTATGCATTACTACTGGAGTGCAGGGGGGCAGAGGGCCTCTTGTATCCAAGGGCCTCTTGTATCCAGGGGCCTCGCAAAGACACGATCCTTGCCTGAAATATCAGGATAGCAGTTTAACTCAGGTTGATGCATACGACTGCAAACGGGAGACAACTTCTCAGATACAATGCTAACACAGTGTTTTTCACTCTCAGTCCCAGAAGACAACAGTGATTCATAGGTTTGCGTTTTCCCTGTACTAACACACTGATTCAACTCCATGAAGGGCTTTTATAATTCTCATAACTGCCTGAAGAGTTGAATCAGGTGTGTTAGAGCAGGAGAAAACACTTGTGACAAGCAATTTGTGCGGCGCTCCAGTGCCTCCAGGCCTAGGAGCAGGGAAAAGGGTGAGTAAGGACCGTTCCCTGTGAGAACACGCACAGCGCATGCAGTACCATCTCCTCTTTTACAGTGTTAAATCCCCCTCGTCCATCACATCCTCCCAGCACACCGGACCTGCTGCAGCTAAACGATGACAATCTACAAGGGAAATGAAGATGCATGAACACCATTGGAATGCTCTCTCAGCAGCTGCTGGGCTCCACACCAGCTTCACAAGCAAATAGTGTCAGAGCATTTGATGGAGGGCACTTAAAGGGCCCGTTTAATAGAAATATAAACTAATTTTCCACATTTTTTTCATATAAAAGAGCTTGATGTAGCACCATTAAAGATTTAGATGCTCCATTCACTCCCCAGTGCATACGGTCCATATACGGCTGCAAAAATAGCCCTTTTTGAATTGTTTTTGTGATGTCACAACAACTAATGCATTTATACATATTCATCTATTCAGTCTACAGCAGTTTAGCCCCATCCATTCATGATAAGTTATAGGAGTGATATATATTTAAGGGAGTGTTTCAGTCTTGATTGCTTTTTGAATGCACAATAAATAACAGCCAATCAGAACAGAGGTTATTAACAAGGCAGTTTAGTTCTAAGGGATAAAAAGAGGTTTAAAAAAGTCACGTAAAAATTTTTTAATTATGACTGTTTTTGGTACACAAAACCACACAAACGTTATGAGTGGATATTCGCCGTTCAGTTATCTACCATTACCTCGGTCAAGCTTTTGTGTTTTTTAGCAGTGTTCCTTTGAATGTACTTTGTATTTGAAGCTCCAGCTATTCAAATGATGTCACCCAAGGTAAAGAAAAAAGTTCAATCTTCTTTGCTCTGCAAACTGTCTATTTCTGTACATAAAGTCATCAGAGGTAAGATATAAATGGAAAAAAACATTTTCCTCAGCTGCTGTGGCAGTATGCTTTAGCTTAGGATGCTTGATGGCTTAGAGTTTTCAAGTTTGCAGTTTTTTCCCAGTCTTTATTATGTGCATTACAGCTGCCTGATTTTAATTTATTAAATCTTGTCTGTGAAGAGTGGATGCATGATTTATAGGGTAATGTTTTGGAACCACCAGTGGTCTCAAGGAGTTAGAAAGGTTAAAAAAGTGAACCACCCCTTTAATGTCACTTTAAAGGGTCTTGTTCTATTTTTTTTTTGTTAATTATGCATTACTACTGGAGTGCAGGGGGGCAGAGGGCCTCTTGTATCCAAGGGCCTCTTGTATCCAGAGGCCTCGCAAAGCCACGATCCTTCCCTGAAATATCAGGACAGCAGTTTAGTGTTAACCTGTGCTCTTGTTAATGTGTGTGCAATCTAGCTATTGTCTCAATTGGAAAAAAATATGTGCTTATAGCAGTGACGTGCCCAACACTTTGGTTGGTATACTGCCATCATGGTGCTGCAGAGCCCTCATGTAACTTGCTGCAATGTTGTAAAAACAACAACAGGGTCTCACCAAATATTTGTGCCCAGGGGTCTTTAGCTTGGTTATCTGGGCCTGCTAATTATAATAAAATATGCAAATGGTCAGTACACGATATGCTCAGAAAAACATATTGTGATGTAAATTACCATGATAATGATAAAAGTCATCATATTACTCACCCCTAATTCTAAGGTATAAACACACAATAGAAAATGGTCATGTACAAAATAACTGTTCTTGGTCTACAAACCAACACAAGTTTAAAAAGGAAAAAAATTATAAAATACAAAGAAAATATAGTATGTTGTCTCTTTAAAATGTGTTTGTGCTTTTTAATCTGTGCTTTCTCATTATGTGGAGCTGCTTTAGTGAGTAGGAGCCGGAGCTTTTGGCATTTTCAAAGGCGTCTTGCAAACGGAACAGGAAAAAAGCCAATCAATGGCAATTAGAGGGGACCAATTTGAACTGCTCATTACAATCAAGCATGCAAATATCGAACTCCCTAAGAGCGAGGAAAAACAAAAAAAAGTGGTGAAAAACATTTTGTCTGTACATTTTCAAATTAGCAATGTTGTGAATGGCTGATTTTGACATTTAAGAATCCTGCTGGGGTCAATAAACGGCTTCTTCTTTCATAAAACACTGCAAAATGACAGAAAACCACTGATATTGTGTGAAATATCACTAAAAGAGAATCACAGACTATGGAATGAGACATAGCTGAAGCGTGAAATTCACCTTCAGGTACAGGACAGTGATCTGGGCACAGTGAACAGAATAAAAATGTGATTAGATTGACATGTTCCACAATGTAACAACTGGGGCTTGACCCATATTTTGGCTGAAGTATCGGTATTTGCAAAATTCCTGCTGGTTAATCACCATTATTTAGTAGCTTCATATCAAACTGACAGTTCCGGTCCTAAAATCTGATTTAAAATCACCTCACAAGAACTTAATTCTGTATTACTGTGCCAATCACAAAGTGCACTGACAAAGTAAAAACCTGGTTCTGTTTAGCAGCATCAAACCCAGGCTCACTCCTAGACAACTTCTATAGATGGCTTCTACATCAAAATAGTGCACTATCCAGTACAGAATTGTGCACAGATGCCTGAATGCCAAGTTACTATTTGTTAGATATATTTTGCACTGTTTGGGTGTGGGAGCCAGTATTTTGATTCCTACACTATGTAGGGAAGAAGGTACAACACTGTTTGGTGTAGCTTGGTGTTAAATAAGACTAGAAATTTCAAAAAGGTGCTAGTGGAAATTAGCATAGTTGTTACGTAACAAATTATTTATTTGAAAACTGTTTTTTATGTTGTCCACAATAAACCACATGAGGCCATGCATTACAGTGATTTTATCAGTTAACGGGGGGTTTTTAAAAACACTTGATAAAATCACTGTAGCACACAACATCCTGTGGCTTCAAATTCAAATATTTATTTTGTATCGTATGAACAAACACCTCTGATGTGCAAAATAACAAAGCATCGCCCCCCTGTGCCACAAAATTCATATTATTTAAGACTTTGTGAAGTTTGAGTTCATGAATTGTGTTAAAACAGACAATCGTATCAGCCAGTAAGGCAGTGTTTAACTAAAACTAGTGGACTTATTAAATTACGTCAGCAAATATGACTATTTTCACTTCAGTCAGGCAGGAGTACCCATAAGAAAATATTAAGTCCAAACATTTTTTAAATGTATTTATTTATTTTTGCTGAAGAAATGCTGATCATTAAATAAAACTTTATTACATTATTTACAGTCAAGTATTTTACACCAAGTTTGGTCACATGCACGTGTAAGAAAAACAGATAAAACTGTAGAAACATTTACATTCCTCGGGAGGAGTCTGTGCAATAAAAAAGGCACCTTTGACCCTGTCGTTCCGCCCCGGCATGATAATAGTCTCTCTGCACGTGCCTTCACCCGCTGTCTGAGATATCCATCAGCTACACCAGGCACAAAATCCACCAGCTGAACTCTGGTCAGCAACTGATTAATGATAATTTATTTGTTTGAGCCTCTGCCAGCTTATGTATCTATTGATTAGATTAATAGGGTTGCCATATAACTGTAAAATCCCACACTTATTTATGCACTACGATAGCACTCACTAAGGACATTTACAATGTACTTATTACAAAGCATAATCAATAGAAACATAAGTCATGGCAGATGTTTGCACATATCAATCACAAATCTTTCAAAACCCATTAAACTTTAACCTAACCCTATTAAAAATGATTGACAGACACATCCAAAGCAGAGGCCAACGGCTTTGTCAGAGCCATCGCTGGGTTTTAAAGAGGCAGTGCGGCTTCCACGTTCTCCGATATAATGTTGCATATCATTGCTGTCATAAGAAAACTTTGAAAGTTTTTCTGTTTATTGTTTTCATTTGAAAATGACAACTATTGGAAATTTTGAAAAGCAAACTATTTTTAAGTAAAAAAAAAACAAACAAAAAAAAAAAACATATATTAAGGTAATTTAAGTTAGACATTCTTAAGATGTTAAGAACATCTTTCCTTGTCCTATGAAGTCATTGTTTCAGAGATATGAGGTTTTCTTACGACAGTGATGATATGCTGAGGAGAGAGTCCGTGTAGAAAGCTGAGGATTGGCGTAAGGCGACCTGCAGCTCAGGTTTAAAGACAGAGAGAGTTGGAGCGTAAGGCAAAGAGGGCAGAGCAAATTCCGGCCCACCTTTAGTATTACGTTGGACAAAGCAGCAGCACTAGCAGTGCAAAGCCCAGGTTAGTGCACAGGTAACGGTGAACACCTACAAGGCAGGTGCTGACTTCCTCCCGTAGCGCGGAAAAAGATTGCAGTGTCAACTATGTACAGGTTATTGAACTCCTACGGCATGTACATGCCATGCATTACTGGTCTACAGCGTAAAAGCGAGCACCATGAAAGCCACAATGATTCTACAGAAAGAACCGTTAAAAGTACCGTAGCGCAGCTGAAAGCTTGGAGAAAGATAAAAGAGTAATGAATTAAGTTACACTGAAAACTACACTGGGTGCCAAAAAGAGTCCATAGAAGAACCACTTTTAGTTCAAAAGAATCAAAAAAAGAACATTTTTAACTGAAAGGTTCTTTACTGAAGAAAAGTGGTGCTTCTGTGGCATCGCCCCAAAAACTCTTTCCAGCACCTTTATTTTTAAGCCTGTATGTGTGTTGGAAGGGCTGCATTTGTGTTGAGCACCAAAAGACAAGGCCGTAGCAGACTGATTAGCACGGCCAGGACTAGCCAGCATTTGGGGTTGCAGATGTCAATCAAAAAGTACTGTTCCTTCATTCGCCTTTAAGTCAACCAATGGGCTTTCAGTAGCACTTTACTGGATTATATTCCAAGGCTGATGTTATCTGTGCGAAATGGAGGCCATTAAACCCACCCTTTGTATTGGACACACACACTATGAGGTCATATCCCTCCGTTTCACAGTCTTTGAGTGCTAGCAAAACAAAGTAACACTTCTCACAAGCTTCCTTCCCACTCACACTATTATCAGCATTCAAACCGAAAATGCTACAAAAGATAATGTTATTCGAAAAGAAACGCTTTGATTCCTTTCATTTCTAAAATGAAATGAATAAAGACTGACGTCTAGTCTTTTTCAGCTCACTAATGAGGGGCACTTACTGAAAGGGATTCGCTTTAAAGCAGGAAGGGGCATTTACTTTAGAGTAAATGGCTGTTGTTTGCTTGGTCTGACAATAGCACTAAATAGAAGAGAAATACTGGAGGATCAGTGAAAATGGGGAAAAAAAATATATCAAAGCCTTTGGCAACAACTTTAACAATGTGCACTTCCTTCATTCTATTGCCAGGCAGCACAACTTGGTGTTGAATACAAAAACAAATGTATGAAGAAAAGGGTTTAGAAGAGAGTTGTTTCAGTCCCTTAAGCACCTCAGACAGTCGTTGGTGAGGGACTTTTATCATTTTTAAAAAGAATTCTACACTATTCTTTATCCAGTGATTGGTTCCAGAGGTGATCCAAACTACCCCTTTGATGGCTAATATGATTAACATGACTATAAATGAGAATAATTTGGTCCAAAACAGCTTACAGTACTGTGCCAAAGTCAGTACTGTGCCACTGTTCATTTCATTTTCAGTCAAAAAGGCCATTAAGTGCAAGTTATTCAGTTTTCAGCATCAGAAAATTACACAGAACCCTTAATAACTAATACATATATGTTATATTTAGTGTGTCCACCTTTTGCCACCTTTATAACAGCTTCCATTCTTCTTCCACACCTCCAAAGTTCAGTCTTGGAAGTTGGTTGCAATTTCTACTTCTCACAATTCAAGTAATGCAAAACATATTTCAGTTCAATGAAGTTGGGGTCTGGGCTCTGGAGCGGTCAGTCCATCGTTCTGAGAACACCAGCAGCTTCTTTTCTTTCTTCTTTGTCTTCAAAATTTCTTCCTTTTGTTTATTTCCTTTTCCTATGAAAAGCTTCTTGACAGCTACATCCTTTTAAGACTCACAACGTTGAGCTGTCATCTCACAGTGCAATGATGGACAGAAATATCAGCGGATTTTTAAGATCTGAAGCAAGAAAGGAGCTAGATTTTCTCCTCTCTTTCAAAGATCAAAGCTTTACTGTAGTACTGTTTATCTGAAGGTGACAGTTTTGGTGGTCTATCAGGTTTGGCACATTTGTGATTTTTTTTTTAATTCTAGTTCTGAAAGCTTTGACATCTCCTTTCCTTATCCAAGTTTATATCTAATCATCTCAAAAATACTTGAATTCAAGAATAACTTGTACTTAATAACTGTTTTGACTTGAAATTGAATAAACGAAGGTCTCTGATTTTGCACAGTACTGTATATAAAGTTTAAACTTTAGATATATATAGCTTTGAAGAGTGTGCTTTGGCAGGGGGAAGAACTCACACTGCCTAGTGCCTACTTAGAATAATAGCCTCCAGACAGCAATACAAGACTATACATAGACGGCTATTCTTATACCTCTTATGTTCTTAATTACTTCTCAAGGTTTCAAAAGGATCTCATTGTCATTACTGAGTATGAGATGATGCAGCAGTTAGTTAACAGTTAGTTAGATCAGAGTGAACACCATCAACACTATGCACTTACCACAGAGACTTTTTAGGCCTCATATCACACTATATATTATGTTTTCATATCAACCATTTTGGAGTAGCTTGGAAAGACTGATAGCAGCTTCACATAATAGCTTCTCTGGTGGAAAAAGAACAAAACAACATAATCGTGGAATGGAAACAGGATAGTGATGGTAAACTTAGATTATAAAATAAACTTATAGATTGTAAAACTTGTAAAACTAAAATTATAGATTTCTTAATGGTTCTTGTCTTGGATGTACATTTCTAGCAAAAACCTTTCATTTTACATCATGTGGAGATTCTTCAAAGGTTCCTCACACTCACATCTCATTTACAGAAATGTTTCTTTAAAGAACCGTCCACTGAAAGGCTCTTCTGGGAAGAAAAAGTGATCTTCTGTGGAATCACTCCCCAGAAGCATTTCTACCATCTTTATTCTTAAGAATGTAGCATTATGACAAACTCTGAGTCATGCTTAACTACTGAAAAAAGCAATGCATCAAATTTACATGATTTCAATGGGCACATTTGTACATGAATAAAAAAACGCTACATCAACACAACTATTGCCCAAAGTAAGTAAAAGGCAAAATTGTGTAATATATTTTATTCATGTGGAAATCATGTAAATCAATTTAATGCATCACTTTTTCAGTGTATTATCATATTGAGTACGTGGGGGGAGGGGAGCAAAAATCTGTGCAGTTTTAGTGGGACACCAGCTTCCATCCTTAAACACCACTTGAGGTGCAGTCATCCACGCTGCTGGGCTTTTAGCAGAGCAAATCCATCCCTCAGCACTGGAAATCAGAGCTCGGGTCTGACAGCGGGAGCACCCACAGACAGCTGCTACTACAGATATAGAGCCGCCAGGGGCCGCCCAGGAAAAAAAAGATGGGCAGATTAGGGTGATAAATATGTTTCATTAAAAAAGACAGTAAATCTGGGGGCTGAGAGGAGAGCACAGCCCTGGAAGAGAATGATTGATGGTCTAAAAATACACGCGTGTATTAGTGTTGTGCCAAGATGAACCCCGCCATCGCCCACATACCCCCATCAGGCATGCTGCTCCTCCAGCACCGGGGAGGCGGCTTCCTGTTTCATTTAATAAGGAGTGAAACTCCTGTTTTTTCAGGAGGGTAAAGAAAAAACATCCCTGTATCTGACCTACTTCTCATCACTCTGTTTCTGCATATTATTGGGTGTTTTACCAGGGGAGAAGAAACAGTGCAGTAATTGGGATGGATCCTACAAGATAATTCCACATGAAGTCACAAATATCAATCGCTGTGTAGATGGGGCACTGCCCAAAAGGCATCCCAAAGCATTTGATGTTCTGCCATTGCTTGGTTTCTGTTGTGGAAAAAAAAATCTTCATAACGCCTTGCAGAGTGGAAAATCAATATTCATAAAAATAGATTCTTTAGATTTTGGTAGCATTCCCCGAGGAGGCAGGCTATGTTTTCATTAGCCCAGTGTGTGCTTCTTTATCTTGTTTTGAGAATTGATCAGTTCATGGCTGGGAAAATACCTAACACAAAGAAAACGGATGCAAATACCTTTGGGGGTTTCACACTATCCTGTTATATGGCAACACAAGAACTAACAGTCGCTTAATCAGCTGAACACAGAATGTTCTTTTAACAGTACATGTGCAGCAAACATGTTTTGACTGATAACTGACCATCATTAGTCGGCGACTGACCATTAACAGTCAAGTCTAAAATCAATGGTGCAACCTATCAAAATATCAATTAGAAAATGGATAGTTCCGTGTCTGAAATCTGATTGGCTGAGCGTCAAACGCATTATATATAAGTGGGGCCAGGCATCAGCATTTATCTGAAGTAACTGTATTAAACATACTCTGTATAAGATTTTGCTCTTGTTTAAACCGAAGGGCTGACAACTAAACGCTCATGATTACATGATTAAAAACTAAAGGCAAAATGAAAAATCCATATTCTAAAATTCAAAAGTTACATTTACCACTCATCACTACCTCAAGTTAAAGGAACATGAATGCCCTGACCAGGGCCAGCTTTATCACAATGTACCTCACTAGCTCTATTTAGTTGTCACTGTCCACTATGTCCTTCTTTATAATTTTGCTGACCCATGTGTGATTTGCTCACACTGCCAGCCATCACACTTTCTCTTGGAGGACAGCTTGCAGATGTTTGCCTTCGATATGGTACATCATTTGAGTTGTGCTATCGTCCTCTTGAAAAGTGTTCTCAAACACCATTATTTTTAGCTGCACTTCAATTTTAGTACACCTAACTAGTGGGCACAACTGCCTATTGCACCCTCATGCGCATAATTAAAAATGTTCCTCAGCTTAAATGATAAACCCACTTATTCACATAAGAACTGTTGTGTTTTGGAAATTATATGAAATAAAACAATGCATTTTTTAAAATAAAAGCATTGTTTGTGGATTAACAGTTAATAATTTACATCCCTAGTTAGCATGTTACAGTACATAGCATAGGCCGTGTGATATTTTGAATACTGTGCGCAAATATAAGATTAATTAATAATGGTCAGCCTCGGAAATCACCTTAGGTTAATGTTAGATTACATCTAACATCTTGTTGCAGTCTTTTATCTTTAGAGATAATTCAAGCATAGTCATTAGTTGGTGCACCATGTTGTGGTTTTTGTTTGTTAATCAATCAACAACCCAGCAAAGCAGAAACATCAAGATGAGCTTATCTGTCTCTTGTGGAATCCAATTCCAGCATCACTGCACCAGTGCTGCACCAAATGGAGCACCCCCAGTCTTAGCTGTATCAGAAGAAAGCTATCAAGCACACTGATTCTCAGTGGGCACTAGGTCCAACCCCCCTTTAAACCCCTTTGACTGGTGAGTCTCATTCTGCCTGCTTAAGCACCGCAGCCTTCATTAGAGCAAAGTGCCAGTTTTACTACACACTGCGGGCCCCTGCTGGCCCGGGCTTATTGGAGTCGTCCTCTCAAACTGCCTGCTCAGCAGCGTGTGGATATGGGGCTCGCGGAGCTCAGGGAGTGCTCTATTCACAGATGAGTAATAACGAGACAGGGAAACGGATGTGAGCTAGGGCCCCAAAACGCAAACGGCGAGGGTTTTACACCCCAAAAACTAATTTAAACCTGAGGTAGAGAACATAAAAACGTCACAGCACAGGAGAAACCACAGAGAGAGTATGTTCTGTGAAAGGAGAGGAAGTGGATCCACAGTTGTGAAGCTGTACAAAGTTTTGTTAAGGGTAAGAAGACACCAAACTGTAATGAAGTCCAGAGTAGATTTTCAAAGAATGTCCAAAATACACTTTCTGGAGAGAAGATGATGGTGGGTGAGTGTGCCAATACTATTGCACAATACAGGTTTCAGAATTGGGTTCCGAACAGTCGCATTTGTACCCAGTCATACCCAGTAGTTATACTCCAATGATCCTCCAACAGATGGTAAAAAAGAAGAATCAACATTTCTCTTCCTTAGAGAAAGTGTTTTGGATGCTTATTAACTATGAGACAGTCTCGAAATTCAGTCAACAAAAGACCAAAAACATATGGCTCTCCAGGGGGTAAAAATGAAAGTGTTTTCCCCCCACCACTTGGCTCAGAAGTGGCTTCCCAAGGCCTTTATCGTGGATTGTTTTTCATTCATGAAATAATAAATAAACAAAAAAACAAACAAAAGGAGTATCAGCAGCTACATCTAAAGATGTGACAAGGATTTTGTCTTTTCCTTCAAAAAATGAAGAGCACAGAAGGACACTTTCTGTAAATGTATGCGGTATGAAACGACTCAACATACGCTCATCATTTGGTGTGAAGTCGAAAATACCAATACGGCGCCTTAAAAAAATCATGGACGGAAAAAAACTGGCACCTTAGATTCACTATTGCCTTCAACTTCTCACGAACGTTCTTCCATTGGATCACCTCCTTGTGGGCTCGCGTCTGCCGCAACTGAATGCGACCTCTGACCTCAGAGGCCAAGGAGGCTCCAGACTGGTAGTGACCAATGCGTCAGCAGCCCAAGATAAGGGAACGTAGAGGACCATCTTTACAGCCCACCAATTGTCACCTCTTCTTTGCCATCCTCAGATTCCAGATCTTCACCATTCTGTCACTGTGGGGTGAGAGACAGAGAGATAAAGTGAGAGAAGAGTGTAGAAAACAAGAACAAAAACAAGAAGGAAGCCAAAAATATATATATAAACAAAAAAATAAATAAATAGAGCGACTGAATCTTCAAACGCACTGACAGTAACTCCCACGCAGCCGATATGCGGCAGACATCAAAACCCCGGAGCTAACACAAAGAGAATGCCACAACATGGGCCCCCACCCCGACTCTCAAACCAAACACACACCAACACCTTTAATCCCGAATAAACAGCCAGCCCCCGCTGTGTGAACTACTCTCCCTCCACATGCTCTCATATAACTTACATTTACTGTGTCTCTGATACAGAGATGTTTTATATAGCCTCAAAGGCACATACAATAAGATGTGCCACTATACTACTACAAGTAGAATTTAATAGTACAGATATTGTACCAGTGAGTCAGACGAGCGAAGCGCTTGGATTCATGCAGCACAATATAGCTCTCAGAGCTAGACCTCGAACAGAATACAATTAAGAGGATTTATGCCACCAGGGTTAGATGCAATTAAAACTGCAATAGGTTTTTGTACTCAGAAAGAGAAATTCTCTAACACTCATCAAGATGGTAAAAACTGAGTTTAGAGTTGAAATCAAGCCTAATTGGCTGAGTTCCTGTCTGGTCCAAAGGAGAAAAGAAATGACAAAATTCTTATAGGGAGCAAGAGAACAAGTCAGAAAGAAAAAAAAAGATACACCATGAAAATAATTAGGTACAAAGCTGAAAAGAATAAGAAGAGGAAGAGGAGGAGTGAGGAAAGGATAAATGAGCAATAAGAGAGTAAGAGACTGAGAGAAAGTCTTGAGCCCTATTGGTGCTAGATTAATTTTACCTGGGGAGGTACTGTATTTTAAGAGATTACTAATGAGATCTGTGTCCAGTACAAAAACGCAATGTCCAACAGCAATAATTCCTCTATTTCCCAGAGCTCTTTCAGTAACAATAGTCCTCTCTAAAAGGACCTCATAGTAATGTAATAACAAAGCCTGATAACGGACTGGACTGCATGTGTTGTTATTGTTATTTCTGATGAGTGTAGTACTGACGTGAATGGCCGGGCTATGGTGTTTCAGTCCTGGCTATCTGTGGTAATTTGGGGAAATTACACAGAAACTTTAACCTGCACAAATTGTCAGGTTAAAATCCCTTAAAAATTTAGCTACTTTATAGAACTTCCCCTGATAAAAGTAATCCAGCTCGGGGTTTTAGAGTTACAGCTTTAGATGCAGAATGGGGCAGACACTGAGAACGAGAAAAGGCAGTACCAGAGGGCAGCAGAGGCAGGAGGTGTTAGTGGAGGCTCTCAGGGGAGGCTGGTGGCTCGGCCCTTGATGGCCAGCACCCGGCGGGGCAGACAGGGTGTTAACCCTGGGACATAACTCCACAACTTCACCCTACAGTCACTACTCACACCACAACATAGACACAGAACAGGGAGAGGGAGAGACAAGAGAGAGGAAGAGATAAAATAAGAACAAAAAAAGGACAGAAAGAAAGAAAGAAAGAAATAAACAAAACAAATAAACAAAAACAAGCAAACAAAGGAAAGAAAAATACAAGCATGTCCAATAGATAGAGGAAGAAGGGGAAAGGGAAAAAGAAAGACATAGAGAAAAGGAGAGAGAGGGAGAGAGAGAGAGAGTGAAACATAAACAAGCAAACAAAGGAAAGAAGAAAACAAGCATGTCCAAGAAATAAGAGATAAGAGTGAAACGGACATGAGGGAAAGAGGGAACAGAAGAAAGAAGGAAAGAAAGAAAGAAAGAAAGAAAGAAACAAGCAAACAAAAGCAAGCAAATAAAAGAAAAGCATTTCAGAGAGAGAACAAAAAAGAATGTTTTATGTTCATGAAGGAGGGAAAGAAGAAAGAAAGAGAGAGATAGGGTTCAAGAGACAGAGAAAGAGGGGTAGGAAAAAGAAAGAAAGAAAGAAAGAAAGAAAGAAAGCAAACAGAAGAAAAGCATTTCAAAGAGAGAACAAAAAAGAATGTTCATGAGATGGAGAAAAGGAGGGAAAGAAGAGAGAAAGTGACGGAGCAGTTTCAAGAGACAGAGAAAGGGAGGAGTGAGAAAGAGAAAGAAAGAAAAGGAACAGAAGGAAAACAGTGTTGAAGACACAGGACAGCAGCGTTAGTGCAGGTTAGTGAAGATGGTGCAGACACACTGAGAAACCCACGCCTGCTTACGCAACGATCAGTGAGAAGAAGACTTCACTTCCTCTTATTCAAACTCAGCACTGCAGACAATGACCCAAAAATTATGCAGCAGTAGCCCTGTAAAATTAATAGGCTGGTCTTAAGTAGTCTACTGTCTGGAGCAAAAGATTAAGAAAAACACCAGTGATTACAGACCGAGAACAGCTGTCTAAAGTAGGCTTTGTGAAGAATAAAGTGCCACACGAGAACTTATTCAGAGCTGAACATCCTTTTTTCAACGTTTCGTTACTAAATAGCCCTGTCCACCACAAACGTCCTGCAAAATTACAGTTTTTCCATCCCTCAACAGTACAATTTAAACCTCTCCCCCAACTAGAACTTGCCCTTTCCTCACCAAATTGCTGTTTTCAGGTATAAACTGGAAAATGTGATATGTACCTGGAGGCAGTGAAGATTTGTTTGGAGTTGGTGCAGATGGCATTGATGGGGCTGTCGTGACCTTTGATCTCTCCAATAGGGGTAAAGTTGTCCACATTCCACACCTTAAGCATGCCCCCACGGCAGGCGCTTAGCAGCATGGGCCGCCCAGGTACGTATGCCAGCGCGCACACCCAGTCCTTATGCGCATTTGGGATTTGCTGATGGAGACAAAGAAAATTTGGTTTTAAGAATGACATTTGTCCAGTTCAATGCATAAAACTGCTGTTTACTAATAAGCATTTAAATTGATTATTAGTAATATTTGCATTGTTATATCGGTCAGTGAACACAGGCTTGTAATTTATATGAAAGCTCAAGAATCTCTGAGTTTGATCACACAAGTTTAACTGCTAACCTCAAAAGTCTAAAATATGCTTAACTTAGCCTGTACAATGCTTTGGTATAGAACATTACGTTATGTGGAGGCTAATGTACAAAAGTGGTTCTTTTAAGAACTATCAATTGTAAGGTTCTTTAGAGAAACAAAAGTGCTTCTTCTACAGAATTGCATCAATACATCAAAATAAAAGGCCTATATCTCTTATTTAAACTCTGGCTAGGCTACTGCATGCTATCAATTGCTGAATATAACAAAAGCAATACCAGCAGCACAAATGCAAAAAAGACTAATGCAAGCTTGTTTTATACCACAGCATAAAAATGGAAATTGTGGCAAAATGGAACATTTTTCAAAGCTTAAAACTGCACTTTGTATGCACTTGCCCGCTACTGCTGCTTATGCACGTGGCAGTGGTATAGCATGGAAACACCATGGTTCTTATTTCTGGATTGAAATGCACTAAGCACATAGCACTGCTCTCATGATAACAAAAAAGGAAACAATGAAAATGTACACATTTATGGCTGTGACGTGCCCACCACCACAGTGATCGTTATAGCCCTAACAGTGCAACCTTAGGAACAATACTGAACGTTAACAGACGCCTCACTCTCATCTTTGCTTTCAGGACATTCAATAATCCAATCAGCTATAAAAGGAGAGAAACATAGACCAGCACAGTCACAGATCCTCCAGAGGTGTGCAGGATGTTAACCAAGCATCCTCATAAAAGCCCAAAGCCCGAATCACTTTAGCTCAGAAAATTTACCTAGACACATAAGCAAAGCGTGAGAGGCAGGTAGCACAAGCACGCCGCATGAACAACGTTAACAGTGCCAAAGAGGTTCAACAGACCATAAGGGAGAAAACATGCCACTAGCCATCATTCAGTCAAAAAGATGGAAAAATGAGTTTAACCCTATCTCATCTAATGCATCATCAGTGGTACGTTCAAAGATTTCAACTCTGTCTTCATTACCTCATTAAAATTTGTCCCTTCCAGAGTAATTACGAGTGTGCATTGGTATAGTTATATGATCATCATGAAGAATGTGTGCTTTCTGTGCACTAATATGTTTTCTATCACTATATAAAAGAAGCACCATGTAGTCTTTCTTGTTGGATGTACTGAGCAAGTGTGCGCATATATTCAGACTGCAATTTAGATCATAGAAATGTTTATTTTTGGTTTGTATCATCAGGTTAACCCTAAAAGGGTGACTAAAGTATGAAGTAAACTTCTATTCATATGACAAGAAAGCAAACAAAAATCTACATATTTTATATACAGTTGTATGCAAAATGTTGAGCAGCACAAGTCAAATGACGTTTCATTCAAGTGAAAATAAGTTAACACGTCCTCTACAGGGAACAAACTTAAATATGCCATTTTTTCAGCAGATTTTAGTGTACAATTTCTATTAATTTGCTGAATTTAACATGCTGGAAAAACTAAAATAAATTTTATAAAATATAAAACATGCCATAACTTTTATAAACCTCACTTTATGTTTAATATTTTTCTAAAATGTTAAATCCAAAAAATAAACAGTATTTGTGCATTAAAATGTTCTCTGTAAAGGATGTGTGAACTTATTTTCACTTAGAAAATCAACATGTGATTTGACCAAGAGCACCAAATTTTTTGCATACAACTGTAAATGCTGTCAATATGTCAACAGCACTGAGAAATCATGTTTATTGAAGGAGAACAGTAGATTAAAAGGAAGAAAGAGCTGCTTTTATCTCTGAAATGAAAGGGTTAATTATAATACATCTTATTTAAAGACACATTGACAGTTTTCTTATTTAAAGACACACAGACAGTTTCATACTATGTAAGCATGTTTATATTACTGTGTTGAATATAAATAGCTGGTTCAATGAAGGTCTCTGTGAATAGCCACTTCCCAAACTCAAGTTCTAGTTATCTAGATCACACAGCAAAACTAGCAGCTAGTCTCATTTTCAACTCATCAGATACTGACATTTGGGCTGTCGACCATGTCATTGTATATCTGTCCACTCTTCTTCACTGCCTTAATGCATAATGGACTCCCACATGCTGTATGGCTTCCTGAAGCGTGAACGCAAATAATACAAAGCAATTAAATTTAAATGACGAAGTTTGAGATTTTCATGTACTGACCATACTGTGAACCTATTAACTAAAACACGCAAAACCGACTGACAGTCGCTGTTTTTTTTGTTAACCTCAGTCAAAATCTGCTGAAAACGCATAAAATATTTGCTTGTCGAAGCTTAAAAAATAAATGCAAATGAAGTGATAAACCTCCTACCACTGACATACATTCCCCTATTGTTCTCATCTCTCCAGCATAAGCAGCTAATGTTGCTCCAAAGCTCTTCTGAATTAGACAACTCAGATTTCCCTTGACAGGTGGGTGGCTGATTTTCGACACCGCAGTCTTCATTCCACCATGTAATAATCGGCAATTATTTCTGCTCTTTTCAGGCTCCAGAAAAGCAAGGTACATCTAGCTGCCTAATACTGTAAGTGGATGATTGGCTTGAAGCTTAAGGAACCATTCAAAGCCCAGTCATTAGTAAGAAATCTCCCAGCTGTCAAACCACCTCCACCAGTGTCACTACAGGTGATAAATGAAGCAATTCCACCTCTACTTCAATTGACAGCAACGTAACAATGGACGGAATATTACCTATACAGCATAATTGGTTTCTAAGAAGCCAAAAAAAGTGTACTAATACTTTATCGGACACTGAATTCAATTTAGTCCCTGTCAATCAAGAAGCTGTGAAGTATAGACAGTTTTCATGAGCCAGCTGCCTTACTTCTGCTAAAGAGTCCAAACTAAATAGTGAAGAGTTTTGTTTTGCATGCACAGACAATCACTCAAACCTCTGTCAGTGTTGTTTTTAACTGGGCATTCTGTCATGCCCATTAAAAAAGTATAAAGACTTTATATAAATTAAACTTTATACTTATTGCTACAAGTGCTCACTTACAATCAAATTACTGCAAGGTGTTGTAAAGTTAGCACAAGTAATATAGCAGCACTGTCGGAACTAAACCTTTTATCTCCAAAGTGATAAATTTTCAGGAAAAGGGAAAAACCTAAAAAAAATGAACTACGTTAATACGTAAACAGGATTTTGGACCATTTCTATTGGTCTATTCATCAGGAAAGTTTCACAAGGACAGCTGGTGCTCAAAGGACATAAAAATGTATAAACATAGAAAAAAAACAAGGTTCTGATCTAATAGCAATAATGTCGTACCACAATATACACATACATTGGCATGAGAAACAGTCATCACTTAGTATTCTTGTAAATCCAAATTAGCAATATTGCAGAAAAGAGCACAACAAAACAACTTAGCTTTTTTCAGATAATTAAAATGTTCAGAGATGAAAATTTCTAAAAAAAACTAATGTTTACTCAGCCATGGCACTAACACAACCGTACCTGAATCAGTTCCTGCTGCTCCAGATCCCACTTCTTAATGCCATTGTCACGGGAGCCACTAAAGAGAACATCACCGTGGACGGCCAGGCACTCAATGCCGTCATAGTGAGGAGGCTCAAAGTTGTGGGCGGGGCCAATGTTCCCCTGAGCACCCTCTGCCACGTCAAACACCTGTACAAACGTCCCAACAGCACAGTCAGCTTACACACACTGCAGTGTCCCAGCAATAAAACAGCTGATCAGTCACAGCAGGCCTACTGAGCCAGACTGCTTCTTACAACAAACACATTGTATTGTTTTCAAGCACAGCGACGGCCAGACGTGTGAAAATGGAAACCAGTATTGACTTTCTATGCATTGTTTCCCGCGTGGGCTGTGGGATATGTGAAAAAACAGACAAGACAAGACGGATAACAAATATTCTGAACAAATAAGGAGCAGAGAAAAGAAGTACCTTCACATAATGGTCTTTAGAGCCGGTGATGACCTGGTCTTTGCCACCACCAGAATAGCCTACTGTTAGACACATGACTGAGCCAATGTGGCCTGTCAGCTTCCCAGTGGCCAGCATCCTGCACAAAAAGCAGAGATTTATTAGCCTCAGCTTAAAAATGCACACTCAATAACTATCTTCCCACCTTCAGGCTTCAGCAACTGTCCATAGCCGTCTATTGCGAGTGTGTTTTCTGGGGTTTTCTGTTCTGTTCTGACCCAAATACAGCAAAAGTATTGTCTGTAGTAATCAACTATTTGATACGGATGTGGCAGACAGAGATTAGAGGGAACAATACTGCAGTATTGCTTTAAAGGGACTTTTCTGCATAATTAAACTGTTAAGCTATAAACTGTGTTCTTCAAAAAAGACAATAACACAAAGTGTATTTTGTAGCTTGTCATTTGCTGCTTTGCTAGCACAGCTTAGCGAGCATGTACTACTTTACTATTATGGTTTGATGTGAAGCGTGCCATTCTAGAGAAAGTTAGAACTGTTCACAGCAGTGGTGATAGGAACCAGACATCCAAATGCTTCTTAATGCTACCTCACAGAAAGCTATTATATGAAATGCTTATGAATACACTGCCTGATGCCTGAGATATTGTTTGACAATAGTTTTTGGGCTAAAACATATGTTTTTTAAATCCAGAGAAGCAAAAGAGTCACCAAAGGATTTTTTTTTTTTAAAAGATTTCCCACTATTTCACCATTATCAACATTACATATGAGCTCAGACAGGACTTGCGGGTTCAGTGGTGGTTTTGGATATTAATATAAAATGACTATATTTGTGTTGTAGACATCAGAACACTGGCTCCACCACTATAAAAACATCAGAGTCAGTAAGTTTCTGAATGACTTTGTTTACATCTCAATGACTTTTTGATAAATTTTGGCGGAGTCCTGCAGGAATTTAATCATCTGTCAAATAAAGAACAATGTTTATCATTTCAATTGCGAGACTGTTTCACTTTTGTGTTTCTTCTGTTGGTGGGACTATGCTGGCCTTGCCATATTCCTACCACACACAAACCATCTGTTGAGTTGAGTCTGAGCAGCTACCACTGAGCAAGCAAGCTAACTTGAATTTTGATCATCTTGTAAACTATATTTCCAACTTATTTCATTTTATTAATAACTCCTTTCTCTTGTCACTCCCAGTTGAACGTGACTACAGACTAAAAGCCAGAAAAAAAGCTACAAAAGATGCTGGGTGTCAGTGCAGACTGGAGTGTCTGCTGTCGTATAGGCCTAGTTGTTTACATTGCTAATCAACATGCGCTGTGAAAGCAACCACGCAGTCCTGATCAGGCAGAACTGTTAAACATTTCTATATACGGTCTCATATTTTTCTAATCTAACTTTGCCTAACAATCAAGTCATATATCTGCAGTATCATTGAGATGTTATTAATATTCGCAATCAAGTTGATAGTACTTCTAACTGAATCTTACAGCTACTGATACACTTACTTTATATACACTAAGTGGTAGTTAGATGCACATTGTATGCATAATGCCTCAGTATATTGCTATTTAAAAGATTCACTGCCCTCTTTCATGTTGTTGTTATGGAAAACATAGCATAACATGTCATCTAAGAGTACTCATTTCAAAATGCTAACATAGCTAATAATACACAAAATATTAATAGTTCTTACTATACAAATAAGCCCATGCTAGCTGATCCCTCCATCACTGGAAATGTAAGCATTTTAAGATTAAGGGAAGCAAATAGAGCAGGGACTCCTGTACCTGTTCAAGTCCCAGGTCCTCACTGTGTTGCCTGCTGCAGCATAGAGCACAGAGCCAGCGGGGTTCAGGGCGATCTGGTTGATCTGGTACTCACCCTGGGCCGTAGTGATAGTGCGGGTGGTGGTGCCCGCGCAGGCGTCTCCTGACACCACTTGACCCGAGGAACTGCAGTCAAAAGTCAAGCAACCAGATGTTAAGAAGGAAAATGGTGATCAGCGCATGAAGCTCAGATTTGCTAAGTGGGAGTATAAATAATAGTTCTTTAGGAAATTATTTAAAGCATCAAATGCTCAAATTTAGATTATTCTAATATGATCCAAAAGAAATATTTTACACAGTAGCGGGATTTAGACAATATACCAAAAATATACCAAGCTTTTTTATTTTATTTTATATTTGAAAATAGCCAGAGAATCATTGTGCAATGACACATTCTTGCAGCCCTATTAAAAAAAAGTCTGGTTTTAAGTACAGATTCAATTTAAGTACAGATTTAAAATGGAAATAAGCTTGTTTTTAGGGTTATACTTAACAATTTTAGACATTTTGCCTCTTCACTCTTGGTTATCATTCACCCATTATAACTTCCTTTGATTATCATTCACTTGTGAGCATTTCATGTTGATAAGGGCTGGATTGAAGTGAGCTGTGAAGAGACACTCACGTGAAGGTGCGCACACACTTGGCTGAGTCACGGATGTCCCACACTTTGATGTAAGAAGTGGAGACGGTGAAGACTAGGCCGGAGCTGCTGCAGTATTTGACAGACACCACGTTGTTGGGGTGTCCCCTCAGCGTGACTATCTCCTGCCCTGTCACCAGGTTCCACATCTTACAGGTGCGATCTGAGCACACAAAAGAGATAAGAACAAAATTATAAATAAATAAATGATAGATAAATACATACAAAACAACAGAACACAAATAAATCCAATTATTTAGTCAACAGCCACTCCCCCAAAATCAATTAATTTACATTAAATAATTCAATTACATAAAAAAAACTTCACTAAAAGTATAATAAAATTTGAAATGTAATTTAATTTGAAGAGCCACATATTTTGGGAAAAGGGCTAGCTTCTTTCTTTAGGACTCCTACTTTCTCTCTCCATTCACATTGTCCTTTTATAGGTCTGGAACATCAGTAACACCTTTTAAGCTCACCTGGGTAATCATGCTAAGATTAACAGACCAAGTAGGCCCGTAGTTAACAAGCACTAATGTAGCCCTCTACCCCACATGGTTTATAACCCAGCTACTTGTATTCACCATCAGACCTTATTAAGGGAATGGGCTGCCGTAATGCTGCTGGATCCCATTAATAGCACTAGGACACTGAGAGTGGGGGACAGAATACAAGTCACCCCTGGCTACCCTGAGGCAGGTACTTCCAGTTCCTAGAACATTTATTGTACAGCAGGTGACAGCCTGACAGGGCCTGGAATATCCAATGACTGTTACGGAAATATACAATAATGACTTTGATATACAATAATGGCTGTGATCCAGCTATATAACATACAATAATGGTTTTGATGTAATTGGTTAATTTTTTGCTCTGGGTAAAAAGTGGCTGGAAAATAGTCAAAAAGTCAGGATGTTCAGTTGGTCTTTTTTCACCTTAGGTAGCCTGTGCACAATAAGAGCCTGTTCAGTGGCTCAGTAAGCAATCATAAGTGTGACCCCAGAACACACTGAGAATGCAAACCAAATTGACTCATATATTATGTAGCTGTGTGTGTGATGTGTGTTCATGCACTCATATTCAGGTCAAGCTGAAGTACTCAGGTATAATACAAGTGGGTAATAAGTAATGGGTGAATAGCGAGAAATGACTCATTAGTTGTAAGAGTGGGTGCATGCAAGTGTGTGCGTGTGTGTGTACCTTTGGATCCAGTGAAAAGCAGCTCATCAGTGGCGTCCAGGCACAGCACAGGCTTAGAGTGTCCCTCGGCCATAGCCACACACTGCAGAGGAGCTGTCCTGCCCCCCTTCAGTCCGGCTATGGGACTGATCACCCCCCTGCATGAGACACACACGTGTATTCAAAACTGCACTGACAGTATGTTTGTGTGGTGAGGATGACATTCTTTTTTAATTAGATCATATCATCATTCATATTTAAAACGCTGAACTTAATTCAAATTATACCTTCGAATTATTTCAATGTTTTTCTTTTTTTTCAAAAAATGCCGAAACACAACGAGTTTTAGTCCATAGGCAGAGCCGTATTTTAGCCACACCCTTGCAATTTAGAGCAGGAACTAAGACCCGGCGCATGGTGAGCAGATAGATCCTATTGTTTTGAAGGAAATGAACTGAAACACATATTTTCTGCAATTAAGTATCCATTTGTGTATGTTTATGAAAAATATTATGATTTTATTTGTGTACAACTGTTCAAAGCTGTGTTTGCTAATCATGTACTGGCTAGTATTTTTGAGTTCTGCTCAAAATAAGGTAAAATCATCAGCCAAACAGCCAACCAATTCGGTAGAACGATCTTGCAACGATCTCAAACTTTAAAATTTTTGTGAAATAACTCTTGGATGATGTTTGCTTGCATCTGAGCCTCAATCAAGGGAGGCTTCTTCTGCACTGATAAATATTCGCACATAATTAAACAGCAAAGTTGCCAATCACTGTCTCAACACAAAAATAATATTATTAGTCGAGATTGTTGACAAGTATAGTGCTTGCCAAAATGCTGCCCCTCAAGGCACTGCTTTTTTAAGGTCTGTTTCACACATAGTACCTCTGTGTGGCGTGATCGATGTGGAATGTCTTGCTTTTCATTCTGCCGCTCTGAACAGGTCAGAGCGTTCACACAGACTGTGCAAGCAGAGTGGCAGTGCATCCCAGGAGTGGCATGGCATTTAGAAAATAGCTGCTGAGCCTATTTTTTGCCATGCAGCAAAATACATTAAAATAAACTAAGACAACCAACGAAAGGGGAACAGAAACAACCCAAATTCTACAATTCATGACAACTGTTGCACAAAAACACTAGCTAAACATTTCATGCTGCACACACATTTCCTAGTAGCTCTACTGGGCTTGAAATAATTGCCCAGTCAGAGCCTCCGAGGGTAAACGCTATCATGCTCTTTAACAGATTATATTTCTTTTTTGAGGAAAGACAGTAAAAGAATGTCTACAGAACGTTTTTCATGCACCACTCCACAGCACAAACTCTGTATGTGTGAATGTGCAACATGTGCAAGCGCTAGCATTCACGCTGCCACATCGCTCACGTCATGCAGAAGTAGTCAGTGCGAAACAGGCTTAAGTACGTGCTTGAGTGTGTCTGTGTTGTTCCTGTCGACATTACAATGATCACCATCAGCCACACACCGCTGACCATCATTGTCTTTCTCCATCAGCTTTTCCATAGCCCCACTGCCTCCACGCCTCCTCTTCTGCCTCCTCCATGCTCCATTTTCCTCCTCTGCGCAGTTAATTATCAGTACTGTGCTCCTTATTCAGCTTCTTCAAACCGTAGTAGCGAATTGTGTCTCCACACCAGGCCCACTTTCTGTAATCTGCAGTGTCTGGGCTGCACATCACCCTGGATACCTCCATCAAGTTGTGCGACAGATAAAAGTCGACCAAAACAATGGAAGTG
This sequence comes from Colossoma macropomum, assembly GCF_904425465.1. Classification (NCBI taxonomy): domain Eukaryota; kingdom Metazoa; phylum Chordata; class Actinopteri; order Characiformes; family Serrasalmidae; genus Colossoma; species Colossoma macropomum. The sequence goes on from NW_023494810.1 coordinate 23,505,314, forward strand.
GCTTCATATCTGGGGCAGGTCCTTATTAAGGCCTGCTGTGCTGTTTCTCTAAACAGCATGAGGGAGATCCGTGGAAGAGGATGTGTAGGTAGCGCAGATGGGAATTCTACCTCAAAAAATCAAAAGTTAGAACAATATACTAAAGTAAACTCCTGCAGGCAGAAATGACAACTTTTACAGTCAATAAAGCATCAGCGGATCTGGGCTACTGGCCAGGGTTTGCGTGTAGCTTTGTATATCCAGTCATAGCTAAGATATGAGGTGGATCTTCTCTAAGCCATTGCCAGAGATCATGACTGATGGTGATGTTGAGAATCCTGGCAGCGTTTCCCGATTCAATATTAAGCTAATGCGAGCAGATGACACTGAGTATCTGTGAGAAAATCTCTTGGCTGAGAATATTAGTTTAAGGGATTATGAAATAAATGTTTATATGCGCATTTGTTATAGCCGACTGAGTCCGGAGCCATGTGTCTGGGTGGCGGAGATAGAGAAAGTGTGTCTATGTGCACATATTGTGTGTGTATGCTGAGAAGCGAATGTGACTGTAGGTTATCTGTGGAAGCTCTTGTGCTCCTTTAGTGATAGAGAGGGGAAAGAAGTAACAAGCATCTGAGGACAAGAAGCAGTATGAGGCTTTTAAAGACTTATTTATTTATTTAGATCCCCATAAAATGTTCAAAAGGAGGTTTGCTGGAGCCTGGCACCGCTCTCTCTTCGTCGTAAGCTTAACTTCAGAAAGATCCCCTTCCAATTAGGCACTGCAGAGTCTCTCTGGCAGCTCCCAAAAGACACCTCAAATCTGCTGAGCCTCACATGGTGACTATCACATGGCTTCATACTGCATTGCTGTGAGTTTAGAGCCTGATTGCAGGTCCTACCTTTTAAAAAATAAAGTTGCTAAAAAGCGTTCTTTGGAGCGATGCCACAGAAGAACCACTTTAATGGATGGTTGCTTAAAGCTACCCTGTGGAAGATTTGGGGATTTGGAGACCTCACTGGAGAAAATGCATGAAAGAACATTTTGTAATGCAAGTTCTGCTTCTGACTCCTTCTCGAGCAGATGAATCTGTGGACCTGGAGCCAGTCGAAAAAGTATTTGATGAGAAATCGATCAAAACTGCATTCTGAAGGACATGAAGAACGTGTTTTCCAAAGATGTAAGTGAATTATTTACTACTGTCAACATATTTCCATCAGTATAATGTTGATTTTCCATTTAAAAGTCTTCTTTTTAAGCCTGTGCATGTGGTAAAAGTATGTGATGTAGACCGAAAAACTTTTTTTGTAAACTATTTTAACTCTAAGTATGAAGACCCTTTTCATGTTTTAAAGAATTTTCATATGATGTAATGGCGCTATTCTATGGCTGAAAAGACGCAAGGAAGTCTGATAAGAGGCAGTGAGGGTTCCTTGCCTCCATTTTAGAGAAAGTGACCTATGATGTCGCCGCCTTGCGCTCTGTCACAGGGATGACAGAATTAGCATGAACGTCACATGACACCTGTCATGCCCACTCGCATCAAAGTGCGAGGAGCGTAGATGCTACCGCCAGCCGCTCTTCCTACCGTCTTGCCCCAGAATAGCACTGGCGAGCTTCTGAGTTGGCTATAACCTAAATCTCCACATCTGTCTCAAAAGCGTCCGAGAGAGTGCTCTGAGAGGACATAATGCTCCGTGACAGCTGGCAGTCCAAGTTTCTGAGCAGAGTACTGACGAACTTGAGCCACAGGCAAAATAAGAGGCTCCATCATGGAGAAACTGTTCAACACATTTGTTGTCTGAATCGCAGAGGAGCGGTTTCTGTCTCTACAAACTGCCCCAGAACTGCGTGAGAAAGTCTCTCAGGGAGTACTTCTCTCCATCCAGAGGGACCAAACGTCCCCTCATGGCAAAAAGGAGGAATCATTTATAACTTCAAAACCAGTGTTAACCATAATGCTATGAGAGGAGATTGGAAAAGAAAGATCACAAAGGTAGTCTGTGTATTGTTTCTTTTCCACTGCTGGATAGAATGCTTACCAGGGCTGAAAGATTCATCATTTATACATCAAAATTGCAATTTTATAGGCTGTATTTTTTAATTGCAAGCAATCAACCAATTATGTTTTGATTTCCAATAGACGGGACCAACTTTGTGAGATAAAAACATCACAGTAGGCCTTCTGGAAGTCCCGGATACATCGGTGAATGTGAATACGAACGTAAATCTAACTAATGGGTTGTTAGAAATGAAACACAGCGACAGCATATGCTAATATGTATGTAAGCTTCAAGTAAATTAAGGAATGTCATTTAGAACCTTTAAACGTCTGTGTGTAATTTAGAATGGCTAAAACAATTTTCATGTGAACTGCTGTTAGTTTAGTGCTAACAAACAACTAGAATTTCATAGGGATGTTGGCAAAAATTAACATTATCAGACAGGTGGGATTTTTCCTCATGTTTTGACTGAGTGTTGACACTTATGGTTCGAAATGAAGGGCTAGCCTTAATAGTCAACATTTGTCACCGTAGCCTACATGATCAACAGTGTTGTATCAGCAAGTTTTATGTGGTGAAATTTAACATAATAACATACAACTTATAAACTCACTGTAGATGAGTTAGCCATGGGTTTTTCTTCTGACAACAACCTGGCCGTCTTGCACACTATGTTCAGTGTTAGTGCCTCAAGCTAGAAAAAATAGATATGCTTCTCTTCATGGTCTGAAACTTAATTTATATAAAATAATCACAATTTAATTCGCAATCAGAAAATCGGTCAGAAAAAATGCAATTAGATAACTTCCCAAAATCATTCCGCCCTAATGCTTACCATGGCTACTTCATGCTGTTACGGTTGTTATGGTTAGTGGTTATACTTTTGTTATCCATCTGTTGTGATGCTAAATCAAGACTAGGAGGTTTCCAAAGAAAAATGACATGAATTACAGTGGGACAGCGAAAAACAGATTCTGCTGCACTGAGCAGTTAGTTATCTGTGCTTCTGGTAAGCATTCTGTGCCAAACTAAGTCCAGGTGGAAAAGGCAATAGAATGGCTACTCTCCATGCTCAGACTCTCCATGTTCAGTCCTTCAGTTGAAAAGAAGCTACAGATGTTCTACCATAGCATTCCTGGTGCCACACACATCCAGCTATACTCTTTAAAAAACAAAAAATAAATAAAAAAATAAAAAGGATCACAAATGGTTCTTGGCTTGGATGTATGGTAAAGATTAATGTTTGTAGGAGGCCTCTGCACCAGTTCAACATAGCAAAAAGTCAAACAGGCTTAAGGCTGAAAGTACTGCTTCCAGTAGCGTATCATATCATTCAGTGGGTGGCAAACCTAATCTTGGAGCATACACATGTGAATCAGCTAAGCATGAGCAAGTGAGTGGATTTATGAGGTGTTTCACACATTAAAAACCCACAAAGAACCTCTCTTCAAACACTCACTGTTGGAGCAGTTTTATTGTCAAAGCTTTCCTGGTCCAAAGTCTTTGCATCCCTCCTCCTATAGTTTTCTCTGCCAATTAGCCCACATTATTCCAAGAAATCCATCAGCAAGCTGGCAGAGTTAAACAATCCTTCCTTCCCCTCTGCAAAATAATGAGGATCTCCCCTCTGGGCTGGCAGCGTTCCCGGCAAGCCTAGGCGCGGGACACTCTCTCTCCGACTAGTCGTCCGAGTGAGACGAAGACGGAGCGGGAGTTTCAGAGAGGAAGGCAAAATTGGTCTCCAGTGGACAAAAGTCCGGCTCGGCTGCTCCCCACTCCTTATAATTCGGGCTCAGTTGCACAGAGGTGACAGGAGGATGGCTGATTAAAGGGGAAACTGGGACAGGGTGGCCTTCGTTGTAGAGAGGTTGGAAGAGGAGGCTGGTGGGGGAGCAGTCACAAGCTGCTCTGTGTACTGGGGTGCTTTTGAAGCAGGCGGGTATGAGTTGCTGATGAGGATGACTGCAAGTGTTGTTCACTACATTTTGCATTCACTTTTAACAAGAGCAGTTCAGAGTTAAGAATGCTGACCTAGGACAAGCTTCATGTGTTTTGCAAGATCGCATTCATTAGGATTTCAAAGGTCAAATAACTTTGACAAAACTAAGGGTGTGCACTAGCAGCAGGCAGCATGGGCAAAAATTTATATCATGGCATTGTTAAGATTATTGATGGTTTCTGTATAAATCATGTTATAGTGTATTTATGTTTTTTTTTTTTTTTTCAAATTAAACCATTTTGGATGCAGGAAGTATGGATGGAAGTAGGCTAAACCTTTTTGTAGATTAACAATGGCATATTATTCTCGATGTTCTTTCACTTCTAATAAGAACCATATTGAACAAAATTGTAAATGTAAATTTAAGATTTTGTGGCGTCAGTATATGCCCAAGTTCCAAAAACTGATGTTCTGTGAGCCAGGCCAGTTGCATAGGCTCCAGATATTTCAACGGTTATGCTAGCATGAGGCACCAAAATGTAAGTGCTGCACTATTTAAGGTGGAGAAGTGAAAGGCTCGAAAGGGATAAGGATGTTTCTCTGTTACTGATTGGCAGGTTGACAACATTAACTTTTTTTTACTGTTTCACAGAATTGGTCAGCACTGTTTTGTCCCGTTTGCTAATGTTTGTGGTTAGCTTACATTGTTAGTTACATTGTTCATAATATAAAATGTTATTTTATGACATTTGCATGTACAATGTTTGTGAAGGGTTTTATAGCCACGAAGAAAGTGTTGTTTGCCTTGGCAATGCATGTCAATGAATTTCTATGGTAGAGCTTTTGATGGAGCACTGAAGAGAGGGGTGTATTTGTTTTGTTGTTGAGAATCGCTTCTGCGCCTTTAAGTGTGGCATCCAGCCCCGCCCTTGACTGGTATAGGCTAACCAATCGCGCTGAAAGGCGACCAGCATTCGGTATCGGCCCCAAAAACACTGACCGTTCAATCTCTAGCAAAATCTTATTTTTTTATGGGTGAGCTGAAGTAGAGCAGGTGCTGGGCATTAGGCATTGGACACAGCTTTTATAAAATACCCTTCTACAGTGTTTCAAATAACAATATGATTCCTGTTGGAGAAACAGCGTTGATGTAACTTCCTGCAAGAACACATTGCTCGAGTTCTGTGTTAACTCGATAGAATAGCTGTGGGCCAGTAATGGCTGATCAGCTCATCTGACTCTGCAGGTGAGTAATAACAGCGAAGCTGAGAGTAATTCATGCAGTGTCTCTTCAGTCCTTGCTGCTCTCCAAATCACTCATACAGCAACACCCACAACCCCCAATCAGACTCAACCCAGGCATAGAGCCATGCTGAGCAAAACATGTGAGTTTCACTGCCAAAAATCTTCTCAAGCACACGCACACATATACACAGATGTAAAAACTCCACATGCAAGTACTGTCATCCTAAAAATCTGAACCAAAACTAAACAAATCCACAAAAGTGCAGCAAATAATGCATCAAATACACAGCACATAAAAAGCCCAAATAAAAGCAATGAGGTTTTCAAATCAAATCTACATGCAGCACTTCAAGTCAATGCAGAGTGAGCTCATGGTTTCGGACCCATCTGCGGGGTCAGGAACAAGGGACAGCGGAACATTCTTCATTTCCAGAGATGATGAGGAGGGTGAGGATGTGTGATGAAGCAAAACACACTCAGTGGATAACCAGGGGGAGGGATTTTGGTGTGAATGAACCTTATCAGACCACTGCCACAATGGGATTTAGGCAGGAACGCTGCTGTCTAATGAATCAAAAGCCTTTCAGACCACTAGGGCCAGCCTTGGGCTAATCAAAGAGGATCTGGGATGAGGGGGGGAGGCTTTCTGGTGTACTGGCACAAGATTAGACAAGTTAGCGGATGGCTAGGATCTCACATGGTGCTTCTTAATGAGATCAATTATTACTGCACTTTGTTGTTTGCTGTGAATAGCAGGTTACAAGCTATGTGTGCTTGCCTACAGCTCTGCTTAAGCAGTCTTGGTGGGGAGAAAACGACAGAAGCGAGTTATTCCACACTCACCATGTTCCATCACAGTGCCATTAGTTTGTAATGGGATAACAAGAGAGATTCTTGACAGAAGCAAGAAAAATGCAATCGCAGTGTCAGGATAATGGGGGCTATGAGAGGTGCTGAGAAATGGCACTACAGGCTCTATTAGATAAGGTAAAGAGAATTGAGTGGCACATGAGGCGCAGCCTGCAGGCTTCAACAGTGCCAATTTTTAGGCATCTCCCCAACCAAGACTCAAAGAAACAACAAATTCCTGCAGCTAACATTTTTATTATTTAAGGGTTAAAACGGCCTAAAATATGCTATTAACTCATGCTAATGGAAGACAAGCAGCAGACACAGTGGTATGTGTGCTAAAAAGAAAAAATATGTTTTTACAAGACTGCTCCACAAGCTGCAGCTCAATAAACTATGTTCCAATAAGATTTGCTCCTACTAGATTAATGTTAGAACAAAACGTTACTGTTAGCTCACTTTTTCACCAACTACATAGTGCTGGGCAGTATTGCTAAAGCTCAACATCAGGACATTTACCACAAAACACCATATTATCACAGTATTAGATGATTTTTACATTTCCATGAAAGGTTTAACTAACCTATGCTTCCTGAATAGTACTACTCTATAATAAAAGACTGTCTTTACATAGCTTGTTGTTGACTGCTCTGTTCTGTTTTCTCCTCTTAAAATGACAAAAATGGGAACCTTATACAATATTGTAAATGTTAACCAGACAGAATTTAGATTTCCAGAAAGGAAACGTTCTATTCATTTAGTTTTTACGTACTTAGAACTGTTCTTTTAAACAATGCGAAGCACTAGAAATGACAGATTGAGGTTACAAGTTTCTTATTTATTGAATAATGCTGCTACAACTAAAAAAAGTATACCGTTGAATCAAACCTACACAAACACACCATAGATGATATATTGCCCAGCACTTCTATAGTGAGTCAACTGTGATTCACAGGTCCATAGCCAACCTTACGTGCCAGTAACATTGTGATAAGATAGCAAGAGCTCTTGAAATTAGCAGGATATACAGCAGTCAAACTATGTCTTTTGCTTTGGATGCTGAATCACTACATAAAGAACTCTGACTGGCCCTGATGTGGAGAAGAAACTCAAACTGAAGCTTTCCATGATCAGACCATAAGGTTCATTCGGGGCTTCCAGGGTTCACAGCAAACACAGAACAGAAATGGAAAGGGGAGGGGCCAGTGAACATGCTCAAACATTGGTCACACCCTTGACAAACACGGTCTAGGAAACAGAATGACAGACAAAGATCTCTACCTGAGCACCTCCGACAGAGAGGAGTCGCTGTCATCAGACCTAAAGGGCAAAACAGCAGCAGGGTTACGGGAGGGTGGGAGGAGTCTGTTACAGAGAGGGGGAGGGGTTTAGAGGAAGCAGGAAGCAGACAGGGGGTGGGGCATTAGGAGAGGAGTTAACAGGAAAGAGTATGCAGAGTTGGTCAGGAAGGGTTAAATGATATCCGACTGGACATCACAGGACGTGAAGGAGCCCACTCTTGGCTGCAATCTTCAAAACATTTGCTCCGGCACTCCTAAATCCCACCGCAGACGTTTACGAACCTCGCAGCCCTGTGTTTTCATCAAACTGCGTACCGTTCTTATAAATATTTCATAGTTCAATTCACTGAGCTGTCCTTTTAAAGTGAGCCGCTTTATTGAGCCAGTCAAGGCAGGAAAAACACTTCATTGTCTTTCAAAAAGAGCTCCCTGTCTGTAAGCCATGATAATTTATCATCTAACATTCAGATTCTTTCAAGATCTATTGCTGCAAATTAAGATACAAACAAATAAAAAGAGCTCTTAAATAAAGATAAATAAGCATTTATACACAAAACACCAAAGCACATCAGATGATTAGTGTTTCAAAACTGCTGAAATGGTCACTGGTGAGATGTTAGCTTAAAGTAGCTTGAAATCTTGTCATTAGGACAGCTAGAGGCATTTACCATGCAAATGGCCATAAAGTAGCCGATACATCTCAGAAGAGAAACAGGAGCAAATGTTTTTCCTGAAACAAAATTTGAGGGAATAATTAACAGAAGTGGAGTTTTTGTTCCCAAAAACATTTCAGTCCCGTCAGCTTAACTGTTAGAAAAATGCATTTAACTGATACCCTATTAGCTCTACAGAACTTTTGAGAAGTCTCCTGAGTTAGCATGGCCTGCCTGTTTAGAGAACTGCAAGCTTCCGCAAGTGTTCTGCTCTGTGGGTTCAGTCTGGCGCCACAGCAATAGCCGACGCTAATGTCTTCCAGTGAATTACAGGGAAGACTGAGTTGATAAGCACAGTGAGAAACAATAACGCTACAAGAGCAAATCAGAAACAATAAGGAACAAAGAACTGAAATGCTTTTGTAACAGCCGTATGCATCAATGGTTTTCAAACAGCAGCAGTGCAAGACTGTACCTGCAGTAGCCAACAGAACAACATGTAAGCCTGTCAGTTTCCGACTGTGTGAACAGAGCTATTTAGGTTGTGATTTCGTTAAACAGCACTGTACGGTACAAACTGCCTGACAGGTCGCAGTGAATAACAACAAGCCACTTCTTCCATCTTACCTCCTATTTCAAAGTAAGACATCTCTTATGCAACTCTGTGCTGAATTCTAACTACAGAAACCAGTGTTTAAAAATGGTCTCACATATTTTAAGATTTTCTCATTCAGAGGAAGATCTGACGAGGGTCAATGCACAGTGACCGGTTTAATAAGGGTCTACCCCACTGAACTTCTTCAAATTGCGAGTCTACGTGAAGGGAAGATCAAGTAGAGCGGAGGCGATAACTCAAAGTCAAGGGAAAACAATGCAGGCACCTCTGAACAAAAGCAGAGTGAACCATAGGTTAATGAAGTGTCTCTCTCTTCCACTTTAGGACACCACCACTGATCAGCACTGGTAAGTGAAAATTAATCAACAAGGCATTTATCCCAGCACGTACACACACACACACACACACACACATACACACACACACACACACAAAAAGGAAGAGATGAATCATTGCATGAAATGTTGGCAGAAGGTTGGATTCTGTTTCCCAGCCTTACACTGATTATAACAAAGAAAGCTATTCATATTGAGTTGTCAGAATCTCTAATGTCCACTGTCCAAATCCTTCATTCAACACTAATTCCAAGACTAAAAGGTTATCTGAGACTAATGCTCTGCTTAGGGTATTAATTCCTATTAGGCTGAATGGGACTTGCATACAGTACAGTAATGAGGAACACATAGCATAAAGACATGCCAAAAGGCCACATAAAGAAGAAGTAGCATACGTGTTAATAGGGCTGTCATTAATGATTATATAAGTAATTGAAAACAATCTAGTCATTCTTTACAAAAGGCCAAACAATACAAATGGACTTAACTGGACAATAACAAACCACAGAAAGATTCTAAAATACTTCAGCAGAAAAAGATAAACTGGCACGTCTTCAAAAAACATCAGTAATAAAATATGAAGACATTATGTGGCACAAAAAAGGTTGTATTGAATGTGGCCTTCTGGCTGTTTCTAACTGTGATAGCGTCTAATAAGGGAATATAAAATATGCATTATCATGCAAATTGTCAATTAATTATGGCTGACTGTGATTGAGTTTAATTCAGTAATTGGGACAACCTTACATACTAAAACCCTAAGGGTCACCACTTCAATTCCTTACTCTCCAAGTAACTACGAAGGATACACAATGATATCGTAATCATATCAGTATCAGTAGCATTGGAGAGATGTTTAGGTTTGACCATTAAAATATCAGTTTCACAGCAGTTACTAAATAATAAGTATTAACATTAATAGGCATAAGATTCAAGAGTTTAATAGGTAACATTAATTTACGAATGGACTATATAGGAGAAACTGATCATGATAAAAATGAAATAATAGTTTAGAGAAAAATGAAAAACAAAATCTAATCCAGTGATGAACAACAAAATGACGTTCTAAATCCAAAGGGCAGAAAGAAAATAACGTTGATTCCATAGAGCAAACAAAATAACAAGCAAAGGTGTTCAAATAAATTCTAGTGAGAAAACAGAAAAAACAAATATGACAATGGCCTTTCAGAAAGTGCACGGAGAAAACTGCTAATCTAGTGTGCAATGTGTCACTCTCCACACTCACTATGCCCCACACACAACCCAATATTCAGCAGGCTGAAAAAGTAACGAGATGACAGGCCTAACCAATGACCGCTTCAACTCTGTATGGCAATCTCAGGCACTGCTGATTCGATTAAAGAGGGAAAAGGCTAAGACAGCCATCTTCAGAAGGTGGAATAATTGGTTATCCTGCCCTAATTTGCCCACTTGTCGTGATATAATGAGTATCCACAGGAGCCGCGCAGCTAACTGAAGCTTACGGTGTCAGGCCCTTGTTATCTCTGCGATCCTGCTACACTGCTTCTAGCAGCTCATACAGGCTGCACTCACAGACCTATCAGAGCTGGGAATTATCCACTGTATTAATCATAGGGGAATGCGGAGCAATGTTGTTGAACTCAAAGAAGGCTCTGACTTATCATCTCTACTGGGGAAATATAAATTGGCAGCTGCAAAGAACTGACCCTCGACTCAATGTCATACTGACAAAATATTATGCTTCATCACAAAGTTTTCTTAATCAAAAAGTAAAGAAAAACAAACCACAGGAGGAATTTTAAACTAGAAAGTTAAGCAACAAGCGAAACCAACATATGAATGCAGAAATCCGCAGCGTGCAAGTAGTACTCACTTGTCCAGTGCAGACCCTTGGCTCTGGTTGCTGGTAAGGCGGGAGAAAACATTGCGGTCATTTCGGGTACGAAGAGGAGGGGAGGAAGGAGGTGTGTAGATCACTTCAGAAGGCCTGAGCAAGACAAATATGGCACCAGGTCAAACTATGACAAATTGTACTCAAAAGCACAAGCATTACTGTACCTCTCCAGGTAAAATTTAGCCAGCAGGAACTTATTAAAAAATTACTACATGGCAGACCTGTAAAAACTCAAGACACTGCAGATTCATACTGGATTTAATCAAGGATCTCATTGGTAATCATTTAAATAAGTATATCTCCCCAGGTAAAACCAATCCAGAATGAATCAGGAATTTATGCAAGATTTTTTACTTGTCAGATTTGTAAAAACTACATAGACTGTTGACTGAATTAAATTATGGATCTTGCCAGTAAGCATTTAAATCACTGCACCTCTTCAGGTAAAACTACTCCGGTATGAATCATACTTGTCAGATCTGTAAAATTACATAGATTGCAGTTTTAAACTGGTTTAAATTACAGATCATCAAGCATTTAAATTACTATATCTCTCCAAGTAATACTAATTCAGTATTCAGTAACTGAATTTACTCAAGAATTATTACTTGTCAGATGTATAAAACTACAAAGATTGTAGATCGATACTGGACTAAATCACAGATCTCATGTGTAATCTTTTAAATTACTATACCTCTCCAGGTAAAAGAAATCCAGTTCAAACAGAGCTAAAGTACGCCTCTGAAATGAATGTACTATCCTACCTCAAAACAAAACCTCGCCCTGCTGAACTTGACATGGCATTAGGCCAGAAATATAACCCAAGAAAGTATGCAAACGCTCTGAGCTACACAAAAGCGATTTCGCGCATCAATCTATTGTAAAATCGCCTAGAAATTTAGTCAAGTCAAGTCAAATTTATTTATATAGCGCCTTTTACAACAGATGTTGTCACAAAGCAGCTTTACAAAGAATCCGGGTCCATGCCCCCAGTGACCAAGCCTTGGCGATAGTGGCAAGGAAAAACTCCCTCAACAGGAGGAAGAAACCTTGAGAGGAACCAGACTCAAACAGGGGAACTCATCCTCCTCTGGTCGACACCGGATAACAGCACAGACACAAAACAGTATAAATGGATACAGTTTTACACCACTGTGCAGTGCGCCGGCCACCGGCCGCATCAGTCACGTCAGTATTTACAACATAACACAAGCATAAGCAGCATGCTGAGCACTGCACCAACGGTCACTACAGTGAGTAGAACCCATGCAGAAATTGGACAGACATATTCTATCCTTCCTCTGTGTGACTCAGTGGCCACATCCCCGTCCTCTAGTTAATCTATTTTCACCTAAGCAACAAATAAAGCAGCACATGCTCAAACTGTTTGACTGGACTTGTTTATTGCTGTTGTAGCTGTTGTAATGATTACTATTTTGACCAGACATTGTGATTAGTTCTCTATCACCCCCTTGAGTATTGAGGTTTATAACCACCACAATAATATAAGAACGGATGCTGAATATGTACTGTGCATTGTGTTGCCTGAGCGTTGCCATTTAAATACGTGTATATTTCTGGCTTTAGACCTAAAGCCACATTCACATATAATCACTGTCATAACAAACCTTTTATTTTAAGAAATGGCAATCATATAGGAGAAGGAAAAACATTCTTAATTTTAACATACATTAATGTAACAAGATTTTTTTTCCAAGTACTATTTTATTGGTCCATTCATCATGAATTGTTTGCAAAATGTAAAGGGTAGCTGGAAAAAAAATTGTTTTGATAAGACAGCTATGATTACAAGCAGAAAGCTTCAAAGCAGTTAGATACCTGTACTGGCTCCTGTCGTAAGACTGCCTCCTGGTCAGTGGAGATGACGTGTCTGAGACTCTGGACTGCCTGGGACTGAACAATATACAGAAATGGTTTCAATCTGCTCTCAACAGTTCTAATGCAAAGAGATTTTTTTCTATGCACAGTGGCAAATGCAACATAGCAGCTATGGATAGATGCAACAGATACATGGAAGTCATATAGTCTCACTCACAATGTGTGTCCTCGAACCGGCAGGCTGATTGTGCGGGACACACTTTCTCTGTAGGGCTCGCGGAGAGTAAAGCCCAAACCATTTTCATGGATCTCAGAAAGAGACGCCAGAGACTTGGTGATGTTCTTGGTTGTGTAGTCGAGAATGGGGCCTAAGTATTCGGCTGACACTGCCTTCATTTGTCCAGAGATGCGAGGTTCAGCCTTACAAGGTGTATGAGGCACAAAAGCTGATTAGAGATCAGTTTCTGAAATATATTTCCTGGCTGTATGGACTGAGCTGAATAGATCTTAGATGTGCATTCCTACTCAGAAACATTTCAGTGCCTTCTGAGTTATACTCTACTGCCATCCAGTGGCCATTCCACTACCACATATGCATAAAATGCATAAATAAAACAAATACAATTTACAATGTAGTGGAGTAAAATTAATATTAATGGCCTTCAGTTGTTAAGGACACATTTACCTTGAGCTTGAAGTCATCTTGACTAGCTGAAGACTTCATTTGGGAGTAACTGTGACAACAAAAAAGTTTTTAAAGACAAACAAAGGTTGTTCATGATTATGAAATACATCAGTACGACCAGGAGGCTGACCTGGTCTCTGAGGCCTGGCTGAACTCTGACACCTCCTCATCTGTGCTGGCATAGCCGTTCTCTGTGGAAAAAACAACAACCATTTCACTCTATAACATTCAATGCATGCAGTCAATGAACAGTAAATGAACAAAATCCAGGTTACAGTGACCTACTTTATGACGTTTTATGTCACAAAGCACTACAAGCAATTCTGTGACATTTCAGGCTAGATTTGTTACACAATCAGACTGGTCTGTTCTGTTTTTCTTCTGCTATCTGATCTAGCATTTTCTGCTGGTATCAAACAAATACAGATATACTGTCACCTCTAGTTTTAACAAACTCACCCTGTTGGACATTGTGAATGAGAGCTTGTAACTCTGGGATACACTCTGCCTTCTCTCTCAAGGCATCCAGGATCATGTGATTCTGGGAAGAGCCAATCACATCAGTCTGACGCAGCTGCCCCTCCAGCAGTCTGATCTGGGCCTCTTTCTGAGCCACCTGCAAGTTCTGTGCACACACATACAGGTTCATCAGATTTTGCAACTCCTTGAACTCACATTTACCTAACACTGCTACAAATAAAAAGTTAAAATGTGCACTTACTGAGCCTCACTTGATGTACTTTACCGTGCTTTAATTTTTTTCTAGCGTTTAACCTTTGAGAAGCTAGATGAAGTGCAAGAGAGATTTAGGCAGCTCACCTTGTCTATAGAGGCCTTCAGAAAGTGGTCCAGAAGGTGGCGAGCTTCAGCCAGGGAGCAGGAGCTGATGACAACAGAGGTGTCCACTGAGTCCAGCTCATCCTATAGGAAAGATGCAGGATTTCAGGTCCCATCATGAAAGTGTACACCCAATCATATCCTCAGTGTTAGTCATCACCGAATTCCCACTTGCAGTCTCAGTCTCCCTTATCATAGGGTCCAGCCTAAGCAAGCGCATGCTTCCTCTGAGATATAAGAAGCCAGCCACCACATCTTTTCCAATTACTGATTTTACATTGTTGCAGGGCAGCTAAATGCGCTTGGAAGAGTGCGCTGGCTGCTCAATTCAGTGTTACTGAGTTGGCAGATGCATAGAACTGGCTAGTACTGCTGTGCATCGAAAGAGAGAGGAACTAAGCCAGTGTTTCCATACAGAGAGCAGTTGTGCTCCAGCCATAGATGGCTGTAGGATCACTGACTCAACTCTATGATAGGACACAGCCTTTTTAGCCACTCACAAGCCCAATCAACTTCAATAGAAACAAGACTTTTGAATATATGCAAAAACAGATGGCTATTTGTGTACCAAAAATAAGGCTTTTGAATGTATACAAACATGGACAACTAACTAAAATAGGCCATATTTGTATATATTCAAAACTCTGCCTGGTTTGTGAGGCACTAAGAAGGTTGTGTCCTATCGCTGGGACAGAATCCAACAGCCATCTGTACAGTGGCATCAGAAAAAGCAGAAACTTACTTATCATTCAATAAGATGTCAACATCTTGGAAGTGAATTTAGCACGTGTGCACTAACCTTGGTCTCCTCAATCTGTACAATGGTGGCCTGGCAGTCTGACAGGCTGTCGTTGATGTAGTCGATGTTGGCGTTGAGCACCTCAATTTCTTCATTCATCTCTTGAACAACTCTCTCATCTTCCTCCTCCCCGGGCCCCTCACTTAAGAGTTTCTCTCTCTTACGCAACAGCGCCTCCTGCTGCATGGACAGCTCCTCCCGTTTCTGACAGAAGCAAGGGACAGCAAACATGACAAGGAGACAGCAATAGAAAGACAGCAAGACAAAATGAGAGAGAGAGAGAAATAGAGAAAAAAGGAAAAGAAAAAAGAGGTACAGATACATTAGCAATCATTATTGCTACATGCCAGTGTACCTTTTTATGGTTATATGCAAAACTTTCAACACCCCCCGTCAAATGACATGTATTGTTGATTTTCTGAGTGAAACTAAGTCAACACATCAAGTACAAGGTACTTTGACATGCTATTTTTCAAGTTATATTTATATGCTAAGTTTAATGATTGAACAAAAAAACAGAGAATATAAAATGTTCCATAACTTTTGCACACATTTTATTTTTGATGTTTTCTCCAATATGTTAAATTCAGCAAATAAACAGTAAGTGCATTTAAATGTGCAGCGTGAAGTGTGTGGTGCCAAAACTTTACATACGACTGTACGTATGTACATACACACACACATCTTTAAACAATCAAGCAAATTTATTTCATCATTTTTATTGTTTATATTTATATCAAGTTCCAAAAAATCTTTGTTCCCTAATACCAGTCAGAAAGCCACACATGCTGGCAGCACCTTTATAAGGCGGTCCATGTCAGCCTCCATATTGGCAATGGTCATCCTCTGCATCACTATGTCCATGACCCTCCTCTCCAGAGCTTGCCATTTCTGCCGTGCCGTCTTTGAGAAGCTGCTGCTCACACCCTTTCTCTGGAACTTTTTCCTGCTGCTGCACAGAACAGACCAGAAGGAATAAGCTAACAGTTATTTTGTAACCAAAAAAACTGCTTAGTAAGCATTCACATATTGATCATTTGATGATCTGTTTTCAAGTCAAACACTTGAAAACTTACAAGGTAATTTTCCAAATTATGTTAAGAAACTTGAAATTTACCGACATATTTACCGAGGTTCTTAAAGCCTTGCAAGTGTCAAAACTCATCTTCAAAATTAGAATAGGGAAAGTGTATTCTAGCTGATACTCACTCTCCCATCGTTAGACACTTTTGTGTTATGACACTTGTATGAAACTCATTCACGAATGTCATCAAAACCCCCCAAAAAAGATAATCTGAAGACAGAGGATAATGAGCCACTGCTCAAATAGACCTCAACACAGTTACACACACTCTGTCCCACACACCTGGCCAGCCGAGACCCTCCCCTGCTGCCCTCGCTCTCTCCCAGGTAGCCATTAAGTTTGGAGTTCCACTGGCGCACGATGCTAGAGACAGAGCGGCTAGATTCAGGCTCAGATGAGGTGGTGGTAGTGCTGGCAGACAGCTCGGCTCCAGAGTCAAGGCTGGGCTGCCGGCGGGACACACGGCCGGCCACGCGCTCAGACATGGGCTTAGCGAGCCTCCGCAGGGCTGTCACCTCCTGAGTCTTCCTCCGCAGAACAATCTCCTGCTGCCGTTTCTGCGACTCAAGTGCACGGATCTGATACTGCGAGGGGGCGAAAATTCGAAAGAAAAAATGCATAGCTTAACTCCTTAATCTCTACGGGGGGGCAACACGTGGACGAACGTCAGAAACGGTTTTGTCAAGAGGTAATTTTTGCACCTTAGATCTGACTTTCAGGGGCATTTTTGAGCTTTTAACTACATTTAAATTTACAGCTACATGCACATGCCACGCTGAAGTGTCACAAATCTGATTTTTTTTGCCTTCCTGCAACACAGATCTGCTTTTTCAGAGCTGTGTGGGCACGTAACAAGTCAGATCTGAGCAACTTTCTTATGTGATTATAGATCAGATACATACTCAATCTGTGGCCATGCAACCTTAATGAAAATGGTCAGATTGGAATTCATGTGTTTTTGTGTCTCATGAACCATCATTCAGTGTTACCGTGACAACGACTTGAAGTTATTGCCAGTAAACAGTCTGAAAGCATGGCATCTATTTTTTGCCTTTGTCTTGCTCTATTAATAACTCATCTTTGCGACCAAGGCTTGTTCTACTGGTTTTGTTTGTTTGCTGTTCATGACACATGTGATTCATCCATGTGATGTTTTGATTAGAATGTGTGAATGCAGGATGTTTCAGGAAACATTTGTTTATATTAATGACACATTTTTCTCACTTGCATACACAAATGCGAACCATTATGTCAGAAATATCAGATCTGAGCAAAAAATCAGAATTGAGCAATGAAGCTTGAAATGTGAATGCAGCCTTTGAGCATTTTTTTTCTGGATAGATAGATATAGATTGATAATATTAAATCTAACCTGAAAATAAAAATATGGTTAATGTTCGTATAAATTCAATACACGCATGCTAAAATTCTATCAAAAAAAATGTAACGATGATGAAGTTTACCAAATGAATGCTTTTGGACTATTCTTTAACTAACCTCCTGCCGTCGCTGTTCCTTCTTGAGCTGAGCGATCTCTCTGTTCCTCTTGGCCTCAATCATCCTCCTCCTCTGCTGCTCCTCTTTCATCTGCTTCATCAGCGCCACCTGCAAGTGGGAGAACAAACAACACGCTGAAAATTAGTACAGAAATCTAACTAGTTCAGAGCTGCCATGTGTGGTGCCTTACACTGTGCTGGGCCATTACACTAAGCACTATCTGGAGCAGATAAAAAAATGGTTTCATTATAAATGAGAAGAATCCAAAAATTTGTAAAGTCAGTCAAACAGTTTATTATGCAAGTAGCTCCAGCACAAACCTATGAAGCACACCAAACACGTCATGTCTACATGTTGCCTCTAGGTGGCAGCATTTCTATATATTCTGCGTGTCATCATTCCTGCACCAACTGTACCTTGGCTTTCTTCATCTCCGCCACCTCAGCCTGCAGTTTCTTGAGCTCTCTCTCATAGCGGCCCTGGTTCTTCAGTAGGCGAGCGTGCTCTTTCTGTGCGGCCTGCAGCTTTACCAGATCCCTGTTCATCTCCTTCAAGCGCTTCTCATACTCTGCTTTGATGCTGTTGGCCTTCTCTTCTGTGTAGTTTTCCATGGACACTGTTAAAACACCAAGCAGAGCACTTGTTAAAAAGTGTTCGGTTGTCATTTGGATGGTAAATCAAAAAGAATGACACCAAGGTTGGCTTTTTGCAACCAAAAATCTGTCATGTTCATTCTGATCGGCAGAAACACAATATGCCCTCTAATTAGCAGTTTTCAGCCACCAAAAATATTCAGCTGAAAAGGGTCAAATACTTTTATAATACTTTTGGAAAGAAAAAAATAGTCTGAATAATTTGACTGAAAAGAAAAATAAAGACTAAATAGGCCTATAATGAAGTGTCAACATCTAAGACTACATTATTTTAATGGTAATGAAATAGTGAGTAAAACACAGTTTGGTTCCATTCCCATTCCACAAACTTAATTGCTTCTTGCTTGGCAGCTTCTCATTCAAATTTTTCCATTCCAGCTTAAATGATGTGGCAGGTTATGTTATAGTGCCTGCGGGCACCCAAATGTAACTGCCCCAACATTTAAGGTGGAACGGAAAATTCAGATAAGAAACTCACAAATACAAAGCAAACTCGTTCGGGTACAGGATTGATACCACTTATAAAAATGTGACTGCTCAATACACAGATTATACCAAAGCAACAAAATGTCCCTGCAAGTTTGTTTCAAATTTTCCTTTGAGATGAAAACTGTATCTGTACCCACATGGGCGATTACAACAGACAATAATTTCAATGTGTTTCCTTGGATTTAGCAAAAGAACTAGAAAAAAACGAATGATTCAAAACACTTAAATGGAAGCCAGTGAGAAGATGCTGAAGCACCTGCTGTTTTGCTTCTATTATGTGTGTATATTGACTCAAGGTTTTTCTCTTCTTTTCTAAGTAACTGTCCATGGTTATCAAATGCATGCTACAAATGCGAAAGTGAAAGAGGTTTGGCTGAAAAACTGCAGTATTCCTTTACAGACATACAGGTAAGCACCTGATGTTACTACAAATAAGGCAACCAAGGCCCTCTACATGCAGCTCCCGCTTTAATCAGGGTAAACATGTGTGGTAAACATGTGTTGGGGTGGAGACTCACTGAGGTTTTGCAATACACGGTCTCTCTCCAGCTGTGTGTCCCGGATCTTGTTCTGAAGTAGGATGAGCTTCTCCTCGTACTGGAGCTTCAGAGTCAGCAGCCGCCGCTGGCTGTTCTCCAGCTCGTCGATCAGCCTCTGTTTGATCTCTATTTCACACGTCAAGTCTGCCAAGTCCGCTTGAAAGTTAGCTGAGAGAACAGAACCACAGAACAGACATCTAAAGCCTCTTTACATTTGCAAAACCTTCAGATTCTCTGCTTGTCTTTTATATCAGCAGTCTTAACTGATCCACTAGTTTTCTCTTCCACACAGCAAACTCCAAACCTTTTTCATCGGAGTCAGAGTCAGAGTCCACCAGACTCTCATCACTGTCAAACTCTTCTTCCTCTCTGATCTCTTCTTCCTCATCCTCCTCATCTTCATCACAGCCACTCTCCTCCTCAGGAAGAGGGTACATGCCATCCTAAACAGATACAAAATATAGACACAAAAGATTACGCAAATATAAGCCAATAATATCAGCCAGTATTGCTGACCCATGGTTTTATTTGTCACAGTGGAAATACTGACAATGACGTGCAGATTTTTGACCAAGCCAGGATGATACAAACTCTCAATCTCTCAACGGGGCAAAACCTTAAAGAGGTCAACATGAGACACTCCTTTTTTAACTACATGATGACAACAAAGGCTGACCTGGTGAATTTGAACACCATCGTGGTTACAAAAATATGTCGAAAGTACCCAAATCTAACACTAATTTAGATAAAAGAATTAATAAAAATGAGAAAAATTAGAAATAATAAATAGAAACCAAAACCACAAATAATTATGAGCAGCACAACCCTCATGCTACAATATTTCTATTGTTTAAGACGATCAGTGTCTGCTGTTTATTCGAGTTTAGGAAGTGTGACAATCTCTGTCAGTAAAGCACTGTTTAACTACAATTCTAACACAGAAATATAAAATACACTAATTGTTATCAAATTTTTAACTCTGTAAAATCTGTATCGCCCAAACAATTTTCATATTAATCTGGTCCTAAATGATTACAGAATAGCATGTCTAAGAATCTTAAAAGATTAATTTAAAAAATTGTGTACTGACTACTTCAGGCTCATTATCAGAGTCGCCATCTCCATTTTCTCTGCTCAGGACGCTCTCTCCATTCTGCTCGTTCTCCTGAGCCTGAAGCTTCGCTCTCTTCTTCACGCCCTTCTCCCTCTCTGGACTGTAGAAAGGGAGAAAAACATAGGTTCGAAAAATTACCAAACCATAACATGCATTTACTCATAAGTATCAATATGGCTGGCAGTATTCAAAGGACCAATATGTGTTCATTCATACTTGCATGAGAAGTGAGTACTACTTAACAGCAATGTGGAATGTTGCACAGTGATAAGAAGAGAAGGCCCACAGCAGTGTGTAAGCTGGGAAAATGCATTCAGCATGCATTCAGAATGCAGGTTATACTGATGTGCCCAAACATGTGACCAGCATGTTATATGAGACAACTGGTACAGATGGCACCCTATAGCACACTGGCTTTTTACATACTGCATATAAACACTGGCAAAATAAGATGAAACCTCCACTGTGTGAATATAGTACTGTATAAATATATTGCACTGTCCTGTACAAAGTCACAGTGTCTGAATGGTACATTATATAAAACACTGTAGTGTATGAATATCCTGTATTAAATACACTCTACTGTACAAAATGTTACATACTGCATGAGTATTTTGTATTAATTAAACTAGGTATAAAAGAACTAGGACCTCACTTTGGAAATACTACTCTTAATATCTTGTGGACATCTCAGCAGCACAAGGTCACAATTAACAGAAAGAGACACAAATGGCCTCATCCATATTGCTTACTGAGTCCTGTTTCAAAACTCTAGTGAATTTGAGCAATCATAAAGCAGTCTAATGGCAATTTGATTTGACCAGAGGGACCAATAACTGCAGGAAAAATTAATACCAGGGCTGTTGCTTCTGCCCTTGCTAGGTCTGAGTCATTCCTCTGACTGACCCATAATAACTGCAGAAGCACTGTGGATCAAAGAGCTCAGCCATTACCTGAGACCCCTTCCCTATTAGAGCCAAATTAGACTCTTCCACTGCAGTTGCAGTAGGATGTCCCACTACTCTTCCTCATTACACAGAGATTTATGGAGGGCTATTTGTATCTGTGCCAGCTTGTTGTCCTTCGCTTTAATCAGAGTCACACACACATTCTCAAACACTTGCACAATTGCAGATAAATCTGCAGCCAGCAGGTTTTATAGCTGAAATTAGACTCTGTGTTGCTGTTGTAGGAGTTAAGGGACGCGATATCGCTCTTGCCAGCAGAAAACAGAAAACGTATTGGACGTTAAGAAAGAAGCCTGCTTTAGTCATTTTGCACCATGTATCATGACATACCATAACTCACCAGCCACTTTATTAGGAAAACCTACTTTGCACCTTGTGGAGTTACAGTGTTGATGCACAGTTTGTGTTATCAATCTTCTAGCCCTTTATCGATGGTCAATTTCTGAGCAAAGACCTCTTCAGTGATGAATGGGTTAGAGGGCAGCTGATGAATTGTGCATTAAAATCTGATTACAGATAGGCTGCAGTCCTAACTGACCCTTTAACAAAGCCCCACCCCTCAGGTTAGCACTGCTACATCTGATAAGCTTTCAATAGCAAGAGGAGATGAGTTATCCCACTAAATGGCAATCGGTAGGAGCAGGGTTTAGCACAGGGTTAAATGTGCAGCTTTATGACCGACACATAAAGTAGGTGTCGGTCATAAAGTGACCAATGAGTAGAAAGTTGCTCCACTTATGCTTTGAATTCTTCTTCCACATTATCCACATTACAACTGAGTAAAATGTTTCTGTCAAATCCACAGTCAACCACGCAGCAGTCATCTCTATTCACCTCTTGCGCCTCTGATTCCTCTCCTTCTTCTTCAGTCTCTCGATGTCCAACTTGGCTCGACGAATCACATCCGTCATCTCTGCCTCCATGGAAACGGAGGGGGAGGAACCCAGCGGGAGCCCAGGGGCGGAGGCATGGGAGGGAGGGTAAGGAGAGCGAGCAGAGAGACGAGACACACTGCGTCTCAAGGATTCATTCATCGCCTCACTCTCCAACAGCTTAGACCTACGACAAAAGGGGAAACATTTACATTTAAAGATGGAAATATTTTGTACAGAACTGTTAGGCTTACTGTTGATAATGTGGAATAGTTTGCAAGGAACAGCTGAAAAAAAGCTGAAGTTGCTAACAATAAATTAAAGTTAACAGCCACTGATTAGCATTATGCAAATGATGTCATGCAAATTAGTGGCTACCAGCTTCCAGTCACTGTTAGAAAGATTAACATGTTTAGCAAAGCTATTCCTTTAATTTTATTAGCTATTGTTCTTCAGGAAAGATGAAATAAAATAAAATGAAACCTAAGAGGCAGGGCAGTAGTGTCTCACCTGAGTTCTTCAATCTCTCTGATGTAGTTTTGAATCAGATTACCAATCTCCTCATTAGTCTCACCTGAAGAGAAACCACAGGATTCACTGCTTAGTCAATCAGCAAGCTTGGTTAATCAGCTTTTTATCTGAATTACATTAGGAAAACCCACAAGGGGCCGTTTTAACAACACGCTGTAACTACTTTTCAAAACTCTCAAAGTGCTGAAAGTTAGCCCATGTTTGTGGCTCTGACCTGTCTTGGTGAGCAGCAGGTTGATCTCATTGGTGAGAAGCTGAGTGACTCTGGTGTTGAGGTGGTCGATGGTCTCCTGCATGGCCTTCACGCGCATCCGCAAAGTATCGTTCTCCTTCTGCAGCATGGAGTTCTCCTGGAACAGGTCGCTGAAACCTTCTGAGCCATCCTCACAGGCCACACGTTTTCCCTGCAGAGAGAGAAAGAGCAGTGTCTTTCACACATAAGTTATACTTTGGTGGTGTGCTCAAGCACATGGACACCAAGTATATTTCAACCATTTAAAAAGTTGCATTTTTATTAATCTTTTTTGGAAAAAAATCATGCAGAAGGAGACAGCAAACAGTTAGTAACTAGCAAAAAATTGTGCTTTCTCTCAATTTCAAAGAATGCCTAGTTGAGATTATAGTGCACTTTCTTAACAGATGAGTACTGAGAAATATTTTAACAAGAAGCCGTACAAAAAGGAGGAGAGACTCATGCCTCTGGTATCCCGATGTGTGCTAGTTCACGGTGTCAGAAAAGCACTTTGCCGTTATTAAGTTAGCGTAAACCTTACTTAAATACAGTCAGAAGAAATGGCCATATCTTAGAGAAGTACATCTTGGCTATTTTAGGGAATGAACCTTGAGTAAAATACGTTATTTGGGTCTCTGTTATCAACATTTCACCTTTTTTTTTTTGCCAGTAATTGTTTTTTTTCTGTCAGACACAAAACACTTCAGTTCACTGTTGTTCTGTGGTAGCTTTAAAAAATTGGCTGATAGGCTGCGGTGCAACCTACCTGAGCAAAAGGTTTCGAAACAGATCTAAATCGTCATTTTTAAAGCACTAACAAATATGCCACATAAGAACTGAGGCAGGCAGCAGATCAAACCCTAAATTTTTATGTGTATCTATACAACAGGATATAGCTTCTCAGGGGAAAATGAGCTTGAAGAAGACAAAGACATGCATCAGGCCTGTAAATAAAAGTCTTTTTGTCACTAATACTTGTGTGTAATTGACCTACATAGCCTCATAAATGATAAACTTTGTGTATTTGTAATAGCCAAGCGCAAAAAAAGTTATGAATTTTGTTGTTTATTTATGTTTTTGAGCCTGTGTCTCCCCTTCACCCCCGCTCTCCACCTCACAGATATATTTCAAATCTGTGAGAAACATTGGAGGGGGACAGAGGAACGGAGAAATAAGAGGTAACAGTGGCATAACCACTGGCAGCCCAAGTAGGGCCATTACATTAGGGCGAGGCCTGTAGCAATGTTTGTATTAGAAGCCTTATATTACTTAGAACTTGCCCTTTTTTTTAAATCACTGAATGTAACCCCTCCAAAAGTCTTCTTTGATTGCTATCAGTCATTCTTTATAAGTGAATTAACCCCACTTTCTACCCTTATCCTTGCTCCACTGACCTCAGCCACTTGAGCCTCTGTACAGCTCACGTCTACTGCTACTGTTGCTAACCGCTGACCAATAACCGCTAACACTAAGCCCCAATTCCCTCTCATCCAGGTCATCACAGAGCCGCAGCATTCAGCCACTGCTTCGGTCCACTGACCTGCCACTGGAGTGAGATCCTATAAACCCATATCCTGCTAATCGCTGTTGTCATTCTCCTCCACAAACCCTCCCCGTCCTCCACTACCTACAACCTTCCTAGTCTACCCTCTCTAGGACACACAACTGGTTTCCTACTGACAAAATAAGTGAAAGATTAGAAAAGAGAGCTTTGTGGTGTTGGAAACAACCAACTTCTTATCAGGGCCACATTAAATGTATTATAATGGAGTGAGAAGGTTTCAAGTTATGCTAGAATGATGCCTCAATTTCAGCTTCAATTCTTTACTGTGTGACTAAGTAAATAAGCAATAGGATAAACAATAGGATCTCTTCCTGTTTACTTTCAACCCTGCTTGTCCAGCAAACTATCTGACAGCTGACATCCTGTTGGCAAAGACACATCGCGGGGAGACAATGGCCAGAAAATGTCACGATTGTAGAAGATATTATCAGAAATGTTGTATGCTAAAAAAAAGGTTTCACTAAGCAAACAACAAAACTGTAAGTCTACATCACAAGGTGTGTGTGAAGATGCTACAGGAGAGCTTATGAATGAAAGCTAAAGGAGCTACTTAGCATGATTAATCTACTGATGTTTCCTTCATCACCATCATCTTCCTCACCGCTTTGTACTCCATGAGCTCCATCTGCAGGCGGGCGATTTCAGCTCTCAAGGCGCTAATCTGCTGACTGGTCTTGTCCTGGTTCACCACCACCTTATTCTTGATGTTGCGCGCCCGGTTAGCGTACTTCAGTGTGTTCAATGTTTCCATGAAGTCCCGGTCTGAGGGGCTGACGCAAGCGATCATCACTGTTCGACTGGGGATTGAGGGGTAGAGAAAGAGAGAGACAAATTGAGAAAAGGAGATGATAGGAGAAGAAAAAAAGAAGATAATACAAAAGAGAAGAGAAGTGAAGAGAAGAGAAGAGAAGAGAAGAAGATGGGAGAACAGAGATGACAGGAGAATAGAAATAGAAGAGAATAGCAAAGAATAGAAGAGGTAAATAAGGTTCTCATAACACAAAAACAACACACCCATATACAAATTTACTCAGTCAAACACGCTACCTCTCTCTCTCTCTATGTGTGTGTGTGTGTGTGTGTGTGTGTGTGTGTGTGTGTGTGTGTGCATGCGTGGGGCATTTTTGCATGCTTTGTGATCACGCTAACTGCTTGAAGGAGGATCTGTGGCTGCAGGCCCCTAATGTTTAATTCAGAAGAATTCCTCCTCACATCCCAAATCATAAACATGTGCATGTGGCCAGCCTGCTCTTGCTGTGGGCTAAATATCTGCACCCTGGACTTACACACAAACACACACACACACACACAGAATGCATGCATTAACCTTCTCAAGAGTGGGAGAGAAGCAACAATACCTTCACTGTTCACAGTAATACATTATGTGCATGCACTACCATCCATGTTGCGTCATAAACAAAATCTTGCCAACTATGTGTTTGTGTAAATGGTACACAACATTCTAAAGAGCCATATCTTTACTGAATACATGGGTTAACCCTATCTTATCTAATGTGTCACCAGCAATACATTTAGCGATACTGTCTTTGTCCCCTTTAACTAAAATCTGCCCCCACAGTATTTGTTTTGCCTGCATGTCATACTATAATGCAATACTATAATATAACACACACTGCAATGCCTACTTATAATAATTAATAATATTTGCAAAAGAAGTAGGAGCTTTTTGCCATACAGATATGTGCCATAAACTCTCGCAATATCAGGTTCAGCTCAGCTGTTTCAATGCCTGCCACATAAACCTGAATCTTGTTTTGTTCCAGCCAGTTTGTAAAACATTGCACAGCCCATTTTGCTTTCTGTTGGTTTCTGGCTTATTCCAGTTTGTTTAGTTTTTCTGCCATCACAGCTGGCGACTGACAAGGTTACTCAAACTCCTCTTTAGAATCTGACAAAATGGGCTGATAGTATCTTACAGAAGTATGTATTTTCTGTTTTTGTATGTGCTAAATTTACATAGAAATGTAGTAATGCTGTGTTCACATGTTGGCAGTAGACAGACAAATACAAACAGGATATTTCATTGTTTTTAATGGAGCCATAACTGAAAATTTAGCCACCACCAGCTGCGACGTATTGCACACAGCAGTAGTAAGTGGAACGCTCTGTCAAGAGTTTTCCCAACTTTTGCCGTCAACTGCAGCAGTGAAATATACCAGATATCATTTTTTTGAGAGCCATGGATGCCAAACATCTCATTGCTGAAGTCCAGGTGAGTCCAATATTGTACAGCACAAATTAAATTAGTACAAAGTGTCCTCCTGCCTTTTCCCATCTTTATAGATTTAGATTTTTAGATGTTTACTTACAATATACACTGTTAAAGATCTCCTACTTCCTACCCTGGAAACCAGACCTTAACTAGCTACGATATAGCTATAACATTTCTGTAATGCATTTCTATAATCTTAAATGTAATATCAGTAGCCGATAGTTAACACTTGGTACTACCACCTGAAACTTGCAACAGTCTAGCAATTACAATTTCTGTCTCCTTTCAATTAATATCCTTATAAAATCAGGAGGGGTCATACAGCTCTCTTTTCACCACCTGATTGATTTGTTTCTCCTCATCCATTTTTTAGTTTAGTAGTGTTTTGATGAAAGGTGGCTGCTATATTTGTTGATGTGGAACATCAGTGCGATGCAACAAAAATAGAAATGGAGCCGTCACATCTGGTGCACACAGCTCTGTTGATTACAATAGGAGCATTGGTTTTATCGCTGTTGCTCTCTTGTGTTGCTTGCTGTTAGGACTAGAAGGTTATTGTTATAGTTATTTTCAGTGGCCTTCTTATTTGTAAGAAACATGTGACTTTAACGTCGCTGATACTTTTTTAACGCCTGGTTGTCATTGCTAGGTTACAGGCAAATAAAGCAGAGTGATACTTAAAGAGATTTGGTCAGAGCACCATAACTGGGAGATACAGGCACTGGTAGAACACCTCTTAGCTAATCACAGTGCAAGGTCTGTACTAACTGTGGTGTAATAAAAGAGAAAAATACTTTAAAAGGCAGAAATATACAGAAATGCCAGCAGTAAAGAGCTAAACATTAAGCTGAAGAAAAATATGAACCTGTATGTTCAGTAATTAACAAAACCTGGTATAAAGCTGTATTTTTTTTTTGTGTGTGAATGTGTGTGTAATTTGGAAACATTACCTGTTCCCCCCCAGTGAGTCCTGCAACAGGCGAGTGAGTTTGGAGTCTCTGTAAGGCACATGACCAGCCTTCTTACTCTGATCTCCCAGTGCACTGATCACATTACCCAGTGCCAGCTGCAACACACACAAACACGCTCTGTCACACACCCCGTCACACTCCATCACATCCCCGGCTCACTGTTACATAAGTGAGATTAAACTCTTTTAAATGGCTCCACTTACTGTAGATTAACTGAGTTACAGACACAATGGGCCCTGTTCTGGCTCTGATCCAAGTCCAGAAATCGTGCCTCTTATTATTAGTTGCTTTATCACAATGCAATTACCTGCACCTTCACTGGCCCCATCTGACAGAGGAGCTGGAGTAATGACTCTCACAGATCCCGCAGCTGACCAAGGCATTGTCACATCACAAAGCACAAGAAAGTGCTGAGTGCACCAGAAAGCCCCTTAGCAATAATTAGTTCCAAGAGACTTAAGATGTACTTGTAAAAAAAACCCTGACAAAGCAAGTCTACTGTATAATGGTTAAAACGATGGTTTGGCCAAAAATCACACATTTCCACAGTGTTGATTAGCCAAGACATGTTTAGTGTCCAAAGAGTGCTTCTTTATCTTGTACAGGAGCTACAAGGCTAAGGTAGCTAACAAGTAATGGAAGTTTAAAGCCACCAGCTAGTATGCTAGTAAGTTGGGGTGGCGCTGGGCAAATCACGTTTTGTTGATGGTAAAAATAGATTAACATATCCTCTACAGAGAACACACTTCTACACATTTAACGCACAATTATAATTAGCAAAAGCTACGGCACATTTTATATTTTTTGTTTTCTTATATTTTATACATTAAACTCAGCCAATAAATAAAAACTGTGCATGAATATTTAAGGCTAAATACCATATTTACGTTTGTTCCCTGTAGAGGTTGTGTTGATTCTTTTCCACTTAGGAAATAAACAAAACATAATTTAACCAGGGGTGTTTAAGCTTTTGATGTACACTTCAAACCATGCTGACTTATTAAGTAATCTCAAATAGACCTGCTGATGTGGTTTCTGACACTGTATGACATTCTGTTATCTATAAAAATGGACAAAGGTGTCTCACATAGCTAAAAACAGTAGTTACAGCCCCCTGGAAGCCCACATATTGTCTGTGTCTTTATCCATTTTTACAGAAAACAGTATACCACACACTCTCAGAAAGCACATAAGCAAAGCTATTTGAGATCACTTAACAATTCAACACAGCTCGAGGCAAGCATGATGATTCAGGCATGTAGTTTTTAAACATGCTAAAGGGTTTGTATTAGCTTCCGTTCTTTACTTGCAATGTTAGCTTCATATCTATGGTGCAAAACTAAAGAAGGAAACTTCAGACACCAAACTTGGATGTGAACTAATGAGTAAAACTGTGTACATTTCATTAATTCAAGGGACATCATGGCTGAGGCTCGTACCAGGCCACAGTTGATGGAGATGCCTTCTCGCGCCCGTTCTCCCGTGGCTCCTGTGCGTTTGAGCCGCTCCGATCCGGCCAGGTCCACAAAATGAAACTTGGCGGTTAAGGTCTCATACTCAGACTGGGAAACGGAGCCATCAGCCACTCCATTCTCCTCAGCATTTACGGACCCATTCACCTTCAAACAGAAAGAAAAGGACAGGAGAATGCATGAAGCATATAACATAAGCATAGACTAAAATGCTTATAAAGCATTCAGTTCTTATTCATTACTTATCTATCCGTTTTAGATATCTAATGCTGACAGGCAGGTGTGTTTCAGAAGGTATTTAATTGCAGATTAGCATAAAGAACTCCAGTCTGTTTCTTAACTCAAAGCCTGTCTGAACTTGTTATTGGCACAAATTTAGTGCTTCCAAATGTGAAACGGAACTGTCTGGCAACATAGACAGAGTGTATATCTTCCATTAACTGTTATTGATTAGTAATTAGTGAACAGAAAGCCTGGGCTGTACCAGATGGGGCTGGGGACACATTCTCATCTGGCACAAGTGGATGGTGAAGATAGCATGAGAGCGGGAACTCTGCGCGTTCATCTGTGTGCTGGCGGTGGTCCGAGACAGAGCGCCAAGTTTCAGGCACTGGAGGAGCTGAGGACACAGCATACAGGGGGGTCAGAGTTTCATTCTGTATTTATGTACACATTTGCAAAAATAAGCCTACTTATGCAGTGAGATGAACCGTCTTATATAAATGCTGTTCATCAGTGCTCAATATTGTCATCTCATTATCTCTGTGAGACAAGTAAAAACATGATCAACCCAAATACCCAAAGTCTTCAGCCATTAAATAAACCCAAAGGAATAAATACTTAATGGAACTCTCCCTCCCTCCCTCTCTCCCTCTCTCTCTCTCTCTCACACACACACACACACACACACACACACCCACACACACACACTCATTCACTCACTCTCACTCACTCTCACTCACCTGTTGATAAAACATAGAAAAGTTTAACCCTTTAATGGTGTGCCAACCATTTAACCATTTCATCAATAACATTTTAGTTATGATATCATATTGAAGAATATGTATTCATGCCTAAAGGATAAACTCAAGGTAGACTCTTGACACTTACAGATGCACACGGACTGCAAAGGGAGTCAGTCCATCCAAGGCAAGCAGTTTAGGGCTGGCTTTTCTTTAATGTTTTTGCCATTTTTATGTATTTTTTATACATAAAAAAAAATCTTTTGTGCTGTTGCACCATCATACAATTTTCTTATGCAAACAGACTATGCTACAAAATCATTTTACATAACTTTTCATGTGTTTTTATACCTCATCTTCCAAATGTCTTCCAAATTATATTTTTTTCAAAAATGTCATCAGGTTTTACTCATTGCTCACATTTATTACAACAAATATGTCACAAAGTCTTTTCATTCGGGTTAAATGATACAAATATAAATAGATTGCTGGAAATGAACTCACCCGTTTGACAGAGGCTCAAATTAAAACATAACTTTGTGGTTATTGTTCTTATTATTGCCAAATCAAATTTTCCATTGCTCTTTTTGGTAAACAGATTAAAGCTGAACATACTCAGTAGAGGTAAAAAGTAATCATGAAGCTGTAGTAATAGTAACAATGATAATAATAATAATAATCATATGATAAGAAGAAAAAGAAGAAAAACTAACAGATATCTCTCTCATTTAGTCACGCACTCACTGACACAAACAGCACAGAAATATCTGACCTCTTCCTCTGAGCTAACCAGGCGTGAGGTCACTCCTGAGGTGTAGATGCCGCCACTTCCATCTTCGTGGATCTTAATGTTGGACTTCCTGCCTCGAGCCTCAGGATCACGTGCGCTGTCAAACAGGTCCAGGATCTCCTCATTATAGAGCTGCAAGACAAATACACATGCATTCTGACCCACCACTGACCAAAGGTCAAGAAGCCAAAAGGCAGAAGAAAGGCCAGCCTTTTAGCCACAGGAGCTGTGGCGACCACACAGAAAGCCAAAGGGGGCCCTGATCATGATAAATAGTGATAACCACACTGACTTTAGAGACATAGACACAAAGAGCAACAGTTAAAGGGCGAGGCAGAAGAAATGAGTTTTCCAGAGTGTTGGCGTGGGAAAAAGAAAGCGGTCCTCATTCATCACAATTGTGTTCTGAGCATAAAAACAAGCACAATATTCTTCCATTTTTTCTTCAGTGTACATGTACAAACAAACTCACAATTGAATTATCAAAATCAACATCAATATCATTAATTATATCACTAAAAACAATAAAAAAACAGTACATTTCAATGACAATAATAATTGCACACATGGAAGTACTAAAATTGTAGATGATCAACATGTAATTTGTAAATGTGAATCTGAATTTGGAGACCTGGATCTTATATTAGCTCCCTGGTCCTTCAAGTATAAACAAACAAATAGACGAGGACCAGTGTGTTGTTAAATGAATGCCTTTTTAAATAACATGAATCAAATAAAGTGCTGCACTGACAGTAAAAGAGCAACAGTCTGTTTAGCACAATGAGTCATGCATAATTATGCTACGGCATTTTGGTAGAGATGCATTCAAACGCAGTGCACTGCGCGAGACGAATTAACCAAAATCCAAATAATGAGTTGGCTGATTGCCGGTTGCTTAAAATAATAGATTTGAAAGAGAAGAAATTAAACATTAAATTGAAAATCATATTAAAAATTAAATTGGGATAGTAATCTAACGATCTGTGTGCTTTTATCTCCTGTGATGTGTAGGCTGATGGTGCATTTATAGGTAATTATAGATGTCTGGATATGTTATCGTGGGCAATAACACATAATCAGGCCTCAAAGAGAACTTACAGATTTGCTATGGATCAACATCTTTGATCAAACAGACTTTTTCTTCATATCTTGATTTGGAATCCACAGCCAGCATTGACTGCTCATACACATTATGCTCTTGGAATGTCAACAATACGGCCGTGGGATGCTTTTTCTGGGTTTTGTGAACACGATCTACATTCTTCATGTAATACTTTTCTGTAAATGAGCTTTTAGAGGCTTGAAAGTCATCTTCAGACATCTGGTTCCTATCACTACCTCTGTGAACAATTCTTTTTCTAGAACAGAGCATTTCACATCAAGCTACTCTGAATGACTTTATTTACATCAGGATAAGAGATAGGATAGGGACTGAATTCAGAATTCAGACACATGAAGAGGCAGATGCCACAAGGCTGAGAGAGCAAACCCAGAAGACTTACACAGAGGGCTACACTAATAGAATAAGGGGCATATTACTGGCCCATTAAGACTGGCTCTAGGGAGAGCCTCATTCATTTACAGCAACAGAGATACTTTTGAAAAATGCCCCCAGTTATAACCCAAGACAGACACCCTAGGAGAGGAGGAACCTTGCTGAATCATGTATTAAAACACTCAAATGTGGGTTTATACTCATTACCCGAGCCTTATTTGAACAGAGTGTGAATGACAGTGTCCAGCTCTGTGTGTGTGGGCTGTCAGGACAGTTGACTAATAGGAAGCTGAAGACGGACTTCCCTGGGCTTTTCCCTCAGTCTGTCACCACTCTTTCCGTATCACTCTTTTCCTTTTCACTTAAGCCATTATCCTATCTCACTCTGTTTCAACACAGACACACTATCCTACATGCATGATGTGATTTTATTCAGCTGTGCTGGACAAGATCATCAGTCTACCCAAACAGACAGGGATAAATGGGGTTATAATCCAGACAGGAGCTGTGCAACCCCCAACCATCTGCTTCCATTAGCTTCATCAGCATTTCTACTTTGTTATACATGCATACTTAATGCAATCAAATCATAACCATTACATGGTCCACAGGGGAGAAAATAATAAGCAAATGAAAGCACCTAAGAGCTCAGTCAGAGTTATAAACCCATGTTCGAGACCTCTCTAGTAGGGGGGCGCTATTTTAGCCATGTTTGTTATTGGAATATCCAAACAATATTGTAAGCAAATAGCGCTAAAATATACCAACAAGATATAATTTGCTTGAGTAAAAATGAAAAAGAAAAGGTTTATTATTTGTTTATTGCATGCAGCTAGCATAAACTGATGCAAACTGTCACTGTCCAAAGAAAAACAAGTATCTCCAAAATAGTAACAAAGGCAAAAACACTTTTACCTTTCACAGTAGGTCAATGTAAAGAGATTTTATTCCAAGTGAATTTTGAGCATTTCTATTGGTCCATTCATCATGAAATTTTCATACAACATAAAGGACTGTTGTGTTGAAATGATAAAAATCACCAAAAACGAAGATACATGGTTTTCTTTGGACAGCGACAAAATGCTTTCAGCCTACATGATCCATTTATCCAGTCAGAAGGCAAGTGTTTACATGATTAGTGCCCGCAGCTCAATGTATGAAACATTTGCTGTGCTTCAGATAATAATGTAAACAAAGCAGTTCAATATCTTGGATGGACAATTTTCACTTGGGGACAGAAGACAGTTTTCAGGACAGTTCTTGGGTGGTTAAAAAGTACACCTGGAGACCACGCTCATATTTAGTCTCTAGCAAGCAAAACACTTAACTGTGACAAAGCATGAGTGACTTTGACTGAATGGTATTTGCATTGCATTTTGTGTTGTGGATGACTGTCTCACCTCGAGGAACTGGGCGCTGACTTTGAACTCCGGCGGGTGTGTGCCACGTTCCTGAGCCTCCAGCTGCCGTCGCTGA
This sequence comes from Colossoma macropomum, assembly GCF_904425465.1. Taxonomy (NCBI): domain Eukaryota; kingdom Metazoa; phylum Chordata; class Actinopteri; order Characiformes; family Serrasalmidae; genus Colossoma; species Colossoma macropomum. Next base: position 23,539,213 of record NW_023494810.1, read on the forward strand.
ATGCCCTGGAAAAGCTGGCGCACAGCACGTGGGATGATACCCTGTTCTTCCTCGCCCACAGTCACGTCAAAGCCTGTGCCCATTGTGTACGTCTTCCCTGAACCCGTCTGCAATCAGGAGACAAAATCACACCACAAGAATCTAATCTAAAACAACAGTCCACAAGTACACTGATGTAGGCAGTTTAGTGTCTGCAGCTTAATGGAAAATAATGGCACTCATAGTTCAAACACAATTAGACACACTACAAACATTCAAACTGGAGTGTTAGATAAAGCAATTTAAATTATACATTATTAAAGAGAGTATCTTTGAGGCAACCTTGCAATAAATATACACAGGTATACAGTACTGTGCGTGAATTAGAGACCACCCTTCATTTATTTTATTTCCTGTCTAGAAGGCCATTAAGCACTGGTCATTCATTTTGCAGCAGATATTTCTGAGGAGATTAGACATAAGATAATCCCAAAAGCAGGAGTTTCCAAAACTGGATTAAAAAAATATTGAAAGATACAGAGAAAATAGGACTCCTAACAATCATGCAAGACCTGGTAGACCACCAAAACTCATCACCATCAGATAAGCAGTACTTAAAGCTTTCATCTTTGAGAGATGAAAGATCTACTCTTGCCTCAGATTTGAATAATTCTACAAGTGTTTCTGTCCATCCTTCTATTGTAAAAAGACAGCACAACACTATGAGTCTGAAAGGATGTGTAGCTGCCAAGAAGCTGTTACTGAGAAAAGGAAAAAGAAGAAATTTGCAATTTCTGTGTGCTTTTTTCACAAATCAAATAAAAGAAGCTGCTGCCATTCTCAGAACAATAGACTGGACACCCCAGAGTCCAGATCGCAATACCACTGAACTGGCTTGGGATTACTTGGATCGTAAGAAGCAGTTCTGAAGTTTGGAGGTATGGAGATTTCCTTGAAAAACTGAATGCAAGTCTCCCACGAATAACGGAAGCCATAATAAAGCCAAGGGGTGAATGCCCTAAATACATAAATAAAAACTTTTATAGTTGTCAAGGCTTCTGTGTAATATTCTGTTAAAGATGTGTTCTTCTTTTTTCCTGGAACTAAAATGAATAACGTACTTAATGACCATTTGGACATGAAATTAAATGAATGTAAGTTGGTCTCACTCAGCACTGTACATACAGTGGACAGAATTAGAAACAGTATGTCACATACAGAGCAGACTTGAAGGTGTATGAAGTTTAAGAGAGCTGTATGTACTTGCTTGATCACCCTTCCCTGATTTCTCTTATTTATCTGACCTTTACAACACTCACACCAACAATACCCTGGGCGCTCAAATACAAGTCAGGCAGTTAATCCTGACCGCTTTCCAACAGAGACGGATGAAGTGGAGTGTGTGATGTATCGCCTGACAGGCCTGTGGTCGCATGAGAGGCCTGTAGTCTAACACACAAAGACATTCAGCACAGCTGTCACCTCATATCTGCCTTTTAATGAGATCGGTCATGGGGTCAACGCAACTTTCGCTTCTGCTTCATTCATAGAATTAATCGCAGGGGAAATACGGGTCTACTGTAGTGAGAAAGCTTGTAGTAAGTGTTCAGCAAACGTTATGTGCTACAAAGGGCACTTTCAGTGCATAGCGTAAGATATTCCAGATGAGATTTGCAAATGCGTTCCATCCAAATGTATTTTCTCTGTGTGGATTTAAATAGCTGAGGCTGGTGGGCTTTGTGGTGTGGGTGCTGGTACGTGACTTCATAAACAACCTTATGTGGCTCATTTGGATATGATTTGTGCTAGGAGCAGCTGTTACATGCGTGTGTTGACCCCACCTGGCCATAGGCAAAGACTGTAGCATTGTATCCTTCGAAACAGCCCTCGATGAGCTTGTGGACGCAGGCACCATAGATCTGCTGCTGCTGGACATCTATGTCGAACACGAAGTCATAAGTGAAGGCCTTGTCTTTGCCCAGCAACACTTGGGGCTCTCCTGGGGTCACTGAGGTGCAGATGTGGCAGCCCTCGATTTTCTCCTTCGCCATCTGAGGCCGGATCCTGCCATAGAGACATACACATACACTGATGATACATATCATCACTGCTTTATAAGAGAAGAAAAAAGGGTTCTTAACTTCATTGTTAATGCATCTTAAAATAATATAAAGGGCCCATAAAAGAGTTTGATTTCTTAAAAGTTCTTAAAGTTTTAAAATGTACTGTTTATTCCCCAGTCTATATGGTTCAAATGTGGAAATTAAGCTTCGAAAATAAACCAGTATGAATTCATCACTTTTGTGATGTCACAAAAAACATGTATTTATATATATTTGCCTATTTAATCTTTAGCAGTTTAGCTATGCCTGTTAACGCTTAACTTATAAGGCATGTTTCAGCTTGCCTGTTTTTTGAATGAGGCGTGACTAAGGGCAGCCAATCAGAACAGAAGCAATTTACATATATCAGTCTTTAAAGCATAACAAAAAATAGCCTTTTTTGTTCTAAAAGGTCAAGAAGATGCTAGAAAATGGTCATGTAAAAATGTATCAACTATTTTACGGTACATAAACCCACACAGACATCATGAGTGGACCTCATGCGAAAATAAAATTTAAGACAAATGTAGGAAATGAGCCCGTTAAAAAATTTTTGAAGCATTTCTGTTGATCCATTTGTTGAGAGACACTGACACAATGTACAGGACAGCTGAGGTTTCCAAAAAAAGTTGAAAAAACAGAAACTACTTGCACTCATTAGTACTAAGAACTGTACTAAAGGATTTTCCAATGTTTTCAGAAATAAATGTTTCAAACCAAGCAATGCAAAATAAGAATCATCCTAAAAAAAAAAAAACTCACTAAGACCCTAAGCTAATTAATGGGTCACTTCATTTACTCAATAGGTTGAAATTTCTATTAGAGTAAATTTAGATCTTATGTTACTCACAACTTAGGCTGAGCCTTCAGTATCACACAGATTATCTCTCTTCAACCTTTTAAATGAAATCACCTTACATGAGCAAGACAAATGATAATGAGAAAGACTTTCTCTGCAGTATTTCCACAGGTAACCTTCCACATGTATCTGTTTGAGTTTTGTGAGTAATGAAGCATTTTTTCACTGGTTTGGGTGGCAAAGCACAAGAGACCCCTGGTGAGGGATATAAGCTTCTTTGGGTGATGAGGCTAGGCAGAGCGGATTTAGGAACAGCTCCAGCCCCCTCTGCTTCAAACTGAGCACCCGGCCCCCCATGGAGAACTGCAGAGATCTGTCGACTGCAGCTGAGCAAAGGGCGCACGCTCCACACACAAAAATCTGTTTCCAGCCGCTAGCAGGTCTCATTCTTACTGTTCATCTTAATCCTGTTTTACATAAAAAGCACATTTATGTGTAGGGCTGGGTATCGTTCAAAATCCATCAACGGTGACAGCAGATTCCGTAATGATGCTTTTTTGGATACTTTTTTAAAATTACAAACTGAGAGTGGATGTGGCTTAAACAAGGAATGAGAGTGAGGCGCTGGAAGTGTCTGTATTTACAGACTCAAACAGATTTCAGACTAATCAAAAGGTGCTAATATTCATAAGATGCATGCAGAATATAGAATCTATATCTAGATTTTGGAATGTTGTCTACTTGACTACTGACTACTTGGGTGCTAAAAAAGTGCTGTTTAATGACATGGACATTTCTGATACTCTGTAGTACTGAATATTCGATCAATGCTATCAGTAAAAAATAAATAAATAAATAAATCATTTCCTTTCCAAATAAATAAATAACAGTTCCAATTTATATAAGCAAGTTTATTATTCAAATTGAGATTTGTTTTAAATTATATGCATGAGGGTGCGATAGGCAATTGGTTCCACTAGATAGAACTACAAAAAATGAAGCCTGCAGCTAAAGATTTTCAGAGAGGGTGACAGCACAAATATAACAATGGACCACACTGAACGCAAACATCCTGAAGACAGACACCTATTTATCCCATGCTCTCCAATAGAACGTGTATTGCATGCCAGTGTAAGAAAATCACACATGAGCGTGAGAAATTATAGTGAAGGAGGGGGAGGATGACGATGACTTTCAAAAGCTCCTGACGCACACCGAGCTAAAGCTAGTCCTACTGAAGGCATTCCTTTTAACTTGGGCCAGTAATGAGAGGTAATTATAACTTTAGAATTTTCCAATACAGAACTTACAGTAGGTTATCACTGTATATTTCAGTCATTCTGATGTTTTTTTTTCTTTTTTGTCATGTATTCAAGAACATATTACAGTATAAGGCATTAAAACAACACAACAAGATGTGTGTGCTCATAAGTGTACATATATCAATTTTTTTATAATAGCTTCGAACACGGCTCAGCCAAATAGATCAGAACTGAAACGATGTGTTATACTTGATATTTTGATGGGTTGCATCCTTAATTTTAGCCTTATTGGTAAACAAGTATTAGCTGACTAATGATGTTTTTTTTCTGCATCCCTAAATTCTTTGGTTTTGCATCCCTAAATAGTTTATGTTTTTAATATTGTTTGAAAATAACATGAGATATTCAAAAATGTATTATAATTTAAAACAAAAAATGCTGAATACATCAGAGTGACTGAAGAAACTATTTACACGGTGGGTACATACACATTAAAAACAAGATTTAATTTTAGATTTTTCATTTGGAAACTGAATTTAATTTTGACCTAAAAATGAGCCCATGCTTTACCAAATATTGTTATAATCGATTACACAAATAAAATAATGCAATTTCCCTTTAGGATCAATAAAGTTCTATCTAGCCATCTAAAATAAAAATCAGTTCAATAGGAACCTTCAAACGCCTTTTTATGCCCCTGACTTCAAAACAATGAAACAATTTAGATCAGTCCCTCATAAAACCATGATAAAGGGCATTTCACAAATCAGCCATAAAACTCCATTAAAAAGCATCTGCACAAAGAACCCTGTCATCCAACACACTCAAACGCGCACACCTCCTGCCCCTCCCCCCCAGCGCTGCTGACTGTAGCAGTTTGTGCCCCAGGTTCGCCTGCATGTAAAGAGCTACCGGCATTCCTTAAAGCAGCACTGCATCTCCATTACAATACATTCCTCAAAGGTCATTTAAAGAAGCTTCTAAAGACACCTTGACATGATAAAGTGGTCAGTGAAGGAGGCTATTAAGGTTAGTACATATTATCTGATGTACTAGCATCATTAAAGAGAATGCCATTAGACTGAGATTCATCTATTGTTTGTATGAGTGGGATCGGTAATGTGTGGATATTGCGCTGACAGCGGCTTTGCTTTATGAGGCTTTAAATGGAGGGGCGTGGAGGCCCATAGGACGCCGCTGAGAAATAACCAAACCGTACACACAAGGCAGAACAGCAGCCTTTGTGCTATCAAGGACACTGCATGTTAGTGTGTACATCACCTAAAAACACTGGATACACAGTGGAGCTCAGTTTTAATTCTTGTTTTACAAATAGCCATTAACCCTCTGGATTCTGTGCTGAAATTGATTATTAGAGTAGCTTGAGAGATGCTCAAATTGACCCATTGTGACAGGAAACGAGGCAGCCATGAATAATCAATCTGCACACGCACAAGCACACAAAATCCCTCGACACTAGGCCAGATCCATCCTGCTTCACACACACACCCACATCTACATCGGCCTCATTCTCTCTAACTAGTCTGTAAACCATTGCTTCTCCCCTGACCCCCCCCTCTGCCCAGGCTCAGCTGGCCCACAGCCTGTCCATCACACTACCCCCACCGTCTAAAGGACTGAAAATCTAAAGCGCATTGATCAGGACCACAAACAGCCCACACATCGTACACTTCAGCCACTAAAAATAACCCCCATACTCGCAGCTCAGACACAGAACCTGCCTGATTCACACAGCCCTTTCAAATCAAATGGAATGAATGTGCTTTATTCAAAAAACTCTTGAGTTCTGTACCAGAAGCTGATTTAGTACCAGCTTCCTTTGATCAAACCCTAATCTCCATTAGGGCTGTTAATAAAAAGGATGTAGATATATCAATACAGCAATGGTGTAACAGTTTTAATGCATATTGAAGAATTGAATTTGAAACAGTGAATCAAAATTTAAGTGTTCATAGATTGGTTTCCTTGGTCCAGTACCCAGCAGATTTTTTTTTACATTTACAGCAATTAGCAGACACTCTTATCCAGAGGGGCTTACAAAAGTGCTTAGCAGTCCTCTCAAAGAATGTATCCTGGCTAGCACAAATTAGCTAGCCCAATCTACCATTAAGCTAAGACACTGCCAGAAATGAGACTCAGTGCTGATGCCTATAAACACAGCATAAGTGCAATAGAAGTCATGTCAATGAGCGCTGGATCAGTGTTCATTTAAATGCTTTACAAACAGATGGGTGTTCAGTCAGTGTTTCAAGATGTCAACGGAGTCTGTTTGGGCAGCCAGCGGAAGCTCTTTCCGCCACCTTGCTTTCATATTTCAAAAGAACTGCATCAGAGCCTGTGTGGAAGCGGACCAAGAGCGACCACCTCAGGGGGTCTTGGCCCACTTTCTTGGTGCACACCAGCGTTCTTCTAACAAACATTACTAACACAGCAATCGCACTACAGCTCGTTTTAATCAAACCAATCCTGTCAAGTGTGAACATGTCATTACACCCCTCTGTCAGTTCTGAGGGTCTGTCATTTATTATGTTCCATGGAAATGCAAAAAGACAAGATGAGGATCAAAACTAGGCTTTTGGGGCATCCTATCAGAGTAAACCGGGCAGGGATGGGGAGGAGCTTATGTTATCCATGCAAACATGCTCAAATGAATAGACTTTTTATAGATCATTTATAAGTGTTGGGTGGTGTAAAGCCACTTTTAACACATAAAACATTGCAAACTGAGAAATTTTATTGAACCTAAAAATTTGTGCATCGTTAAACCTCTAGTCATGATCAATGATGACAGTGATAAAGTTTTTGAAAAAGGACAAACCATGTACTCCACTGAACAATAACGAACCATGTACTGCCTTTCAAAGACAGCAAAAGACTTCACAAGAAAAAAGACGTAGGAAATCTAAAAAAAAATGCTTCATTTGAAACTCAATAAATATATATTTTTTTAAATACATATAAATAGGTGTCTATCACGTTTGTACTGTAAGCGAGATCAGAAAGAGAATTTAAAATACGCATTATCATCATGCAATCTGATAAGAATAATCACCACCGATTTATAGGAGTGGTAATCTCTAGGTACCTCATGATTCAATTCAAATTCAACTAATAATGCCAAAATGTTAGAACAATTCTTGATGCAGCTCAATTTTTATTTCTGTAGCCTACATTATGATTTATGTCCTGTATAACAGCTTATTACATACTAAGGCTTGTTATTCAGTAATTACAGGGATGTCAATGCAAACTGGCTAAGCTATTCTTAGGTTAGAAGTGTGTAATAAAACTTTGAGCCCACTGGTTGGCCCTGGCCATTTAAGGTGTTAACTGAATATGAATTTAGCCTATATCATGCACTCTTGTAAAGTCTATAGCCCTGTGTCACCATCTAATAGTGAAACTACATCCTTTGATTTTTTTTTTTTGTTCTTCGTGTCAGATACTGTTTTCAGTACAGCTTGTAGCATCTATTTTTCATCTAAAATGCTGGGTACTGATGAAATATTTCATTAAGAAAAAAAGACTGGAGTTTAGAAGCCATAGAGCACAGTAAGGTAACACAGTTAAACAAAACTACAAAGTACAGCATGAAATATTACAATTATTTCACAAGCTTTTTGTATTTAATTTTTATGTTGTTGGTCATGTAATTGTAAACATCTGCATATTGCAGTGTTTAATGTAGAAACTTTGTGTCTGTTTAATGTGAAACTACCTTCACAAGATGCCTTTTTATCCAAACTTTTGCTACTGCTTTAATGAGGTTTTCAATGTTATGTTGATCATATATGAAAATTTGTGAACCAATTGTAGAAAATTATGACACATTTCAGAATCAATTATTTCCTAGCCCACCAATGTATAGAGAAGGTAAACTTCTCTATAATCGATGAATTTATTAACTGAGTAATCAAAAAATAGTGACGATACTAATCTTCTTAACATCACGAACCAAACTGTCTTCCTACACCTCCTGATTCTAATCGTTTCATCTAAAGAAGAACGTAATTGGCATCATCCTGTGACATGCGATAGATCTTGGAAAACTTATTAAAATTTTCCCCAACAACTCAGCTCAACTTTTGCTGATTGCAATAAACTCCCAGAGGGGAATGCAAGATAATGGGGTTGATTAAAAAAGTGCAGCAAGTGTTATTATCAGTGTTATTATCAGTCTGTAATTATTCATGAGGATTAAATTTCTAAACACAAATAGCATCTTTAGATGAGCCTGAATTTCACATATTATACTGAGTGTGTGAGGGTGTGCGTGTCTCTCCCTCTGCCAGGAACTGAAAGACTTCTGGAACAGAAGCCCACAGCCCACATGTAGGCCTCTGAAGCCAATTTAATATGTAAAGCGATCCATCACTTTAGGCTAGAACTAATGACATCCATGATGAAACTCATACAACAAATATACTCAGCACATCTGTCCTGCCGCCTGTGAGTGATTACGTGCACGTCTGTGTTTCTTTGTGTGCGTAAGGAAATAAAAGCTAGTGTGTCATCACTTCACTCCTTCTGCATTTCCGGCCTGCAGACTGCCGCATTTTTGCCACTTCCTCCTGTCAGGAACTGAGTAACAGAACAGCGCTGCCGTGACAACCACAGAGCCAACAAAGTCACCACACCTTCCCGCCCAAACTGCTTTAAACAAAAACAAAACAAAAAAAAAGACTTCTAACAGTCACATATGCGACAGTTTCTCCTAAAAAGCTGCTTACGCTTATGAATATGTTTTAGATTTTAGGCGAGAGAGTTTAAAATGGTGAAGTAAAATCCAGGGCCTGACTGATTAGGCTTCTCAAAAATATTACATAATCGCCCAAAAACAATTACTTGAGCTGGTCAGAATTATTTAGGCTAATGTAAGCTAATATTCAATATGATTATTGTGAGCCATTACAGGTCACAACAAACTGAAAGTGAATTAGATGCATCTTCATCAGTTAGGTTGAGGCAAATGCATGTAAATAAAACAAATCAGAAAGCACATTTATTGAGACACCTCAAGGGTTTTAGAAAAAACAAACTTTCTACCATCTGACTAATCCTATAACATATTCAGAGGTCAGCAGTGAGTAATGATTGTTTATTTGACGTTTGTTAATAACACCTTTAAAGGGCAACATGAGTAATGTTTGTTTAACTGAGCTTGAGCTGTTTCTGTAGTCAGTCGGGAAGTACTAAATATCGACAGCTACAATACAAGTAAGATAGTTAATCAGCCGTTTCGGCCACTTTAGGTTTGTACTCAAATAGCCGCATACAATGAACAAAAACGACAAATTTTTAATAACAATTACTTACATTGCAATTTATGCAAATTTTGTGACCAATACAGTTTTTGAGAAGCTAAAAATTCTGATATCCTAATATATTGTCTTAAATAATAATTAAACAAACTCCAATAGTTTTAGCTGAACAGTGCTATACTGACTGCTATTATTGTTAGTTGTCAACTATAAATTGTCAAATATACCCGTTTGTTTTCAACTGCCAGTTAACTGCCTTGACCTCAAATAGCAGCAACTAGCAAAATTTTAAATCAAAGATATGTTGTAGTGCAGAGGCTCGGGGCTGCTTCCCAGAATTCCTTGCGGTTATGGTTTCAGTTAATGAGCTCTGGTTTAAGTCTTAAAAGTAAACCAGTCAACACACCACTTTGCAGACACAAATAAGACCTCAATATTAGCCGATATTACCGGCCAACTGATATATCAGTTGGGCCCTAGGGAGAAGACAAGCAATGCTTGTGTACTACAGAACAATGGCATTGCTTCACTCTGTCCTGCAGTGTGAAATACAATGCTCTGAGATACCCTCCTCTAAAGAACTCCTACAAAGTCTTTCCAGGAAACTCATGTATGTGATGGCACAATCAGGCTACGAAAGGCAGGCCTGCGTAATCAAAGCAGGATCTGAGAAAGAGAGAGGGAAGCCTATGGGCACATGGGGCAAACCTTGTGAGATTAAGCACAGAGGAACTAAATAAAAAACACACACAAACACTTCTCTCTTCCACTGGAGGTCAGTGAGATTGGTTTCCATAACAACTGCCAAACCCAAAAAGACTTGGTGGATATATTGTGACAGAGTATATTATGGACAAAGATGGTTTAACTGAAGAATTTATTTGTACTACTAGTTAGCACAAGTAAAGACCCTCACATACTGAGACCTGCCAGTGATCAGCACTAGTCACACCAGTGTATACAGAGGAACAGCTTTGTTTGGGCTCTACTCCAAAAGGCACGATTCATCTGAGCCAAAACCCAGTGGAGAAGCAATATCCCAGGCACTGGACCAATCAAGCCGTTTCACACACTATTACCCTGACATTAACAACATGGACAAAAGATCTAAGAGAATTCAAGTTGAGAAACATTTTTGAATTGCATGAAAGAGGGCACAGTAGGCAGCTTGTTCCACTAGATAGATCTACAACAAATAAAGCACGTAGCTAAAAATAGTGGTGTTAGTGACCACATTTCAAGAGAACACAACTAAAGGATGGACCATGTCAAAAGCTAACATCCGCAAACAATAAGACACTGTTTCATTCTTATTCTCCTGAATAAAAAGTGATGCACGCTGGAGTGAGGAAATCACACATAGGTGTACAGCATCATAGAGAAGGACATGATGGACAGCGACAGCTTTTCAGGCATACAAAAGTGTAGTGAGTCAAAGCTAGCCCTGGTTACTGGAATTTATGTTTATTTTAACCTGGGCTAGTATTTCAGAACTTCAGAATACAGACCTTTCATTGGACTATCATTATAGCATTTTATCATCTTGTTGCAGTTGCCAGCCCCTTGGTTTAAACAAGACAATTTCAAGCCACTTCCTTCATACATACGCTTTTGCCTGGCCCCATCACTCAGTACTACATTCCACATTCCAAAAGGAACACTGTTTAATATCTCAGTGCAGTAATACAGAATTCAGCTGATGTGTGCGTTCATAAGTGTGCATTTATCAAATATTTAACAATGGCTTTAAATATGGCTCATCCAACTAGATTTCAGAACTAGAACTGTCGGTATTATAACTGGTATTTTGATGGGTTGCATATTATTTTTAGGCTTGTCAGTTAATAATCTCCAACTAATAGTGGACGGTTTCAAAAGAATTTGCCAAAATTAGCATCCCTATATATGATTTAAAAAAATGAAATCATTGGTTGACAGGCCAATTAAGGAACATTATATAAAGCAAAACCACAATCTTGGACACAGTGGATTCTTTTTGTGCATCCAAAGGACATGGGAGTGGGAGTGTCAAATGACATGCTGCTGATAAGAAAGAATTATTCCATGAAAAGAAGTTCCACGAGAGGAAAAGAGGTCATGACCTTACTGTCTCCACACTTCAGATCATGAGAAGTGACCTCAACATGTGTGACGCACATACAATCAGTGCTGAAATGGTTAGTCGACAAAGTTTACTGGCAGATATGCTGATTAGGAAAAGGGGGAGATATTAATGTGTCATTTACTTACAAAATAAAAGCACTTTAAACTTCTCTAGAATGTTCATATGATGCACACAGTCATTCCAACAGATTGCAAGATGCTACAGGAAGTGGTGGGGGAGATTCCCTTCTACTGTTTTTCACTGCGTCATAAAAGAAGAAATTGCTGGCTGAGGAAACATTAGCTGATTAATAAACTCATTAATCTAGAAATAATCTAGAAATTGACTGATTATTGACCTAGCTGTTCACTGCAGACCTACACTGTATTGATACATTGTGGAGCAGGGCCTGTACTGCGTGGACACTGCTCTACTCAGCCCTCAGCAGGGCTTTTAAAAGTGGACGTGTGTTTGTATTAACATCATCACCCCCACCCAGCCCCCCTCAGAAAAACAGATCAGTAGGTCAGGAGGGAGGGGCAGCAACACAGGAAATGGACCTCGTTCATTTCCTTTCTGACAGCGGGGAGAGACTCTTTTTACTGGCACACGCTCTTCAGTTCTCTCTCTCACACACACACATAAATACATTGTTTCTCACACTAACACACATTCTTTTTAAGGCATTTACATGTTTTCACACTTTCCTGTCTGGCACCCGTTCTCCCATTTGACTCCACTCTCCTTTCTCTCGCTCTCATTTTTGTATTCATCTCACTGATTTGGTTGGATACACACAAGAGAACCTCTTTAAAAGCAGACTGTGGAGGACACAAAAGGACCAGAAGTGTTTGTTTGTGTGTGTGTGTGTGTGTGTGTGTCTGCCAAGGCAAAAGCTCACATCCTGAACATCCAGACTTCATAGAGTTACCTTGTACTGAGCCACTCAGAGCCAAACATCTCCTCTTTTGTGCGTCTTTACAGTTTATATACACACACACGCACACACACTTGTTTTCATAAAATGTTAGGATGTGATTTCACACACAGTACTGTGCCAAAGTCAGAGATCAGAGACCTTTCATTTATTTAATTTCCAGTGAAAACAACAACGCAAGTTATTAATTTTCCAGCATCAGGGAAAAAAGCAGAAAATATATTTTAAATAAAATTACAAATCTGAACAACTAAATATAATATAATTATTTTCAGTATTTAGTGTGTCCACGCTTTGCCTTTATTACAGCTTTTCTTTATATGACACTTGCTTTCAGGTTTTCAAAGAAATCTACAGGGATATTTTTCTGCACATGCAAAGTTCAGTCTTGGAAGTTGGTTGCCTTTTCTGCTTCCCAGTTAGTAATCCCTATTACAAATTTAGATTCATCAGTCAATAAAAACTGACTTTGATCTAAGCTTGACCCTAAAAGAAATCGTTTTGTCCTTTCGGTTTTAAAAATAAAACATACACACACACACACACACACACACACACAAACAAACACACAATCTGACCTCGCTGTACCCAGACACCACACAATAGGTGATGACATCACCACAGACACGTCTAGAGCCAGACATTTGCCTTCAGGAGGAAGGCCCCTGAAGCCAAGCATTCATCCTTCAGCAGGTCCACTTTTTAAACAAACCCACAGAGCCGTTCTGGCCATTTGATTGGGAGCCGCTGACTGACCAGCATACACAGATGCCAGCTACAGTCCATCTGATTATGAGATTGCATTCCCACCCTCTCATTGCTTGTATGAGGATGTTCTTATTAGGGGTGGGCTTGGCGCTGGCCATAGCGATCTTAGGCTCATGTGTAGCTGCACCAATGCATCCCATTCTATTGGCAAAGCTTTTCTATGGAGATTGTACAAGCTGTATGTGTGCATGCCTCTTCAATATTGGCTTGTTTGACTTTTCCTTCCATTTCTTTTAGAAAATCATTGTTCTCAGTCTTTTTAAATGTAGCTCTGCTGCTTCGGTGGTGTAAGTTGTCCCTTCAGAAAAACATGTAAGACTATGTATGAGAGAAATGTCTTCAAGTACAATAACACATTTTTGCCATATCACCCACCATTATTTCTCATGCACATACACACCCAGATAAAAAAACACTGCCCCCGAGGTGTAGACAGGGCAGCTGCTTATCCAGGATTTCCCCGTTTTCCTGAAGCGTCTATTCACCAGGAAAACATTCTGAGTAAATAAAGTTTTCACATTCATAATGCATTCTAAATAAAGCTCTAAAAACAGACTGAGATGGCAGTCATTCTTCTACCCAACACAATCTACCTGTTAATCCTTGGCATTATGAAAATTCAGAGCTGAAAATAGTCCACAGAGAAAAGGCTCTCTAGAGCTGCATGGAACTGACTTTAGTTGCCACTAGCTCTTGGTCTGTTATCAGTGTTTAGCCACCCATCAATTTGCATGAGGAGGCACAGGATTTGCATATGGCCGACAGTTCCTTTCAGCCGCAGGGACACAGCTCAGCAGATCATCTAGGCATGAGCTACTTTACACGCTCACTCCACAAAGTCTCCTCAAATACTCCACTAGGACTATGTACAAAACACTAGCATTGCAATTATATCTCTACATACTGCTACTGAGATTTGCATTGCAATATGTGGAAAAATGTGATAAGACAGATGCTACAAAACCTGTTCTGACTGGTATAAAGTAATGAAACTTTGTATAATTATACCTTGGATGAAAATCTAACAGTACTAGTTTGAATCATCTGTATACTGTAGCCTTCTGCAAAAGTCAATATCGCAGTTACAATCAACATATATTGTTTGTCTCTACACTTTACTGGGCCAATAAAGCTGCTGTAAAACTGCTAGGATTTAATTGATTTTAAAGTTACATAGCACAAGTCTTAGAACATGAGAACTTCTCAAACAGCAGGCACATAAATATGATCCTATACACTTTATTTGCCTTACACAAAGAGTTCACGCACATATACAGCCATACTCCCAGACCAGCACACTTACACATACTTGACTCACCTACTGACACATTAACACCTAAGTCCTGATGTGAGGGCAAACAGCCACCAATCAATTCTGGCTTGTTTTGGGCAGAGTGCCCACGGCGGACAGTGAGAAAGGACTTTTGTTCTTGGCTCTGTTTCCTAAATGTGCACATCAAGTACATTCAGTGCTGTATTTCAGTCAGCCGGTATTATTATTGTGCCAGCACAGCACTAAATTACAAGAGGGCACAATTGGTTATAGTCAGAGTAAACTGGCAAAGCCAACTGAGCTCAATTTTATGTTTCATCACTTTTCTACAGGGAGTCTAATGAAACAACCTAAGGAACTGTTTGAGAGTATGAGTGAAATCTAGAACTCCAAGGCTACGTTCACATGGTGAAACTTTCAGCTAGTTTCAGGTTTCAAGCTGTGTGAAACATAATTTGGCAGCCACATGAAACAGTTCAGTGACAAGCAAAGTCTTAAAATGTTCAGTCATTTCATCAGCTTGGAAAATTAACAAGCAGTGCTTTTCCTACATTGCATCTGTTTGGCTATATAAATTATTGTGATGTGTTATTTAGCCTACTTTTGCAATATGTAGCATTTTAAAGTCAACAGACAACAAAATTAATAACGCAGATATGTAGATAAGAATACAGCAGACCACAAAAGAAACACACAATGACATTTGCTGGCTGGCTAACTAGAAATTTTAAAAAATCAAATGCAAATTCTCCACTTTCTCCAGATGTAGTTGATCAGCCAGCAAATAGAAGTCAATAGTCACCTAAATCTTTTCCATGAATACATCCCCAAAACTTCTCTCAGCCCACTCAAACCCCATTCTGGTCTTCATTATGGTGGCACAGACTTGTCATTGTGGTTAAGGACACTTTAAGACATATCATAAAATATAAAAATTGACAAAATTTTACCATAAATCTGAATGCAGTGGACAGTCATTTCAGACAACTGTGGTATGCCCAAAATTGGACACCCCCTTGTGCGCATGCATGTCAAGCAGGCATATGGACTGTGGATTCTATAAGTGATTTCTGTGTTTATTTTTTAAACATATATTCGAAAATTCCAGATGAACAGTTATTTATAATTAAAAGTTTTGTTCATTTTTATAGTTAACAGTAAGTCATGTGTCCTAAACTGCATGGACAGGCATGCACAACCTTAATGAAGACTTGGATGCAGTTGGTGAGAAGTTTTAGAGATGTATTTACAGAAAAGATTTGGGTGACTACTGATTTCAAGTGTTTGTGAGCACCGTTAGCCTTGTAGCTCCAGTGCTAAACTGAAGAAACAACATTTAGACACCAAAAATATCTCGGCAGATCAATTCTTCTGGTGAAAACTGAAAATTGAGTTAACTGTACTTTTCACTAAACTATTCCTTTAACTAATTCCTTTGAGTTATCAGCAAATAAGCAACATTAATGTAAAATTCTGCCCTCTGTTTTATTTTATAAACTGATGTTTCATGAAACTTATTTTAAGAGTTGCAATAGTTAGAACTTTTGCAAAGGTTAGAACCTCATATGAGTCTGGAGACTAAAATTTTTATTGCATGTCATTTCCAAGCAAGCCAGCCTTAAAATAAATGCAGCTTCTGAGTGTCTTTTTCTGTGGTGTCATCCCTAAAGTGATATGTGTGGCTTCTGCATGTAAGCTGACCTCAGGACCCTCACTTGGAGGCAGTTCACATCCTCTGAACACAGCCTCGCAGCTCAGAGCTACAGAACAGCCACACAGGCACAGGGAGCATGTGGCCTGCGTGTGCTGAGGGATGGAAGAGTGTGTGTGGGCGGCTGTGACCTCTCTTTGTCCTATGAGCCCCTTTTTCAAAGACCCCACAGCAAAGTGGGACCATCTCTGTCCCCAAAGAGACACACACACTGCCTAGTCAGCTCTACCTCCACCCACACTGAACCACACAAACGGCCTGTTACTGCAATCTCACACATACAAAACCACAAATACACTAGAGGTCTGCTTCCCAACCCGAGCCCAGCATAACACAACCAAATACCAGACCCAGTTCAGGCATGGATTTGTTTTCCAATCAATTCTTTTTTTGTGGATTTTGTGCACTCACACATTTTTTCTCTCTCCCTCTCATAACATTACAGCCTGTAGCTGTGTTTGGAATAGTTCTGGAGTGTGAGGAGTGGGTGAACGTGTCCCTGAATGGAATCGGGAATGATAAGAGGGATGTGTTGGGTTGGTAAAATGTGAAAGCGAATCTTTGCTCTTGCTTGTTAAGCTCGCTCAAAGTGTGCTAAGCATGCATGCAAGTAGCATGAAAAAGTAGCATGAGGAACTATAGCACAGTGGGGCTAATAGGCCAGAAAGGCAGTTAATCTTGTAGCCAAAACTAAGAATTTGTGTCCAGAATAATAGAAATGTTGGTATATATCATACATGGTTAATGTTGCTTCGAGAAATATTTGGAAATATTTATTTAAAACTTTACATTCATACAAACTGCCTCTGTGGTGACCGTGGTGGTCCTCTCTGCCGAGCCGGTCCACCCTGACGTCATCCGATCTAGGTTGCCTCTGCATCGACAGCCTCTCGGTATAGCGGCATCTTATTTAACACCTTATTCCAAATCTTGTTTCACAGAATTATATCAGAAAACTTCAACCAATGGAACAACATCTATGATAACTGGCATGCCATTCCAGCTGGATGGGGGACCACAACACATTAGCTATTACGATGGTTACAGTTAACGAATTCAAACAAAACCTGATTTTATGCAATTAGTTCAGTGTCTGACCAAACAGGTTCATTAAAAGGGAAAAAGATTGCCAAAAAACTCTAAGACCAGTGGCCACTTGGGCCACAGCTTCTGCATTTTCAGAGGCCGAAATGTGAAACGTTGTGAACAGGGGTAATAGGCAATGTCTACCCTCAGTATACGTGACTATATATAATTATATTTCAGTTTATATAACTATATTACTGTTGCAATACCACTGTTAACAGCATGGTTAATGATGAAATAAATCCTTACCCAACAAAAAATCTAATTAAATTTAATCTCTTTCTCTCTCTATAAAGACACTTAGTCCTTCTTCTCATCCCTTTTATCTCTCTTTTTCCTAATCAAAACTAGGTCCTGTGGTTATGCTCCTAATGCAGTCAGATGACGCAAATGTGTCCCAGAGATTAGGATTAGTGTGCTCCGTCATGCACACGCGCACATTAATACACACTATAACACACACACACACACACACACACACACACACACACACACACACACACACACACACACACCTGATGATGAGCTGAAGCAGCTGTTGCCGCAAACCCAGGTGTCCTGCCCTTACCTCCCCTACATACACATACAAACACACACATGCAGAATTCAATAACTTGCAGCATTCCAACGCAGACAGGACCTATTGATCCTGAGGAGTGGAAATGAACACAATAGTAGAGAGTGCATCTGTCATACTTAGGCCTGTACCGGTAACAGAATCCTCCTATTCAATAACCATGTAGAAAATATCAGCTGTAAACAAACCAGGTTCGGGGGAGGGCTTGTTATTTAACTCTCCTGCATGTGGTCCAGAGTTAGGAACCGTCTACAAATTACTGAGAGAAAAAGCAAATATAGCAAAAGCGCCTAAGTTGCAGCTTAATGAAACATAATAAATGCATTTAGTAAAAGTTGTGGATGTAGAATACTGTCATCATTAATTTGACCACAAAGTTGGCCACATTGGTAGTAACCTAGTAATAAAGAACAGAATTGCATATGTTGCACAAAGTCCAATACCATTGTCTCTGTAGCTGCTTAGCATAGCCTAATTGTGAACACTGATGCTGAGGTCTGAGGAAGTGCTGAAATGTAACCAGTTCCCACAGACGGCCTTCTGAAGGCTTTTTCTTTGCTTTGCTTGTTTATTTTACTGAGCACATTCGTCCAGCTTTTCCAGTTTTCTAAGTACAATAAATGTGGTATTTGTGTACAATATCACGTCATTCAACATGTATTAAGCATGTTCATGTGTGGGAATCTTAGTGCCTTGCTATGGTTTGCATGAAATAAACTAATAAATGCATTAATAAATAAATTAAAAACTATATTTTTAAAACAGGCAGTATTTTTTTTTTACATCACTGGGGGCTGTTGCCACAGTAACCCAGTTGACCGTCACTGGGCACAAGCCTGGTCACACTGTGTGTCTGTGTGTATGTGAGGAAGTGTTGTTAAACTCTTAGACTCTGAGGGGCAGAGGATGAACTTTCCACTGCACCATGTGGGTTTGCATGCTTTGGATCTTCATAAAAGGACAAGGTGTCTTGGAACGTGCGAGTTCGTGTGTGCGTGACCGCATACATGCGTCGTTTGACCTTAACTCTGTTTTGGGTCTGAAGAGAGTGCAGGATGTCTTTAGTGTAAACTTGAGCGAGTAACTCTTCTCTCTGCTCTTCACAGAGCTCGTTCAGCAAAGCCTCTTCTGAGATCAGTCAGACGGAAACTTCCGCCCCTCATTGCTGCTGACTCCTGAGAACACACTCCACACACTCATCACTGAAGCACAGAGCAGGACAAAGAGAAAGAAAACATAATCTCTACAGCCTGGTCTAAAACTGACCATTTACAGCAATGACACTTACATAACCATACCTGTTTGACGCAACCCCCAGTGTCTTTATCTAATGAGATAAGCTGGAACTGTAATGAATTTTCACAGTACACAGACTGGGGGGTGTGTTTCATGCTTTTCTCTTTCATTTTTAATTTTTTTGTTTGACAAAGAGAAAAACTATGAAGTCAAAGTCTTTGTGTTGTCTCTGCCTTCGAAAATTGAAACTGCTTGTATAATCTAATGATACTTGAATAATATATTTTCATGTTCCACAATACACAATATACTCACAATATTTTGTTTTTTGGGGGTTTGATAAATTGGAACAGGCAACATACACCAGAAAAACAACAATGTCACATTTAAACATGTTATCAAAATTAAAAGTACAGTGCAGAGATGTTTAAAGGACTTAAGCAAAATGGCTGGTTAGCCTGTAGTTTGTATAGCAACCATATAAACTAGTTAGAGTAATAGCTAACCCGGTTGAAGGCTTAATAAGGTTTAAAGGAATGCCATCTTTAACTTCAGCTAAATTAGCTACTGTTCTAGCATACTAGGCTGTTTTTTTTTTAAAAGCCGTATCAAACCTGATACTGCGGCAAGCTGTGATAATGAATGCGCATTACTGCAGTGCTGTAAAAGAGTATTTGCCCTTTCCCAATTTCTTCTATTTTTGTACACTGGTCACACTTGAATGTTTCAGATCATCAAACTACTTTTAATACAAAAAATAACCAACGTAAACACAAAATGCTGTTTTTAAATGATGATCTCATTTATTGAAGGAAAAATGCTGGTAATTGCCCCCTTAGCTACTAGGTTCAATTTCACTAGCCACACCCAGGCATGATTATTGCCAGACCTGTTGAATCTACACATCACTTAAATAGAACCTGTCTGGCAATGTGGAGCAGGCTAGAAGGTCTCAAAAAGCAGCATATGATGCTAAAGATGTGAAACAAAGTCACTGAAATCCACCAGTCTAGAAAGGGTTACAAAACCACTGCCAAGGCTCTGGGACTCCAGCGAACCAGAGTGACAGCCATTATCCATAAACGGAGAAAACTTGTAACAGTG
The DNA here is from genome assembly GCF_904425465.1 of Colossoma macropomum. Taxonomy (NCBI): domain Eukaryota; kingdom Metazoa; phylum Chordata; class Actinopteri; order Characiformes; family Serrasalmidae; genus Colossoma; species Colossoma macropomum. The sequence goes on from NW_023494810.1 coordinate 23,559,433, forward strand.
GTGAACCTTCCCAGGAGTGGCCGGCCTACCAAATTTTCACCAAGAGCGCATCGACGACTCATCCAGGAGGCCACAAAAGATGAACCCAGACCCAGATGAACATCTAAAGAAATGCAGGCCTCACTTGTCTCAGTTTAGGTCAGTGTACACGATTCCACAATAAGAAAGACATTGGGCAAAAAATGGCATCCATGGGAGAGTTGAAGGCGCAAACCACCACTGACCAAAAAGAACACAAAGGCTCATCTCACATTTGCCAAAAACAACATCTAGATGAACCCCAAGACAAACAAGTCAAAGCAAAACATTGGTAAAATATGGGTCCCATTACATCTAGCATAAAACTAACATTGCAGTCCACCATAAGAACATTATACCAACAGTCAAACATGGTGGTGGTAGTGTGATGGTCTATGGCTACTCTGCTTCAGCAGGACCTTTATGACTTGTTACAAATGATGAAACTATGAATTCTGCTCTCTATCAGAAAATCCTGAAAGAGAATGTCCTCCCATCAGTTTGTGACCTAAAGCTCAAGTGCAGTTGGGTTATGCAGCAAGACAGTGATCTGAAGCAAGAAACAGGTTAATTAAGGTTTTGGAGTGGCCAGGTCAAAGTCCTGACTTGAATTCCATTGAGATGCTGTGGTATGACCTTAACAGACTCATCACAAGTTATCACAAACGTTTGATTGCAGTTGTTACTGCCAAGGGTGGCAGAACCAGTTATTAGGTTTTTCACATGGCTAATAGAGGTTTTGAATAAATCTTTATCTTCAGTTAACAGAATGATCATTTAAAAGCTGCACTTTGTTTACACGTGTTGTCTTTATCTTATATTAAAATTATTTGGATGATCTGAAATATTTAAATGTGACAAATTGGCAAAAATAGAAGAAACCGGGTGAGGGGCAAATACTTTTTCACAGCACTGTAGGGTGTTCTAATTTAATCATCTTTGTTCATGTTTTTTTTGTCAGGCTGAAATTTCACAAAACTTAAGTCTCGAGTCTGAGACAAGTCTAAGTAATGGCACTTGCAAGTCACTAACTTGAGTCTCCATCTCTGGTGCAATTATTTTTTTATTCAGTATTTTACTGCATGTCACTACATAGACTAAAATAGTACTAATTATGTTTTCATGCATGTCTGGCAAAGAAACAAATGGTTTTGGAGTCAAAGGCAATCATACTGTTATTGTATCAATCATATTGTTATTTTCCACCCTTGATCATCACAGATGTAAAATAAATTCAGCACAGGAAGTAAAAAAAAAAATCCATCCTTCAACAGATCTTTCCACCCATTTTATTAGGGATTTTTTTAACTGCTTTGCCTGTTTGCAGCTATGATAAATTAAGAAGAGACTGAATGAGGTCCTCTGTGAACAGCCGCTTTCTGTGTACTGCACCCACGCTCCACATAGCCTTTTAAAACCCAACAAAAACGTCCCCCGACCAAGACGCCTACATTATGAAAAGGCTGTCTGGTTTGAGCTATTATTTACTACCTAGAAGTGACCATGCTGACCTCTTCTAAACTATCTTTTCTCTTTCTCTTCATCACTATTGTGCTTTTTCTCCCTTGAGACTGCCCAAAATAGGTCATGGCTGTGGCAGACAGGTAGTGAACAGAAGTTGTGGGCTGTTCTCTCATAGGTCTTCCTGTGCTGCAATTCTACAGAGACTGCAGTGGCCCCTGTTTTGACTGCCACTGTGGTGCCAGAAACAGAAAACAATCAGCCCATGTGATGGTAAAACATGAGTTTGCTGGAGCCGAAGGAGAGATCTGAGCCTGATATTCTGGCTTGGAGATGACACTGTATTGATAAGATCTCTCTGAAGTTTCAAAGTGGGAGTTATTGTTTTGTTTTATTAAAACTTTGTCACAAGGGAGATTAAGGTGATGAAAAAGAAGCTGAAACTGAAAGCAGATACAGCTTTGAGCGCTTGGCAAAAATGTGAAAGTGAACTTTTACTCGAACGTTTTACACCTGTTACAAAGGTGTTATGTTTTGTTCTTAATAGAGTATTAGCAGTGGTCACATTATAAAGCATCTATTTTGTGGTGAAAGCCTTGTATTATACTATGACTAGCTTGGCTCTATAATAGGTTTGAGGTAAGGGTGGCACGGTGGCACAGTGGGTAGCGCTCTCACCTCACAGCAAGAAGGGCCTGGGTTCGATTCCCGGCCGGGCGACTGGGGTCCTTTCTGTGTGGAGTTTGCATGTTCTCCCCGTGTCTGCGTGGGTTTCCTCCGGGTACTCCGGTTTCCGTCCAAAGACATACAGTCAGGCCAATTGGAAATGCTGAATTGCCCCTAGGTGTGAATGTGTGTGTGTGATTGTATATGTATGTCTGTCTGTCTGCCCTGCGATGGACTGGCGACCTGTCCAGGGTGTATCCTGCCTTCCACCCAATGAGAGCTGGGATAGGCTCCAGCACCCCACCGCGACCCAGAAGGATAAGTGGTTTAGATGATGGATGTATGTATTTGAGTTATCAAACTCTATTGGCTATCAATAGGAATATCTATAATAGAACAACATATAATGGTATAATAATAATATCATCAAAGGTGACATGGTTGTCCCATGTATTCTCCCTCAAATCAAGCCAAGTATTAGAGTGAAGGTAAACTATGTGCACATATAACCCTTTCAAAATAAAGCTAGCCTTATAGCAGAAATGCTGCATTATAGAAAGGCATTCTATTCATTTCCAATCCAACCAATAGTGATTTCATTCATACTATAGCACAAACTATTGAAGGACAACATTACAGCATACACAACTGAGAACAGCACTGAGAAATTACTCTCTGAATGGTCTTTGAGTGGTTTGGCCATCAGCATAATAGTCATTTTCCACTCCATGCCACACTATTGATCATATCGATTTCTCAGAGAATAATGAGAAGCTCCATTCATACACACACCCAAGAGGTCACACAGAAGCTCCTGTGTGTAGTAGAGACCCAATATTAAACATGTTCAAGACAAATGCTGCAATGATAAGAATGCCATTTACTGTGGCTAATCTTAAAAATAAACCAGCGTTTAACAGTTGCAGGGAAACTGCAGTATTTTGATCATTACCGTCATAAAAACCCTTTTGGGTCTCCAACAAAGTTGTCATTTCAGAGATATAAGCTTTTGTTATGACCGCCACAATGTCATGAACATATATAACGCTACATGATTTTAGTGATCTAGCTTGATTCACTTTTACAGCCAGCCTTGTATCTACACTTCAGCACAAATGACACTGTCCAATAATGACACTGCGGTAAGAGATCACCGTCGTATCAAGCGTAGTGCGCTAACGTCTGTCACCACAGACGCCATATGATCATCAACCTTCTCCTCCCCAGCGAAGGCCAAGACGCTTGGGGACAGCAGGCCGTGATACTGTGGCTGCTCCAGCATGGCCGGTTTCTTTGGCTCAGCTGTCCAATATCCCTTTAGGGATTTTGGCTAACTCCATTATTGCCGCCTATGCCTCGTTTTACCAATGAAGGTGAGCAGGGTGAGATCAAGGCGAGGGCCCCAGCAGGTGGACAACCCAGTGGATTGATTAAATGGAGGACAGCTGGATGGCACAGGTGGTGGAAAGAGTAAGCGTCAAGTGCCAACATGCTGTTGTCCTTGTCTGGCACTGGCTCTCCTGATGCTTGGAGTATTGCTGCCAGGATGCTCGGCCCAGTCCCAACGGGGGCAGGGAAAGGTGAGAGAAGAAGAAAACAGGGATGCACTATGTATCACTGGCCAATGTATTATTTGCAATACATCAGCCAGTGACACATAGTGCAAATGGGAAAATATAATTATTAACGGTCTGACATTAGAATTACAGCTGCTAATTACAACCAACAATTTATCGCCCTATAGTTGCTGGTGCTGGCTTTTCTAATCTTTTCAACTAAATTGAGCATTGTGGATAACTATATATATATATATATATATATATATATATATATATATATATATATATATATATATATATACATACTGACAGGTCTTATTTAGCTATGGCTTTGTAAAATTATCTCTTTAGATCTTTAGAGTTTTAGCCTGTCTTACACTCACTGCACTTCATATATGAATATATCATAACAATAGAGTGAACTTGAAAGACGGCTAAAAAGATGTATCTTTTTATAGTGAAATAATTTGAAGGAGCACAGTGCAATTTTGAAATCACAAGAGCTGCAAGTTTAATTATAACCTACGTTAACTACAATGTTGTCTAAACAAGTTTTAAGTGGGGAAATTTAATCCAATAACTTGTGAAATGCATGCAGAAGAGACCAATCAACAGCAACCAAACATCAATGCGCTGTTCACAGGACAATACAGCCATAACTAGTGTTCAGCTGTCAAGCCTTAAGCCAGAAAAAAGTGGACGAGCTGATCTTCTTGGCCAGAAAAATAGGGCTGGACCTTAATATACAAAAAATATTCACATTTTAAATCAGTCATAACATAGGTAAGAAAAATTATTATTATTCTCCCAAATTCATTCAACTCTCTTTAAAATGTTATTGGTATTTTCTTTATTGGTTCAGAAATTCCACACTGGTGCATTCCTTGAAGAAGAAAAAAAACAAGTTTCCCATAACTCTGTATGGAGCACTATAGCTTATAGGCTCCAGTCATAAACACTTCTACTGGAAGGCGGTGGGTTTTAATTGAATAGCATGCAGTACAGTACCTGCCATGCCCCTCTCTTCATCATGCAACCTACTTTGTTAGATTGAAATACCATGTATCCATAACTCAGTGGCTGATTAGTGCATGTTCTCACAAGTGCTGCACAGTGCCTGAGTTGGCATGCAGACAAAAACACACACAGACACAGACACAGCTTGCAGTAAAACCTACAAAGTAAAAGCATGTTTGTTTAACCCAATTATGCTGAAACTGTTTAGCAGTTTGACGCTCATCCTTGCTAGTCTAAAAAAATAGGTTTTATAGATTTTATCTCCCAACAGTCAGTGGTAGTCTGTCATTCTCTGTTACCCAATCAATTAGCAGTACAGCAAAAGAATTAAGCTCATACCCTACAATCCCACACTGAGCCAGCCTACAACTCCCAGAGGGACGTTCAGGAGCCGATCCCTGAGAGGGCCCTACTGGATGGGATTACGCCCATTATAAAGATCTAAAGAAAGTGCCTTATGCAGCACAGCCATGTGCTGGCCGGTCTGTGGGAAAGAGAAGAGCTGCTCTGCTGTATGAGTGCAACTTTAAAACACAGGCATAACAGCCTGTTAAACAAACAATGGCACAGACAGAGCAGAAGCTGAAGGAGGTCAGGAATGTTATGGATAGTGTGTTGGAGTGGGTGTATAAGTTGAATTTAGTAGATATGATAGAGACTTTGTGTGTGTTTGAAAGAGCAGTGTGTGTACGAGAAGAAATGCGCATGTGCATGATGAATTTCATTATAAATGTCACTAATTTGCTTGACTCCGTTAACGCATTTTCCTTGTTTGACCTTTCAGACCATGCATAGTAGTCCAGTCTAAAGCCCAGTTGCTTGAGCACTGTGTGAAGAATCTACACAGAATCTGCTACTGTAGCCCTGTCATTCAAATACCGCCTTTAAATAGATTTTAAAGAGATACCCTCCAGCATTATATGCTGGACAGTGGTCACAGGAGACTAGAAATAAATTAACGAGCAGCAAAATAACAAAAGCAATAGCAATAAAAATAGTGAAAATAATGTTATTTTATAAATATATTGTACAAATACTACTGTATAAATACATCCTGATGATGCTTATTTTGTCCATTCATATCACTATAATAAAATGTACTGCTTTTTAAATGAATTTGAACTTTCTATAAGGTCAGACTTAAGTAAATAAGACAAATGTGATTAATCGCAATTAACTATGCAATCACGATTAAACATCTGAATTGTATGACAGCCTTAATAGCTACATAATGCAGCTGCGACACACAATATATTCAAAATGCACTGGTAAGCTCTTAATGTGACATGTTTAAATACTATGTGTGCATGTTTGAGATGCAATCTCAGGCGTAAGTGTACTAGGGCACACAAGCCTCTGCCCCACCAAGTTCAGCCACCTAGCAAACTAAAATTAGTGCCATAAAGCCACAACATTCCACCTCAGCAGAGCAGATTCTCACTCAGTTCACACATATATGCATACATATTCCACAACCGATAAGGGGTAAAGCTAAGAAAGTGGTCCTTCACAGGAAACTGAGTCTACGTCCACCAGACATGGGCTCTGAAATGCTGACAAAGCACGGACGCACGTGGACCCAAAACATAAACATGAGCATACAACATGTAAACAGGTCATGAGAGAGTTAGGCAAAGCAGGTTCCTAAAGGAAAAAACAATTTATGGAAATGCACAATCCATAAAAAGAACAAACATGAAGACATGTGAAAGCAAACAGGAACACAGACATTCACACACACACAGAAAATCATATGCTAACATGGGAGAAGCCTCAGTAAAGTCCCAATGGCCAGGTTCAGTTACCTCCTCCTGCTGCTTCAAGGTCAGACTGACCGAGAACTGCAGTAAGGCGTGGCAGTGTGTTGATGTATGTGTGTGTATGTGTGCAAGTGACAAAGAAAGAGAAAGACCCCCAGAAAAAGAGTAATTTATCACAAATATTTTACAATATATCATCACTGTCATGTCAAACCATTGTAAATGCCATTGTAATGCATAGGTATAATGAATATAACTGAATTTAAATCAGCAAATACAAGACATTATTATTTCTCTTAATTATGTTGTTTGTTTTTACGTTTTAATATTGACATGTACAGCTTTAGATATTACAAAAACTCCAATTGTAGGTATGCTTTGTTCACCTAGTTTTAGCTGTATGTAGGCTATATCCTCCCAGTGATGCCCCCCTGACTTGTCAGACCAAATTTGTACCCCTGACTAGTGCAGGGAAAATGTCTGTGTAGCAGTCTACTATCACAGTCATAGAAATTTATATAACTTTACATTATGTGATCTATTCATGACAAACTTACTAATAGAAACTGTCCAAAATTACTTGGAATAAGTTCATGTTACATTAAAGATAAAAATGTTTTTCCTTCTCCAGTAAAGTTACAATTTCTGCTTTGGAATAAATAACAATATGATGTTGTATGCAAAAGTTTAATAATCCCTGGTCAAATTACATGTTTCTTTTGATTTTCTAAGTGAAAATAAGTACATCTTCTACTGGGAAAAACGTTATAATATGACATTTTTCTGCAAATTTTAGTTCACAACTTCAAAATTATTTTTTTTTTGCTTAGTTGAACACACTGGTAAAAAATAAAACATAAAATATAAAATGTGTCATAATGCCTGCACAGGCTATATTTCACTATATTTAAGTTTTCATAGGGGGCAGCATGCAAATGAGTGAATGAGTAAAAAAAAGAGAGAGAAGAGAATTTCAGACACATAAATCCAAAAATCTGCATATTCTCTGAAGAAGCTTAGATACATCAGTCATAATAGCTTCTCTGTCCTTTAAAAGGACATTGAGGTTAATCAGTTTTAATCTGTGCGTTAACTTCTAGTCATCAAACATTCATATGCATTAATGTGCCACAGACAGATGATAATTAACCCCCGTGCTACACTCGTCTTCTGCTAAATGCCTCTATATGGGCAAATCCGCCGCTCAGCATTTCTCCACGACCCTGCTTAGAGTAGCTGGGTGTGCGTGGGGCAGCCTGTGCTCTGTGGCCCAGGATGACCCCCTCGGAGGCGGGGGAGAGAGAAGAGACAGCCTTTTTGATTCAGAATGCCTGGAGCTCCTCCCTGGGGATCACCCTGCCAGATTAGCTAAATGCCATCTCTGCATACGCAGTGGAGTTAGGAGTTTAGTGTGCACGAGTGAGTGTTTGTGTGGAGAATGAAGAGACTCACACATACAGAGCTCTCTAAACGTCACGTCTGTCACAACAGATCAAGGTGAGAAATGGAAATGCGATCCACATTCAGTGCAAATGGGCAGAAGAAGACATAGCGAGTCTGAGCTACATAAAATGCATCTAGGAATCCAATGGCCCACTTTTAAAATGGATGAGACACTTGACTCCACTCGCATTCTCAATGCACACTTAAAGCTCCATTTGTTCGATTCACCCTATGGTACTTACACTGTTTGTACTAATGATTTATGAATACTGGCAAGCTTGTTAGGATATTGTCATCAGTATTGTGTGTTCAAGTGCAGTACAAGAGCCTTTGTTTTGTTTTTCCTGATGTTTTTTTGCTTGGTTTAACTGACCTATCCATGCTTCATCCACAAATGCTTTCTTTTGTAGGAACTGTTGCAAAGGACAAGTTAGGTGGTAGGAGCATGGATAGGTCAACTGCTGAAACCATAGTAAGGTACGTTTACTCCCTAATAAAGACTGATAATTTATAAACTTACAAATGTCTTCAGTATTGCACTTTAAATGGCATTGGGTTTTGTTCAGTTGCTCTCTTTCTTGCTGCATTAATTGGCTCCGTTCACACCATAGTACACCTATGTGGGAGCACCATGGGGCAGAGCTACCTCTCCTTCCCCTGCAGATCACACAGGTCCAAGCCAGCACACTGTTTAAGTGTGTAAGCTTCTTAGCACAGAAAGGGCTTAATTACTGGCTGGTCACCAAGATCCCAAAGACCAGCCCTTTGTTATTGTTTATCAAGGTCGGTGAAACATGGAGAGAACTGAGAACCAAGACGAGTGAGCTGTGGCTAGTCATTCCTGTGGTCTGACAGACAGGGTATTTCTTATGGTCCTTGAACTATCATGGTTATGCAACGTGAACAGCAAAAAATGAGGCTGTATAAAGTACCATGTCAATAATGAAAGGCCACTCTATTCACCTCATTGTTCCCCCCAGTCTCACTCTGGAGCTAGGCAAAAAAAGGGGGGGGTTGCAGGGTGGTCAACGGGGGTCGGCGGGATTTCAAAAGGCTGGAGTGGAAGCGGTTTGTGAATGAGCAGTGGGGTCGCGGGATGGGGTCTGCATTCGTGGCCTTGCCGATCCGGACAGTCCGGCAGGGAGCCAGAGCGGCCTGTTGGAGCGTGAAGGAAGTAAATGGCTCATGTATGTGTATTTGAATTTTCAATAAGAAAAGGCCTCATTGAAATTCCTTGAAGCTTAGCTAGACTTCAGTGGCAGAAGGCAAATGAAGCCCCGTCAGCAAAATAGTGCAGAGATTAAGTGAAAAAACGCCAAAGGTCCTCTGGATCAATTTTGAGACAATTATGGGGAGAAAGTACCGCTGTAAATGACAAGTATGTTTGTGAAGGATAGGCTGAGAGCTATGACCATCGTCCAGCACCCCTCCCAGCAAAAGGTTATTACATATTACCACACAGGGGTGGGAAACATGGCAGAAATATAATATCACAACACTTGAGGACACTTGCACAATACAAATGTGGTGTATGGTAAGTAGTAGCAGGTAGTGCTGTATTTTAAACACTTGAAAAACTGAGAACAGTTTATTTGTATTTATCGTTACACTGCCCATCACAACATTCAGTTAAACAGCACCTATTGCGCATCCACTGGATTCTGAACTCACAAACTCCTAACAACAGGGAAAAACTTTAAACAGTTACCCCACTTAAGAGCCACATTTCTTTTTAAATAAACATCAGCGCTGATTTACATGCTAGCACAACATCCACTGAGGTGAAAAAATTGTAAAAGATGTGTAAATGATGACAAGTCTTGACCATCTATGACCAACTTGCTCAACTGTTGTTAAAGATTAGCCTACCCTTGACTATTTTTGAATAATATGATGTGTTTTCAACTGTACATCTCCGCATACTAGGGGTTACATGACTACCCTTTTTTTTTACTAGTTGACTAGTCATTCAAAAAATAATCAACAAGTGAACATTACCACATTAAAAATGTGTGAGTGTTCCATTGCATCTACTCACCAACAAGCCTTTAAAGCGAGATACAGAAGTAGTCACTAAAACCAGGAAGCATTCATGCTATTCCATTTTAAAAAATATTCCTGAGTTGTGTTTGAAACCACAGGTCCCAATTAAATGTAAAAGTGTGCTCCAGGTCTCTTTTCGTTGCGCCCATCACTCTAAAGGTTCAATGATTGGATGTTTTGCACGTCAGCCAAACGGTTTCCTAACATGATACACAAGACCCTACCCTGTCAGGTTTATGAGCCTGTATTTCAGCACAATCTTATGCAACTTGAAGTTAAATTACTTTCATTTCACCACCACACTATTTAAAGTCATTTGGTCTTTGTGTTTAACCACTGCTGTATTTCAGGCACTGTCCTCAACTGGCCGACAGCTGCCCACAGCACCAACTAGTAGATCTTTGTTTGTGTTACTGATCTGTTTGTGTTACCATTGCATCAGTTATCAGGTGAAAAGGCAGTTTTTATTTCAGGCGGTTATCCAAATATTCTAACTCTTACAGATATTTGAATTTGAAAACTATTCAGAATGCGCATCCCTATTGATGATGTCCACAACATATACAGGAAAGCTTAATGTGAAGTAATTTATCACAACGACATTGTCATATCACTCATCCCGTTACAGTAACATCAGTACAGTATAAATGTATCCCTGACTGTTCAGTCCTAATCCAAATGACCTACCCATACACTTACACAGCACTCAGCCCTCCATTAATATATAATTGGAGGCCGACATGTCACAATAATTCATTCTTTTAATGCTTGTTTCCTTTCACGTCATCTAAGCGCATCTATCCCAGGATGTATGTGTGTGTAAAACACAGTTGCTATTCAGCCTCCCAAGGGGTCCACACCTGGCTCCAGACTGCAGCAGTAAGCCCCTTACTCTTTTGCCCATGGACCACTGTGTGTGGGAGACTGTAACAGCAACACAGCTGTGCGTCCTTGTCGTCCTGCTCACACACAGAATCATCTATACCACACTCACAATTAACAAAATGTTCTTCTTTGTCTGCCTCCAGCGAGGGCTAAATGTTTATTTTTCCTCTGCCGCCCTTTTGACACTGAAAGAGAAAGAGACACTTCCTGCTTTCTCTCTCTATATTTCTCTCTCTCTCTCTCTCCTTCCCTCCCCCTGCTTCCCCTCCACCCGATCTCTTCCTCTTTTCATCTCAAAACACAGCTACTCTTTTCATCCTATCAGGCAATGGAGTCCAAAAGGACAGCATCTAATTAACCGAGGAGGACAACGTCAATTGACTCCCTCTCTTTCTTTCCGTCCCCTGCTCCCTCGCCCCTATCTCTCCTCCTCACTGTCGTTTCATTGAAAGTATTGGGGACAGAGGAGGTGGCTGTGGATGGCCTTTTAAAAAGAGAGCCTGAGGCAAGCAAGAGCTATGAGCCAGTTATGGCTTGTGATATTTTATGCAGAGCTTGCAATTGTGTGTCATCAATGTTTTCGCCTATTAAAAAAGGCCTGCAAGGCTACTGTGGGTTGCAGGAAAGCAGATTAGTGTCATAAGTAGGACACAGAAATACAGCCGTGACCTCTTCGGCCTTCGCTTCCTCACTAGTGCATTGTACTCCCTAAAATGAGCACTGTGCACTCTTAAAAAGGGTTCTTGGCTTGGGCGAACAGTTTTAGGAAAAACCTTTTTCGGTGGTTCTAAGAAAAAGCTTATTGGAGGTTCTTTAAACTTTACAAAGGCTCTTCACTCTCACACATCTTATTTACAAGAATGGTTCTTTTAAAAATCATCCACTCAAGTTTTCCTATGGTGTCACACCACTGAAGGACCTTTACTTTCATGTAATAGTATTGCTGGCCGGCTTTTCAATACCAATACCAAAGGACTTGGTGTTTCTACCGAGAGCTTTGATTCTTTTTGAAAGAGATAGCCCTAACTTGTTTTAAAGAAGTAATTTTAACTCAAACACCATAACACAGGCATGTGCACCGTGTCGTAGCTTGGCATTAGACAAATTTTTGCCCTCTCCCCTGTGATAAGCACTGCTTTGTGTCAGAAGCAATGCCAACGCATGCTGTGGTTCGGGGACGACTGCAGCAGATCTTAGATCACTCAGGGCTTGCTCCGCCCATCCTGCCCTTGGCTCTGACGAGATGATTCGTAACGCTACGGCAACAGGAAACAGCGTGAAGGAGTGCCTCTGGCCCGCGTGGCTGAGGGGAAGTCATTCTGTTCGCATACACAGTCCGAAATCACTAATGGAGCTGCGAAAGAGACCTTAGAAGACAATAGACTGTTCCACAAGTCATAACTACATCATTACACCACATTATAGACAAGCCCTACCCCCATCCCTAGGTTGTGCATCACAGACTGCCTAAATTAATCTTCAGATTACTCAAATTATCAAATTCATTATCAACTGATTTGGCACAGCCCTGAAGAATTGTTTCTGCAGCTGCAGTTAAGCGGTTTGTCAGGACTAAAAAGCTGCATTAGGACCCTTTTTTTCTCTCTTCTTGTCACAAGTGGGGCAGAGCCCATGTGGTTGGCCTCACAATTACGCAAGCAATGCAGAGTTTATAACACAAAGGTGGAGGACACCTCTGCAGCAAAGTCACTGCAGTGTTCCTCCCTTTTGTGCCATTCGGTGCTGATCTGAACTCATCTAGATAATTCCTGCTCCAATGCTCAAAATCTGAGTTCACTTAGAATCAAACTGGTTTTACGTCAGTTCAAAGAAACAAGACTCATAGTCATGCCTCCTGGGGGTCAAAATGGCCTCAACATGTGATTTCAATGAGAAGGAAATGAAGAGCACGTCTGTAAAGCTACCATGAAGCTCTTAATCAAGAGGAGATCTTAACAAGCCCAAATCATTCACGCTTCACCCCTGCAGCCTTGAGGAAGGGGGCCATTCCCATAAACAGGGCTATTACGAGACTGGTTCCCACACAGTTCACCTCTTAAAACCAGCTCCCCCAAAAAACCCCACACATTCTCAGTCTAGCCCAAGCAAAAGTTCAAACAATGTCGTGAGGAAGCAGACTGGACATGTAAACAGGACATACATTTTTCAAAACCGGCGGCCTCCTGTCCTCATCCCTGAGATGGGGCATCGCTCAGATTGTGCAGTTTGGCAACTATTAAACTTAAATTTGTGTCAAAGCAAGACAAAGTATTTTTAGTAACATATGATTATGTATTCCAGACAATTCCCAAAGGAGGCACAAGATACGGGTTCCAGATCTCCAGACTCCAGACATTTCTGAGAGCTGCCTCAAACGGCAGACGCAAAGTCAACACTTTATAGATGTCCTGTCCTGTATCGCCTGAGAATCATCAACAGTTGCCTCGAAACACATTTTCTCTTTGGGTCTAATTATAACACCAGTGACTCAACATCTTCTGAAGATCTTTTTGTGTGCCAGAACTAGGGTGGGGGCAAAGAAAAGCATGGCCTGCAGATGACACAGGCCCAGGGGAGAAACTCACGCACACACAAATACAAACACTGGTTCCCACCCACTGGAGGAGAAGAAAAATCAATCTTTCAACGACAGGCATTAACAGTGATTACGGAAAAGCAGGAAAAGGAGGGGGCACAGAAAAAAAACACTATGGGGATGGGTCAGCAAACGCTGAATCAGACAAGATGTGGGAAGAAAGATTATATGCAAAACCATGATACTTACTCCACAGACTTAGCCCAGACCACAGAAATCTTTAAGACTGTCCATCATAATCAATGACCACCTATACAAGTCTATTGCCACTTACACAGCACTGAACTCAACAATGGTAAAAGGCAAAATAACTGCCATACATAATGTGATTATTCAATATTTCTTAAAAATAATATTAAAGAGGGTGTTGATATTGGAGGAAAGGTAATGTCTGCTGTTCTTGTCCAGGCTGAGCAATGCTTTCAGGAAATTGTATGGAGCAGATATATGAACAGTTAAGACTGCCAGTCTTTTTGTATTACAATATATCGTTATTACAATCATTTCTGCCAAGATTAGTTTTTCTGAGTATGTTGTGGGTATCGCCCATCTTTACAGAACACTGACCATCTGCAAGTGATGTAGCAAAGATTTTGCCCTGTTATGGAAACACCTTGAGTTTGCTTTATTGAATGTAGTGAAATCTTGTTTTTCATAGTTTTCAAAATCATTTTTAAATGTAGTAAGTATTGTTATAATATGTTTTTGATACATTGCTGACCCCTAGTCCTTTCTCTGTCCTGATCATACCTGGCAATGTCTATTCCTGATGAGATATTACTAAATAGAACAGACAATTCTACAACTCTCAAATTCTCTGTGCATCTTGCCCACATGACACTACCAGGCTGGTTGTCCCTAAGGTGCCCACACAAAGTGCATGAGGTGCCAGACAGACGTGTTCTTGGATGACGTAAACCTCTAAACTGGCAGTGCTGCCGCCTTTGTCATGCTCAGAGGACCACGTGAGCACCACTTCATTCATAGATGCAACGGCACCCTCCCATCTGCAGGTATGACCTCCACAGCGTGCATGCCATGCCTGTGCAGAACACACCGATGCAGTCAATGCAGAAGCATGCACCTGCAGCTTCACTTCCTAATACAAAGCTCATCAGCCGTAGGCTTGGCTCAGCCCTTTCAGCATTTTAGCACATAGTGCTTCCTCTTTTGCAGCAGCAGAGCACAAAGGAAGCCACAGACGGGGCTCGCAGCCTGGGGAAATGGGGCTGTCTGTCACGCTCGGCTTCAGAGGACCATTACACCTCATTTCTTGACCACAGACTGAACTGCACTCATGCCCCCTCCCCCCCACCAAACCACCCTCAGGTCAGATCTCAGAAGAGTGGTAAGCAGACAATAGGCGGACCAGGTCTAGGTTCAGACCCTGGCTGGTTACTGTCCTCGACTGCTCACATGCAGCACTATTTCATGAACTCATCGACCCCCTGCACTTGATCAGAAACGTCAATGTGACTTGCATTGATGCACAGCGAGCTACAATCACACTGAATCACTGAATCCTCCTCTACAGTGGATCAATCCTTTATCCTGAGCAGCCAGAGGGTATTAACAAAGAACATGACAGTCCACTGCTTTTAAAGGGAGGCACTGCTTTGCAGCTTAGTCCTGTAGCAAAATTATGTTTTATTACTCTTGCAAACTCCATAGTACGTTACTAAAATCCCCAGGAGCTCGATGTATGGACTTCTGCAGTGCAGGTCGGAAGATATGATGAAATGTGATCTTGCACTACAGCTGCTGTCACACAAGGGAATATGTGTGAGGAAATGTTGTAGAAAAATGCTAAATATTAGATGATAGTCTGTCAGGATGTGCTATTTTACGCACAGGGGGCTTCAGCCCTGTGTGTAAAACGCGCGAGACCCACCTCACACCTCGTCTCGTGCATTACCTCTCGCAGCACCGCCCAAAAACACCGCCACACAGCCATGACTGTCTTAAAACTCTTTTATTAAGCTTGTATACGACCACACGACGAGTTAACGTGTGTGCTAGCTAACCGTTCTCCGTCGTGTCAGTCTCCTCACACAAAGAGGAAACGACCGTTAGTCTGCACAAGACACCAACGTTACGTTACGTTACCTGAGTCGGCAGAATTTCTACGTGGAATAAAAAAAAGAAGACCCTGTCTTACCTTAGACAGACTTTGACACAGCAGTCGTTTTGCCCCGCCATCGTTTCTCCTTCTCTGGCTTTCACAGCTCGTCCTTCGGGTGAGAAGTGCTGTCAGTTTGCGTGTGGTAGCCTATCTGCAGAAACGCTGTGGTGTCTACCAGCACTCGTCTCGTCGGTCACGTTGGAACAACAGTTAGCGACGTGAAGCCAGACATTGTCCGTAGCCGTGAACAACACGGCTGAAAGGAACCAGGTGAAACATTTTTCCTAAAACATGTCAAAAGCGGCTGTGTTCTTCTCGCCTGCAGCCCTGCAGTTCCGCTGTGCCCTGTCATATGTGACTGTGTTTCAGCCTACACACACGAAACCGCAAACAGTCGCTAAACCTCCTCTCTCACGCCGGGGGGGCGTGGCCTTGTGGAGTGACTGACAGCCTCTCGACCACACACGTCCGCTGGCCCCGCCCACTGCACGAATTGTCCACTAAGACACCGGCACCGGCTTAGCCGAAAAGCAGCCACAACTAGGAGTGAACAGAAGGCAACATCTGAGTCGAGTTTAACGGCTGTAAACTGAGAGAAGTGGCTCTGAGGAGAAAAGGTACAAAGGGCAGCGTTTAAAACAGCTCCCGGGTGTTATAGGGCACACAGAGCCAGAGGCCGAAAGGAATGCAGAAGAAGAATGATTTGTCTACTGCTATTATAATAAAACAGGCTATAATTGTGAGAAGCAGGTTAAGGTTTTGTGAGCTATCGTACGCAGCGCAGTCAAACAAGAAAAAAGGTAATAATTGTGAAAATCACCACAATGTCGTATTTACTGGTGGGAAAGTTGGATCTTTCGATGAGTCCCGTCTCAACGAAAAAGCAACGGTAGCTGCTGACAAACTGGTTGTTTTTCAGTTATTCAGCCGCCACATATGTATCGTCCAGAGGCGAAAATACAAATATAAACACGTTATGTGATGCTTCTAACTCATCTTCTGCTCTTCACGTTGGCGGAGTAACGTACAATAAACACTTTCTTTAATGAGAGAAAAATAAAAGTGCACTAAAAACATTATTTCTAGTGCATCTATCTCGTTTCCGACCAAGCCACTTGAACACAAACCAAGTGTTACGACCTCCAAAGGGGAATTCCTCCAAAATTTCTGAAAATTTCTCAATAAGAGTGGTTGGATGTAAAACGGTTGATTGCAGAGAAACGTACAGACTCTGCTTTCTTTGATAGATGGTAGGAACCAGGGTCTGCCATGTCTACAACACAAATATAGCCATTTTATTTACTATCCAAAACCACCACTGAACCTACACATGCCTTCTGAGTTTTTATATGTAATGATGATAGTAAAATAGTCATAAATCTGAAAAAAAAAGGTTCTTTGGGAACTATTTTGCCTTACAGCACCTTACATGTACCCCTCTGCAATGAATGGATTCAAATACATTTTAACCGAAAACCTTATCACAAAACTATGATAAAACAATGTGTCAGACATAAGCAGCGTATACCTAATCATTTCATGTAATAACGTTCTATGAGGGAGCTTTTAGAGGTGGACGTCTGGTTCCAATCACCACTGTGAACAATTCTTACTGTAAGTTTCTCTAGAACAGAGCATTTCACACCAAACCACTCTGAATGGCTTTGTTTACATTTCAAGCATTTAATTATGTAGAATATTTTAAGAAAATTGGTGGATTTGCCCTTTAAGGCAGCAATACACTTAATATTAAAGAAATACTCCAGCTTTTTTCAGCCTAGTTTTCTCTGAGAAGGAACTGTTTACTCAACATACGTGATCATGTGGTCTACATGAGAGATAAACAGAGTGCTGAGGTTGTGAAATGGGCGTTGCAGTTTATTAGATAGCTGGCGTCTATTGGTTTTGGCCTATTTTACTGGTGTTTTGAACTCATACGAAGCAGAAATAAAATGTAAGTTAACTGTACACGTTTAAAACCTGACGATTACCATTTATTATATTTGCACAGTTGGTCTGAATGCTTTTTCGTTATTTAACTGTTTGCTTCATCCCTCGCCATGATGAAAATAGCTTTGACGTCAGAACTCAGCAAGTAAGTGCTGCATTGAAAATTTCTTTATACTTGACTTCATCATCCAGCTTTAAAGGGCGTTCATGTGGTGCTTCCTGGTGGGATATTCGAGTTTCTGATAAAACTCGAGACCACTTGAAAGCACCATTAGAGTCCACGAAAATACACTTGTCTATAAGTTTCAGTGACTTCTTTCTACTTATGAATTTGGTGGCTGTAAGTATGACATGATATGTGTTGTTTTAGTCGAAAACAAATAGGACAGCTTGGAAAAGTTTTTTTATTACTTTTTTCCACCTGCAAAGAGAGTAAGTTATTTTGCATTAACAAAATGAAGAGCAAAGGATGAATAATGTATTAAAACATTGGTTCTTCAAGGGTTCTTTAGTAAAGAAAAGGATTCTGACTAGCACTAAAAGAGTTCTTCTATCGTTACAAGCATGGCATCGTAACAATAGCAGAACTCTTTTGCTGCTATATAGAACCAGTTTCAAAAAGGTGCTATATAGAGCCATATACAACACATTACACATTACAATCTTGACATCATAACAATAGCAGAACCAATATAGAGCCATTTTCAAAAAGCTGCTATATGGAACCATATACAACACATTCTTCATCAATCTGAAGGACAGTTTCACCATGCAAAGAACCCTTTAATCATGCAAGGTGTTCTGTGAGTGTTCATGGTTCTATATAGAACCTTTTTTTTTTACTAAAGAACCCTTGAAGAGCCATCTTTTTAAGAGTGTAGAAGCACTCAATCATATATATTTTTACTTTTTTGCATAATTCAAATACTCCAGTTACTTATTGCATTGTGTTAATATGGTGGTCAGTGCTATGACATCATATGAAACTCATGGATAGAAGAAGTCCAGGATTTCAAAATTGAAGTGTCAAAATGGGTTAGTAACTGACCATATGTAAGCTGGAGTATTATTTTAAGGCTATTAAGACAAGTTGGGTGTTTTTCCTTCACCCAAATCACATTGTTAGCTTACTGAATCAAGTGTGTTACTGGTGGGGTAAAACAAAAACTTGGTGGACTACAAGTCTGGAGGTAATGAAAACTAGACTAAAGGCCTTCTAAAGTAGCCCAAAGGCAGACATGTTCCCCAGACACTGGGTCCTGTTCCATTCCCAGTAGACATGCCATAAAACATTAGGCTTCACAAGGTGACTCACATTTGGCACACAGCTGAAATTAGGTTACTTTTAGGGGCACGTATGCAGGACGTGCAAGGCTTAGAGCTTTAGCTTACTGTTCCAAGCTGCGCTTTGTCCAACACACTTGTGCATGTTTTCATGGGAATACTGAATTCCCGAGCAGATTAGTTTGCAAGGATCATTCTCAATCCAGCACATGGATTTCTCTGACCAAAACAAGTGGGAGAGCACTGTATCATATGAGAGGCAGATTGCATAATACAAGCTTTCACAATCCATATAAAAAGGCCCTAGCAGCCCTTTTCTTGGCATTTGTCCCTACAGACATACAGGATTTACTGTCTGTTGCTCCATCTTGGTAATTGGCATTAGACATTCGTCTTAATGCTATGCTATAAAGTGACATCTTGAAGGAAATGTGGACGTTCAAGATGTCAGTGATCTTCGAAAACCTTACCTAAGGATTATATGTTTATGTAAGAGCTATTGAGAGCATCTTTATGAAACCAATATGCTTTGGCATTTCAAACACCTAATTTTATAGACTAGAAACCTTGGTGGCTTTGCTTTTTATGTATCACACATCTATGTGTGACCACAGTTAAACCTCTACTGAAGCTATTTATTGTGCTGTAGGTCTTAGCAAGCACTCCTTGTAATTGTACCAAATCTATTTCTGCGCATATCTGCACTCATTCTGGAACTGCATTAGCATGGAAGATGGCAATGCCTACCGGAGCTTGGGAACAATGCAGAGACAAAAAAAGGCACATTATTTCAGCCGTGTAATGAAAAGGATCCGTATAGAGACATCTATACGAGCATGACAGAGATAGCACCAAGAGCACATTACATTTTTTTCTTAATCTGTCTTTGATGTTTCCATAATCCTCCACTGTTAAGTTTCTATTTTTGGCTTCTGGAAGACATAAGCTGATTCACATTCTTTAATAAACCTCGTCCACAATTTGGAATTGAATGGGGATTATGCAATTGCTTTTTGCCAACTCATTGGCTTAGCATAAACACGAGGAACAGGGACACACACCTAATGCAGCCAGGGCTAAGCCATACTGCGTGCATAGACTAGGCTACAGTCATGCTTTCTTCTGTCGAAAGGGCTTTTTTAATCACTATTTTATCACTGGGGAACCCTCAGGGGCTTCTAAGGCCTAGTGATTTCTGTGAAATACATGTTTGTAATTAAGTTTAGTTAATTTCAAGCATTAATGTATTAAATTGTTAAGTTTTGGTTGGAAACATCTTAAAACACCAAATGGAAAATTGTCTATTGAGGTCAATAGTGTCTAATTGTATTTTTCTCCCATGTCTAAGTAGAACAGCCATTGAGCTGTTTTACTGGTTAGGACTTCAGGAGCTGAACGGAAGGCCTAATGTATCAGATTACCACCAACGTTATTAGGAACTGACAGTGGAATCAACCAACAAAGTATTGATTTACAATTGGTGGGACCAGGCCTTTTGGAAGTTGAATCAGCCAAAAAAAATTTCATGTAAATTGCTGCGCTAATATACTACTAGAACCTCAGGGGGGAGCTAGCAGAAAAAGGCATTATCCTAGAGGTGCTTTTTGACACAGAGGAGTAAATGAGTTTTGACAGTTATGGCCTGGACTGAAGGCCTAGCTCTAATATTCATGGTTCACCACTGTATTTATCATCTATGCTGTTTGTGTGTGTGTTGGTCAAAACATGTCCAGAAAAAAAAACAGGAATGAGGCATTTTAGAGTTAAGTTTAGTGTTAGACTCATCTAAGTATCTAAGTACACATGGGTACTTAGACAGATATATCATATAGAATACAAATGGGACACATGTTAGACCCCACATCCAGACTTTGTGTATGTATGTGTTATAGTGGTCAACAGCATTCAGGACCCAGCACGTGTGTGTTGGACATCCCCGCTGTGTCTGTATCAACAGACAAAGCCTTCAGTATAATAGCCAGGGGTGCAATGCTTGGCCAAGTGTGTGCATGTGTGTGTTGGCGGGGGGGTTGAATAAGCAGACTAGCCACAGCCCATGTCTGCTACATTGTTGTGGGGACACGCACACATTTTGACAAGAGAGAGGGAGCAGTCCGGCACAAAGTCAGCTGGTTCTGACTTCATCTAGGTCATCAGTCTGATGAGTGTACCCTTGGGCGACACTCTAGAGTGTGTACACACGCACACACCCCCATATAGACACAAACACACACCGCACATGCACACGACCATCTGTGCTCTAAGACAGACCTGCCAGCAAGCCCAGGTTTGAATCCAACACTCTCCACCATGCCTAGAGTACTGCTAAAAGACAATCAGTTGCTCTGTCTATGCTCCACCCACAAACAGTTTTTTTTTTAAACCAATCGCCAGGTCTCCCGATCATACGATGCTACCAAGACTTTGAAGGTTAGCACATGCTTGCATTCATGTTTAGTGATAGGGTGGGCCATCTTACCCACCCAGAGAAAACATATGCTGTCTTATTCTCCCAGCCACAAATGGCTAAGGCATCACCAGGGACTAAACTGGCAATCTCCCAATGATTTAGATGGTTGAACCACTTGGGAGCCTCACAGTTGAGGCTCCCTTAAATTTCTTAAGAAATGAAACATGTCTGTTTTTAGATGGACTGATGGGCAGATGGACGGACTTTATTGATCTCCAAGGGGAAATTTATGTACTACAGTACACTTTTGTCAAAATATGTGAATTTAGAATGTTGTTAATTTTAAATTATATTTATTTTGTATGAGTGTGAAAGGTCACACTGTTAGCCTAGATCGTATAGCAATTTTTTTCTCTTGTAACTGAGCTAATGTTATCATAGTGGCAAATTGATCATTTTCATCCTGCCTATTTTTGATAAGCTACAACACAAATGTGTTCTTACATAACATATGTTGCAAGGCTGAATAAGATTTACAGAACTTTGGCAAAATCCATAATAATAATAAGAAGAAGAAAGATAAAACATCTTATTATTTCTGTTGTCTAGGAGAAACTACAGAAATATAAAGAAGACATTTCTGTGGTTTCCATCTGATCTCATTGTCGTCTGGGAGAAACTACAGAAATATCTTCTTAATATATGAGATCAGATGAAAAGACACATGAGAAAAGGAATTTTAGGAAAATCACCATTAAGTCCCCTAAACCACCTCTGGGAAATCCCATTCACCGTAATGAGGAATTATAGCACACATTGTTTAGAATCGCTACACAACGTTGAGTTTCCTGTTTAAAATAATGCACTACCGAGCTGGACTATGTAGCTAACTGAAACCAGGCAGGTTTGAACCGTCAAGGATGATTGCGCCACCACGTTAATGTTATTTCAGCTACATCACAAAAAGCTCACCATCTTTCTCAACAGTGTGCCCTTTCACACACATGTAAAATGAACATCATTTGAGATTAACGTTGCATTCTTGATGTATGTGTTCTGGTAAAAAAAAAAAAAGTGTGCTACACTGTGTGTGAAGCTTGTTCAACCTTACAACAGTTTCTATGAAAGAATGCATTTGTAGCTGGAGCATTGATATATCAGCTATCTGCTGCTTCCCTGTACGCTGCTGAGTATATTATAGCTCTTTTTAGCATTTAAATTAGTGTACAACTATAAATAGATTAAAGCTCCCTGAGGCCACTTTCTCAGGTGTCAAACAACACTGGTCCTTCCTCTTTTGTGTGGTCAGCGTTGCTGTGGGTGAGCTTTGGATCACGCCAGTGGTTCCTTTCGGTGGTATTTTTATTGGCTTGCCTTGTTAAAGGATAGCATTCTTTGCTGGACATATGGTAGATGCTTTTCACCGAGGCAAAAATGGTCAGTCTGGTGTAACCTGTTGGAGAGGAGTTAATATACTGTGTACAAAGCCTGTCAATGCTTGGTTGGTTTGTGTGAATGAATGAGTAAACAAAGTTGGTAAATGCTTGGTTGGAGGGACTTTGGTCATTAGAGCCACTGTCCATTTCCCTCCACCTTGGATTAGGAAGGGCCTGCTGGTTGGTGGACAGAGTGGGCAGGGCATAGCCTGCAGAGCTTATTGACTGGCTTAATGTCACATAATGGTCATAGATGGCCCATATGGATGGGAAGGGATTGTGAGGGCACTGGGGATCAGCTGGGGTGTTTTTAGAGTTCTGCTCTACTGAGCAAAGCAGGCATTTGCTGGACTCTCACTGGACCATTGCAGACATCATGTGCACAAAGGAAAAGGGCTAATGTTCCCCTCAGCCAGAATTCTGGTTAGAAACTTGTTTATGGGACAGTATGTTGTGAGAACATTGACTGTTTAATCTGTAACCTCTTAAACTTCTGCATTATTATTCAGTTATCAATATGGACTTATTATTCAGTTACTGTGAAACTAAGGCTGGCTTTACAAAATGAAACTTTCACGCAACTAGTTGCGAGTTGCCTGCAACAGTTATACGAAACAATTGAAAAACAATCAAAATTGCACACAATACGTTCAGTTACTTCACTATTTAGCCAAATTAGTAGCTCATATTTTTGATACACCATAGTTTTCGTTTTTAAGTCACAGTGACGTGTTAATTGACATGTTTGCAGTATTTTTTTGTAGGTTTTTCCAGCTGTCATTGCTGCTCTTTTTAAAGCCATATATCTCTTTTTTATCTGTATCTCAGGTTCTCATGTTTTTCATCTGTTTTGTGTATGTTAGGCCTTTGGAAATGAATGTTTAAGTTATCATTATGGTTAAACTTGATGCCTCACTCATCCTGTCCTAGAAGCAAAAGAAGTTCATTGAGAAACGCATCTTGGCCTTCACATCTGTAATCATTTTTATCATTCAGATCCCAAGGAAATCTGAGATTTGAGTAAAAATTAGGGGCATAAAGAGAGGAGAACATTAATGATCTATTGATGTAGATCACAATGACAGCAGGCTAACAAAGAATGAATGGTGGCACAAACAGCCTTTTAAATAGCTATTAGTGTTAGTTGCCTAGTCGGGTCAGTTGTTTACAGAAACATTAGCTTCAAGAAACTTGTTTGTTTCTTGTCATGGTTGAGGTAACTGACAAAATGAAAAACTACCAACCTTGAGTCAGTTAGGAGTGTCTCCTTCTCAATCCTGCAATAAACCATCTGTTTTATTTTCGTGTTCATTGATTCTGTGGATTCAGTTGCTTAAAATGATGTGTGGTATGATCACATTATCATCATTTTGTTTGGCTGTTTCATGAAATTTGTTCCATTAGGTTGCAACTGTTGCAGCTGAGTTTCAAGTGAGTTGCAGGATGCTTCACAGTTTCTATTAGGTTTCAAGCACCTGAAGCTGCACTAAACATTTACTGCATAAAGCCAGCCTAATATTCATGTTGTTATGAGTGTGAGGGATTGGAGTGAGCAGACAAAAAAGTTGTTATTTCTGCTTTTTAATCTACTTTTCTCTTTTAATCACCTCAGTGTATTTATTCTAATGTGTAAAGAGCATAATGTAACAAAGCTGAAAATCAATACATCTGTAGTTCATGTGCCACAAACTACCATTTGGGAAAAAAAAACCCAAATCAAATACAACACACTTCACACAACTGTCACCTGTTATTAGTGCTGCTAAAACAAATTAGTAATAAACATTGCCACACTTATCTTAATTGTGTTCCAAATGTGTGCCCACACAATGCATCAAAAATTAAAAGCAGCGTGCTATTTATTTAAAATAGTAATAAAGAAAGAAGCACACAGAAAGCTCCAATTCCATATGCTGATTCATTTTGCTATTGACAACACAGAGAAGCACATGGCCCAACTACTCTGGGGGCAGAGTTAAATGAGTTAAAAGGGACAAAGCCAAAGTCTTTAAATGTATCATCTGCAACACATTAGGGTTTAGGAGTTAAACATTAACTAGACACAATGAATCACTGATATCACTGAAAAAAGAGTAAGTGGTTAAAGAATTTAATGGTGGCAAAAAATTACATAATGATACATGAATATATAACAAAATCATTCCTCTGCAGTCATGATTATTGTATGATTAGAATCAACAGATCTTTATCTATCCTTGTTTTTGTATCTTGTGTTTTGTATTTATGGAAGCTGTTTTTTAAGGAATGGTAAACAACAAAAGGCCTTTGTATGGTGGGTCATTTAGGACAGGCTTCAATAAGCAGGCCTCCTCTCCACCTGAGGCAGGATACATCACGGGGTGAGCATCTGCCCATAGCCTAGAGTAAAAACCATCAGTAACAATCTGAGTAATGAATAGCTATTTCAACTCTAAGTCTATAAATACACCTGGATCTCAAATAACACAAGATTAGAAAAATTATTATTTAAGAAATTATTACGCAAATGATAATAATAACAATAGAAGGACCGCATTTAATTATAGCATATACAAAAATATCACCAACAAATTAACTACACTCATAAACTACACTCATAAAAAAACACTTGGAAAGATTAGAACACATTTTCATTGTGGTAAACAATGCTGTGATACAGGAAAATCAAACAAAGACACTCCAGTATGTGAGATCTGCTCTCCAGTCAAGAGTTAAATGGACAAGCTTGTCCATTGTCCAGTTTGGCAATTTTGGTTTGCACTTAAACAAACCTGGAGAACCACTGGATGTAAACAGTTTTACATGCATTAGTGTGATTATAAATGAAGTAATATTAGAAGCTAGACCAGTAGACAGTAATCATTTGTCTAAATTTACATCACTGTCCACACTTATCCATCTGTATCATACTGTCAATTACTCAATTACTCCATCTGTATCATACTGTCAATTACTCAAGACATTAATTTTGACTAGTTTACCTCTACTTAAAAAAGAACAGAAAACCTTTTAACACGTAACTCACTTGTAACGGAAGCCATAGGACAGTTGCTGAATTCAGTAAAGAAACAAATTTGAAACAACAACCATTACTTACACTAACAATATAGGTCTTAGTATGAGAGAATGACTTCCCAAAACTGTTCTTATTAAGTTTTATCCAATCTTAGGCTTTTTGGTGTCCATCCACAACTCTACAATGGTAACATACCACAAATTCATCTCCTTGAAAAACTAGTACCATCTCAAAAGAGGGAACTGTGCACAGTCTGAGGTTCAGTGACAAACAGCTTTGACTGAAGAATTCTACAAAAAAACATTTTAATATTTTCGTATAAATATTGCCTGACAGCAACTGCACATTTGCTTCTATTATAAGTTTATAAGTAAGTACAGAGAAACACCCGTGATAATCAAAAGTATACTACAGATGCAGCAGGAGTATACCTTTAAAGAAGTACAAGCAAGAGGACTGGTTAATGGGCTTGGCCAATCCTATATGGGTCATTTTCCATTTGGAGTGGGAATTGATTAAATACATGTTTAAAAAAACAGTTTCTTTCATCCCAAAACTAAGTAATCTTAATATGTCCATTAACATATCCTATCATCACATATGCAAAAAGGAGAGCTTAATTACAAACATGTTTTACATGTCACTGGTGTTATATGAATATGGTGTAACACCAGTGACTGTGACGCCAGTGACATTCTGGTTAAAACTGAGCAAGTGTGGACTCAGCTTCTCATGCCTTGAGATGCCTCCTCTATGTTGAGCCTCGACTCAGAATCATAAGGGAAAAGTATTAGTTAATCTTAGGTCAACTGTGTAAATGTACGTACTGACTTTTGGAGCTGTGCCTAATATTTTAAGCATCTTTTTAAGCCCTGCAACCTGTGTGACATGGTTTCCGACCAAATAGAGAATGACCCATATCAGTAAAACAGTAAATTCAATTACAGTAAGTAAATGGGCCTCTGAGCTCATTGTGATTGTAGATGAAGTGACTGGAGCCCCAGTGCTGCACAAATGCTCTATTTTGCGGATGAAAATTACATTGCTCTTTCACAAAAACCTGATTATACGCCTCGTCTCTGTTAACGTACAATGTCTATGCAAAAGATGAGCATTTAATATGTCTAAATGGCTAAATAAGCTTACTCTCTGAACTGTTAATCACATCAGTGTCGCTCTCTTTTGACCGTCTCTCACTCCTGTTGGTATACAGTTGTGTATATCGGTGGGTCATCGTTGGATATATTTTATCGCCGTCTTGAAGAGGTTTAATGAACAGAGGTGAAGAGGTAATTCGGCAGAGCGATACAGTACATTACAAACAGGTAGATGCCCTGCACTGCCTTTACATCAGGCTTTGTTCGGATTGTTGGTAGGCCTGTTACCAAACGGTCCCACTGGGTTGAGACAAATGTAAATAAAAGAAAGTGGGAAATCACTGCTGTCTCCAAGATGATAATTTTACAGGAGAAGGAAAAAACTTTACTTTTAATGTAAGTCAATGGAACCAGACTTTTTGGGTTTTACGAAAGCAAAAAGTGTTCTATCTTTTAACTGCATGTTATAATGCTGCAAGGAGTGTTTTACATTTTTTTAGCTAGGTACCTGAAGCTAATGTTGTTAGCATATATGCTCACTAGGACTGTCACAATCCTGAATTTTTAGCTGATGATTAACTGTCATATAAATGAGTGCAATTAACGAATGGTCTCTTCTTGTTCATTGTTTACAACTATAAAAATACAAGCCTAAAGTATCCAAACTGGCTGATTAGCCACCTTTCTTGCTAACTACGCTGACTTGCTAGCTAACACTGTTTGTGCTGTTGAAACAATGCTGCACACACTGTTGAGAACACACACAAATGTCTACAGTTGCACAGAATTATGTGTAAGTTGTTTGTGTATTAAGCAAATCTACATGTTCTTCACAAGAGCCGAAAAAATGCTCATTCTGCTAGCATACATGTTAAAAACACTAGCATTAGCTACTTGAGTAGAATGGAACGTACAATTACATGATATTGTACTTAAGTACATGTAACTGACTAGACATGGGTTACTAGCCTGCTGAAAAAAGGATCATTAGAAACCATTAGGATTAAAACCTAAATGTTTTGCTTTCTAATGGGAATTGGCTTAAGGGTTTCCACAAGAGACCACTAGTTTCCTGTAGAACACCTTTAGATCCCATCAGGAAACCGTCAAATGCATTTAGAATCGGCCACTAGTCACCTGTTCAACCATTAGGACAATTTACATTGTGATATCAGCCCATTTAAAAAAGCCCAAACACACTACAAAACTGTCAGGAACCAACAGAAACAATTAAAGGTTTCTATGAGTTTTTTCAAACAGGGTACTCACCTCATTATGGTTGAATGTCAGACAGCAAATATATAGCTATATATGACTACAGCGCTAACATTGTCCAGAGGAAAAGCAGCTGATGAAAAAGCCAAACCTACTGTAAAAAATGAAAAGCATTCCCAGTAGTGCTAATAACAGGCTAATATGCTAATATAGTATTTGCAATAAGATCTAACACATTCATCATGTGTTGCTGAGGTACGTAATGACAACGCTGAGGTGACATTTTGTACATCACTTACAATAAAATAAAAAGCTATCAGCAGAAGCAGATGGCAATTTCCGTCAATCACTTGATGCTATTCATGCCAAAGCCAGTTGAACTGGACAGATGAGCGCTTCATTGATTTCTTTAGGCCACCCCCCAGGAGACCACTGTATTGTCCCATTGTCCCACTGCCGTTGATTCATATATTTTAATCATGAATAATTGAGAGATTATGCGTCGGGACAGGTGGGGCTCGAGCCATTATGCTCCCTTAAATGTCAATGTTATTTCCCCCTTTCTCTTTCTTATAATGGTACCAGCAGCAACAATTGTTTAAACTGACAAGGGTGATTCTTTATAACCGGAAACAAAGGATTATGGGTGAATGTGATGTAATTACATCATGCACTAGTCAAACCAACACGCAGCCTGTGCTAGACATGAATAACCCAGAAGAAAAGAAATATTCTAAATGAGATTTCCCCTTAATCTCATGTACTTCTCCTAGACAGGGGTAAGTCCTGTTTGAAATCAGAGTGAGACTTAAAGGGGAGTTCCACCATTTAAAAAAAATCTTAATCATTCAGCCCTTGAGATGTAAACAGATTCATTCAGAGTGGTTTGGTGTGAAGCGGTTCATTGTAGAGAAACTTAGAGGCTCTGATTTATTTACAGTGGTGGTGATAGGAACCAGGGGTCACAATGTCTACAACACAAATATAGCCATTTTACAGGTAACTCAGTACACGTAGGTTACCCTGCTGAAAAAGGACCTTTAGACACCATTAGGATTAAAACCTAAATGTTTTGCTTTCTAATGGGAATTGGCTTAATGGTTTCCACAAGAGACCACTAGTTTCCTGTAGAACACCTTTAGATCTCATCAGGAAACCGTCAAATGCATTTAGAATCGGCCACTAGTCACCTGTTCAACCATTAGGACAATTTACATTGTGATATCAGCCCATTAAAAAAGCCCAAACACACTACAAAACTGCCAGGAACCAACAGAAACAATTAAAGGTTTCTATGAGTTTTTTTCAAATAGGGTACTCACCTCATTATGGTTGAATGTCAGACAGCAAATATATAGCTATATATGACTCTGCAAATAAGACTACAGTGATTCATTCAGAGTGGTTTGGTGTGAAGTGGTTCATTGTAGAGAAACTTAGAGGCTCTGATTTATTTACAGTGGTGGTGATAGGATCCAGGGGTCACAATGTCTACAACACAAATATAGCTATTTTATTTGCTGTCCAGAACCACCAGTGAACCTATATGTGTCTTGTGAGTTTTTATATGTAATGTTGATGATGGTAAAATAGTAATAAATTTGAAAAACTATGTTTTCTTTGGGGACTACTTTGCGTCAAAATACCCTGCATGTACCCCTCCACCATGAATCTGGTGAAACAAATGGATTCAAATACTTTTTAATCCAAAACTTTATCACAAAAAAAAAACGGTCATCAAACAGTGTGTCAGACATCAGGCAGTATATATATAACCATTTCTTTTA
Source organism: Colossoma macropomum (assembly GCF_904425465.1). Taxonomy (NCBI): domain Eukaryota; kingdom Metazoa; phylum Chordata; class Actinopteri; order Characiformes; family Serrasalmidae; genus Colossoma; species Colossoma macropomum. The sequence continues at coordinate 23,589,198 of NW_023494810.1, forward strand.
ATAACTTTCTATGAGGGAGCTTTTAGAGGCATTGAACACTTCAGACGTCTGGTTCCCATCACCACCACTGTGAACAATTCTGACTTGGCAAGTTTCTCTAGAAGGTACGCATTTCACTCTGAACTACTCTGTTTACATCCCAGCCAGTTAAATCTGTAGAATTTGTAAAAAATCAGTGGAGTTCCCCTTTAAGTCATTTTCTCCTGTTTCTAAAATTTTGCACCTGAGAAATAAATAACCCTCAGATTTTCTCACTTTGCTCAAAATATTCTCTCACATATGGATCAACTCTTTTGCGTGTGACTCATCTCACCCAAGTCTTAGCTCCATAAGAAAAGTGTAAGATCTCATTGTTTTCTTAAAAAGCTTTACTCTATATCATAGAACTCTTTCAGCAGTCTGTCAGCGCAGAAGGAGAATGCTTTTCTCATTCATCACCAGAAATCATCAGAAATCAGTGATCCTTCATCGATACAGTATTGAGATCTGATTTCTTTAAGACAATCTTAAGAAAGACTGTTCTCCTCTGGGAAAATTCCAATTTGAAGCAGCTCAGGAGAGACAGGCCTATTGCACACCTGTCCATTACAAATCATCACAGCAGGGCTCATCATCAGCCTTATCATAGTCTACAAACTTTATAATAACAACTTAAGTAAGTACATCTCTTTTTCTTGTTTTTGCTGCTACACTGTAAAACTTATACGATTAGCTAATGATTTATTTTGCAAGCTGGTTTATATTCATATGATAGCACCGAAACCTTGAAACTCTCATCGTGTGTCTCTAAATGACGACGCTTCAAAAGAACTAATGAAAAGTGGTGAAGCGCCGGCTCTGCTACTTGTTTTTTCACAATATTACAGCGACTCCTACTGGTCAAGTCCCGCAATTACTTCCAGTTTAAGCTGTGTTGAGTGCATTTCATCACGAAGTCAGTCACCGCTAGTCCACTCGGGTCTTACCTATTTCCACGGATTGTGCTCTTTCTTCGTAGTGAAGGTCAGCTGGTGAAATAGCTGCTGGACTCTTTGACGACGTAACACCCTAAAAATACTTCCGGTTGACATGGACGATTGGTTGTCCTTATTTGAGTCTACAGTCTCCGTTCAGAGTGTATTAGCTGACCTGATTCAGATGAATGGTGGATTGGGTCGTGATCCCTAGTCTGAAAGGCTAGTTTTTACGGTGAAACCAGTTTTGATTTTGAAATGTCTAAAGATCGAAGGGGAATTGCACTGATTTTTCAAAATTTCTTTACAGTGGTGGTGAAAGGAAACAGGGGTCTACAATATGAATGACTTTTTATGTAACGTTGATGATGGTAAAATAATTGTCTATCTTAAAAAAAAAATTTTCTTTGGAGACTATTTTGCCTTACAGCACCCTTTTTGTACCCCTCCACCATGAAAAATACATTGATCAAATTGATTTTAGACCAAAACTTTATCGCACAACTCATGTAAAACAGTGTCTCAGACATCAGGAGGTGTAGGCTATTCACAACCAATTTAATGTAATACGTCTCCGTGAGGAAGATGTGGACGTCTGGTTCCTATCACCACCACTGTGAACAATTCTAACTCTTAAGTTTCTCTAGAACGGGGCATTTTACACCAAACCACTCTGACTGATTCCATCGACATGTTAACCATTTAGTTATGCAGAAATTTTGAAAATCGGTGGAGGTCCCCTTTAACGGAAAAAAAGCTAGTTAAGCTACCCAGCTGGCACATGACCGACCTTTAACCTTGAAATTTGGTTGAAATAATGTCAGTTGTTGTTTCAACGTTGAAAAAACGTTGAAAAAAAACTTTTAATGTTAAATGGCAAAATACTAATAAATCATCGTGAAATTTTAACTTTGAATCAACATAATGTCAAACATTCTGTAAATATGATCATTTTTATTATTATTTTATTAGCTTTTTTATATTTTGATCAGGACCGCTTCAAAAATCTAAATTTATATGTTAAAAATAGAAAACAACAGCAACAATAATAGCAAGTAGAAAGTGGAGTTTGTGAGGAAACTCGGCGTGCCGCATGAAAACTATGTTGACTGACAATCAGTACCCGTGTTGAGGCCCCTGAGTCCACCTGTATGGAGACAGTGCGCCTGCGCTGAGGCGGTCCGGGTGAGTTCTATTGGGTGAGTGACCAACGTTCAACTGTGCAGGAAAAGCGTTTAGAGCCACTTCTGGAAACTTCGGAAGACTTTAAAACGCGTTTGGTGAAGATTAGCTAGATTGGTGGACTGGATCCGTATAACCCGCATTTCTCCAGAGTTCAGAACATTCCAGTGTGTTATATTTTATAAAAACGAATAAAAGTGGCTCCCAAAGCTGCCAAAGTTCAATAATAATAAACTCATGCTTATTTAACACGCTCGAGTTGGTTTCTTACCCGCCAGCTTCTCATCTGAATTTTCAGTTCCACCTTAAACGGTGCTGCAGTGACACTGAGGGGCCTTAAATGTAAACGAATTTCGAAAGTTGGCGAATACGAAGCCAGCATCAGCTTACCTCAATAAATGCCTTAATTTAACTTCATAAACGCATCAGTTTACGTCAATAAATAATCCTGAACAACAAATTACCTCAAACTTTTGCTTAGAGATGTTTACTGAGCAGTTAATGTGCAGCACAGCGACGCTAAAATCAGCCGTTGGAACTGCTGATCGCGTCTCACTGGCTGATCTAACGCCGCGTCCCAAACCACACACTTCTGTACTTCACCTACTACACTACTGAATGCACTTCTGATGATATATGTGCTGTTTTTGTATACTATTTAGTGTGCTAGTGTGCGGTTTGGAACACGAAAATAATATAGCAGCGGGAAATGTCAGCTCAGACTTTAGCTTTCGTTTGTCATCAGCACAAACACAAATCGAGTGAAATCAAGTCAGTTCACTCAAATACGCTGCTTAATGTGCTTTACACATTTAAAAAGTCTTTCAAAAATGTGTTTTACTGCCTTTGCTGGATCGGTTATGGCTTTGTTATCTCATTATAAACCGCCACAGCACCGCTAAGTGGACAACCAAATTGGTGGCAGCGCGATTGTGACGTCATCGGAATACTATTGATAGGAACCTGCAGGCATTAGAACGTTGGGGTTTGCTGCAGAATGATTGGGTAGGACAACTCTATGACGTCAAGTGAATTGCGTCATCACGATCGTTTGTGACGTCATCCATTAAAATCTATAAATAGGCCCGCAGAAGCTCAATTCTTCACTTCTGAACTTTGCATCGTAGTGGAAGGTCAGTGTCTCTCGTACAGTTGCAGTAAATTTTGCACTAAAATAAAAATGGAAGGTGATTATGTAGAGAACATAAAAACCGACATAGAGTACTTGGATTACAAGATCTCTTGTCTTGATGAAGACAGAATCCAAGCGGCATGGAAGAGGCTTCAGGATCACGTAAAGCACCTGAACCATCTGCTGGTGACTGAGAGGATGGACAGACAGAAAGAAAGAGAGCAGGCAGAAAGAATTAGAAAGGTGGAACGAGGACAGTGGACGGTCAAAGAGGCCTGCCTGGTGTTGCGCGTGGAGAAACTTGGTGCTGAACTCAAGACAAAGGACTGGCAGTTGGGCCAAGCCAGAAAGATGGAAGGAGCGTCCAGAGAGAGAGCCAAAAGGTTGAAGGACAGAGAGGGAGGAGTGGAGAGGACAGAAAAGACGAGAGAAGCTGCTGAGGCAGTGGAGAAAGAACATCTAGAAGCCCAGATGAAGAAGCGCATCCAGGACCTCTTAGAGGTGAATGAGCAGCTACAGGGTGAGCTCCTGATGAAAGATGAAGAGATTGAGGAGATGAGAAAGATGTGGGAAGCAGAAAAGAGGCAGGTGGAGAAGATCTGGAAGATATCGGATGAGCTCCGCTCTAAAAACCTGGAGGTGAACGTCAAATACAAGGCCATTATGAAGCAGAAGATGGAAGAGCTGGAGCGCGAACGGGAGATGATCAGAGATCCGGTAGCTGTGATTAAGGAGAGCGAGGACAGGATCCTATCAGCGGTTCCTCTGGTGGTCATCCAGAAACACAGGCTGATGCAAGAGCTGCAAAACCACGTGAGTCGAGTCCCGAGTGAGAGCATGAGCAAGGAAGAAAGACAAGAATGGAAGAAGATCCAAAAGAAGAAGGCCAAGGCGCTTAAAATGCAAAAGAAGGCTGAGGAGAAAAGGAGAAAGGAGGCCTCGAAGGACACGACAGTGAAAAGCAAAGAGAAGATGAGCTTCTGGAAAAGACTTTGGTGTTGTAAAGGGAGAGAGTGAAGAACCAGAATGTATGCTTTTCATTTAAAACATCAATAAACAACATTAATAAACACTTCCATTTGTCTCTTTATGTTTGTCAAAGTGATAATAGGCCAACAATACTACACTATAAAACAACAAATAACTATAAACAGAAGAAACAGAATCCTAAAAAAACAGTAACGTGTAATCTGGTAACTTCTTCCTTTTTATTTATTGTTTTTCAGTATGTATTTAATGCTTTTTATGTGCAGGAGATTTATTTGAAAGGAAAGCAACAAAATGTCACTCGGCCAGGGCGACACCAACTTTTGCATATGAGTGTATGTGTTCTGTTGTGTTTTGGGTTTGAGAGATTAGAGGAATAGTCAGATGTAGGGCTGCAACTGTTGAATATTTTGAGTAAAAAAACGAATCTAAGCATTTTCAATTGAATAGTATCTTGAAGATTCAGATATTCTATAGCATGAAGAAAAGATCACTTTACCAACTGAGTAGAAAAATGTTTTAAGTTTCAAAATACGAACATAAAATTTGAGTGAGTGAAGTCGAGTGAATGGAGTGTCCAAAAATCAGAAACTAATCAGGTTTTGTGATATGTGGGGTTGTTAGCTTGATGGCTAGCAAGCTTATGGCTTCACATCACAGACCAGGTTTGGTGCTTCACTTGCACTTTGCTGCGTGATGACTGAAACATTGTTTATGGTAGTTTTGTGATAAAGTTTTGACTTAATGTATTTTAATCAATTCATTTTAATACCTTTATGGCAGATGAGTACATGCACCCTCATCATCATTACACAAAACACACGTATAGGTTCACAGGTGGTTTTGGGCTATTTTTTTTTGTGGCGCACATGGCGACCCCTGGTTCCCATCACCACCACTATAAAGAAATCTGAGTCAGCACATTTCCCTACAATGAACCATTTCATATCAAATCACTCTGAATGACTCTGCAGCCACATGTCTACATCTCATGGAGTGAATTATTCAGGAATTTTAAAATTCTCCTTCATTAGTTATCCTCACTGAGCGCTAACTTGGTTATTTTCTGCCGTATAGTTGTATAAACTGGAGTTTGAGCGTCCACTTCATGAGAATATTAATTTATGTATAGTAAACGGAATAAAAACAATTGCCGTTAGTACAAGAAATCACTGCATCACTAACTAGAGGTTCAGCCAGAATAATGTTTCTGAAATCTTATTTCACTCTGTCATGATTGTCACTGCTTCTTCTCTCCTTGCAGTCACCTGCATGTCCTTCATCTACCAAGAGCATCTTTCAGGGATGGAAGCAACTGTTAGCTCCTGGCTTACAAGGAGAGGCCAGGAAACCAGCCCTGTCTGCATAAACAGGTATTTCTCAGGTTTGGAAGCACTGCCTTTACTGGATTTGCGAGGCTTGTATGCTTATAGAAATGCATTTAATCTACATAAATATGCCTGTATCTGTTTCAGTTATTAAAGTTAGTATTTTAAACTGACTAAATGTGTCCTCTTCCTACAGCCATCCATCTGCTGCTTCTGGTGCTCGACTGATAAGGCCTTACAGCTTGTCCCAGGTACTTTTATTTATAGTAATGAATACAGTGTTGTTCTTCATAATCTTAGTATATATTTCTTTACCTATTTTACTGTATCTTTTAGCACAACATTATGTTTTTAAAACCATGGCTCACCTGCTGTAGTTTGCAAAAGCTGTTGTATAAAAGCATTAGGACTTTGAATGTTGAGCACTACTGGGACAAAATTTTTTTAATTCACAAAGCATTTCATGGTAACAGCCTTCTTTTATGCTATTTCATACACATCCCCTTTTTCTTGTTGCTTTGTAGATTTATTTCTCGTAATGCCTGCTGTTCTTCTATGATCATTCATAGTCCAACTGTCATTTCTGATCGATTAAATGTTAATTTTATTTATTTTAAATTAAAGAACAGATCCCTTCACTTTTCACAGAAATAAAAATAAGAACTCTATTCATGGAAAGTGCCCATTGTATTTTGTTACTGTACTTATTATATATATACATTTTGGGAAAACCAAGCAGAGTACATATAAAGTACCACTCATTAGTTGCCGCATCACACAACACCAAAAAAGTACCCTTAAAAGTACCACCCCTCATATTTGCAAGCCTACAGTTGGATCTGAATCATATTCAGCAATTGCCATAGCAGCGGGGCGCGTTGGTCACGGCTTTGATGCAGCCTACTGTGCACTCCAACATACTTGAAGTGAAGAATGAAATGTAACATAATTATCTGACACTTTAATGTTTAGGGTTGTTTTTCTGTGACACACATTAGTCATGCACTGAAAAGACTTTCAATAGCGTTCAGAGTATCTCAGCTGAATGCATAATGAAGGCCAGACAATGCATGCAATAGTTTATGTAATTAGCAGAAGGTTTTTATATTTTGGGTTACAGTCCAGGCTAAGCAGATTCTTTGAAACTTTAATGTCATCTCTGAATATGAAGAATTGATCCAGAGGGAGAAACTTCCATTAGAAATAAAAGACTACCATCACCCCTACATTTGGAATATGAACATGTAAAAAGTATAATAGGGTAATATAACTCTATTGCAGTATGAACATTTTTATGTATAATCATTCTGTGTAATTGTCTGGTAGTAATTTCCATTGCCATTCTACTAAATCCAGCACTAAAATATGATGTAGAGGCCAGAACTTCATTGCAGAGTCTTTTAACCTGTAATTAAAGCATTCATAAAGTGCTCACTCCCCATCTGGCTTCATGCTGGGAGGATAAAACGAAGATCAGCTTGTAATTGAAGTTGCTCGGCTACGTTTACCATGAATTAGTCATTCCTCGACCTCAGAGCAGGACAGTGAAGCTCGTACTTGAATAAAGAAACTAAGCTCAACAGCTGCTGTGCTTCATCACTTTAGGATCAGTCGTGTCTGATTCCCACAGCCTTGCCTTTCCTGAAGATCCTGCAGAGTAGAGTTCTTGGGGAATGAGTTGCCAGCTTTGTGGAAGGGTTTCAGCACTGTGAGCTGTCCAGTGAATTACATGGACTGAAGAGCACAGTGGGGAATGGACTTTCTTATAAGAAAACTGATGGATGGACTGACTGAGCCAAGGTTGTAGTTAAGCTGTTTTAGGACTTGCTCTTTAATCTATTTGCTGTTGCAACAATGGCCAAACTCCTACCGGCCCAGGAGGCCGCCAAAATTTATCATACCAATTATGTGCGGAACGCAAGGGCGATTGGCGTCCTTTGGATCATATTCACCATCTGCTTTGCTATCATCTCCATGGTGGTCTTCATCCAGCCTTATTGGATTGGTGACAGCGTGGACACTCCTCAGTCGGGCTACTTCGGACTCTTTCACTACTGCATCGGCAACCCCATCACTGGAGAGCTGGTGTGCAAAGGAAGCGCCCTGGACTTTGGCTCCATTCCCTCTGGAGCGTTCAAGACTGCCATGTTTTTTGTAGGCATCTCCTTCCTTTTGATTGTAGGCACCATCGGCTGCTTCAGTTTATTCTTCTTCTGCAACGCCGGCAGCGTCTACAAGATCTGTGCATGGATGCAGCTCGCGTCGTGTAAGTGCTACTGCGCTTTTCATGCTCCTGGCAAGCAGACAGACTCCTATGAAAGTTTGATGTGCAGTGTGGGCTGCTGTGTCTCTTGAAAGTTTGAGGCTGAACAAAAAAATGGAAAGAATGCCAAAAAACTAAAATAAAGTGTTCAGCAGCAAAAGAGAAGAGTGGGCGTTTAGGATTTCAGCACCATGGTTAGGTCCCGCAGGTTTAACACTGCAATCTGGAAACTTATATAACACTTACCAATTGAGTGAAGGCCTTGGATGCCCACAGAGGAAAAATAGCTACTGGCAACATATTGAAACATTTTGTGCTGGGTCTGGATCAACCTATGAAGGTTTCAGTTGTTGGCTGATAACTTGAAGCAGATGTACTGGAGCAGGAAAGTGTGTGCTGTATGAAGTGTACAAAAACATGATATAAGATAATAAGACAGAAATAAATGATAAATTGGAGATAAAACAGAATTAAAGCAAATTCAATCTTGCACAGTTTCTCCTTTATCCTAAATATGTCAACACAAGTTTGGTGTTTTAAGTTTGCTTCTTTAGATTTGCACTGGAGCTACACGGTTAATGTAGCTAGTAAGGGAAGCTTATAGCCACGTATTAGCATTGTGCAAACTTCTTTCCTAAATCATCAGATATTTCCCTCAAATTGTGTTGAGTTTTAATGGGGAATTTCACTTATTTGTCAACATTTCAGCATAATTCAGTCTTTCAGATATAAACGAAGTAGTTCAGAGTGGTTTGGTGTGAAATGGTGTATTGTAGTGAAACTTATGTTGTTGGATGTTTTTACAGTGGTTGGTGATGGGAACCAGGGGTCAGGATGTCTACAGCACAGATATAGGCATTTCATTTTCTATCCCAAACCACCGGTGAACCTACATGTGTCTTCTGAGTTGTGAACATGTGTAATGTTGATAATGGTGAAATGATGGTGAGTTTTTTTGGGAACTACTTTGCCTTATAGCGCCCGGCATGCATGGTTCTGATCCCCACCACTGCAAACACTTGTTGAGTTTCTCTAGAATGATTCACATCAAACCACTGTGAATCACTTTGTTATTACATTACATATCACTGTTGTCAGAACAAAACCTCGCATCTCCATTCTTGCCATTTTTCAGTTTTTGACATACTCTGAAAATGCCTGTTACCTTTTACATTGTATGTAAATTTCATGATGAATGGACTAAAAGAAACGACCCAAAATGACTTGGAAATGGTTGGAGATACATTTTTGGCCTAAACTTATATTTTTTCAAATCTACACACTTGAAGATGGTTCTTCAAGGGGTATTTAGTAAAGGCGATGGTTCTATTCAGAGCCATGAGTTCTACATAAAACCATATAACACCAAAAAGTTTCTTCTATTGTTCTGTATGTCAAGCTTGTAACAATAGAAGAACCCCTTTTGGTGCTAGATAAAACGATTTTCAAAAACATTTCCACATACAACACATTCTCTATCAGTCTGAAGAACTTTTTTACCATACGAAGAACCATTTAAGCATGAAATGGTTTTATACATAACTCATGGTTCTAAACAGAACTATTTCCTGTACTGAAGAACCCTTGAAGAACCATCTACAAGTGTGTGTCCGTGGTGGAGAGGTACATGCAGGGACTTATAATAAGGAAAAATAGTCCCCTAAGAAAACTTTTTTCAGGCTTGCCGTTCTATTACCATTATCAATGTTACATATGAAAACCCAGAAGAAGTGCAGGTTGGACAGTGGCTGTGTTTGTGTTGGAGACATCATGACCCCTGATTACTATCATCACCACTGTAAAGAAATTTGAGTAGTTTCTCTACACTGAACCACTTCATATCAAACCACTCTGAATGATTTTTTTTTTTACCTGAACAACGGAATTGTGCAGAATTTTAAGAAATGGTGAAATTCCCCTTTAAGACTGTCTGAGGATTCTATGCACCATTCCACAAAACTCCACCACATGCAGTGTGTTGTGTAACATGTTTACATAATGAAGTACACTCATTAATAAGAAGTGAGAGTGAAAGTGAGAGCGCTCTGTAAACCAACACCCGAGCCTGTGGCAGGCGTCCTGATAAACAGATATAGTATGACACTGCGTGCGTAAATAATAGATAGCTGTTCAACCAGCTTCCTGAGGTGAATGCATGTCTAGCCAGAGTTGCCAGGCAACTGTCTGAGAGCAGCGAAGTTGTGTATTTTTGAATATGATCAAAGCATTCAGTGTGTGAAAGCACATCTCATCTCTCACGGTTATTTGCAGTTAATCAGGGTTTTTTTTTATAAACGTTGCACCTGCAAACAGGTGAAATCAGGTTGAGAGAAAGGAGAATGAGTCTAAATGCTAATGTTGAGGATTAGAGGTTGAGGATTTCATTGCCTCATATGGGAAGAAGAGGCACTGGGCTTCAGTTGCTGGTTTAAAAAAAAAAGTGTTAAGCCATAATTCACAGCTGTAATAATACGTAAGTGATGGATTGTACCAAAGCCATTTGTCTTTTATGGCCGGGGCATGTGGGAAGTGTTTATGCCGAGGTTTGTTTATGTGGTCAGGTTTATGGTTCTCGAGGGTTTATGCTCTTGGACCTGAGCCAAGAGTTGTGTCCGGAGAATTTAAACTGCTTTTTGGACTGAGCCTGTGTACATTTAGATGCCTGTGCTAAAGCATATGTGTCAAATCTTTCTGGCTGACTATTTCTGGATATACCTTGATTTACCTTGTGGAATATACTGTATAGTGTCCAAAAGTGTCCATATGCCTTGTCTAATTAGAAGATTCAGCTACTTTGAATGGCTCATATGACAGAAATCTGAATTTTGCTTCCTTATTTTGAAGTAACCTTGTGATTTAGTGCAACCTTGTTTCCAAAAAAGTTGGGATGCTGTGCAAAATGTAAATAAAACAGAATGCAGTGATGTGCAAATCATTTAAACCCTATATTTAATTGACAATAGTACAAAGACAACACATGAAATGTTGAAACTGAGACTTTGAAAAATATGTGCCAATTTTGAATTTGGTGCCAGGAACACATCTCAAAAAATTTAGGACAGGTGGTTAATTGGCAACAGGTCAGTAACATGATTGGGTATAAAAAGAGCATCCCAGAGAGACAGTCTTTCAGAACTAAAAATGGGGAGGGGTTCACCACTGTGAAAAACTGTCCAGGGAAATAGTGCAACGATTTCTCAATGTAAAATAGCAAAGAACTTGGGGATTTCATCATCTACGGTACATAATCTAATTAAAAGATTCAGAGATTCTGGAGAAATCTCGGTATGCAATGGTCAAGGCCAAAAATTAATACTGGATGACCATGGTCTTTGGGGCCTCAGGCAACACTGCATTAAAAACAGACACGATTCTGTAGTGGAAATCACTGCAAGGGCTCAGAAACACTTCCAAAAACCAGGATCCTGAAATGTTGCCTTCTCTGGGCCCAAGCTTATTTAAGGACTGAAGCGAAGTGGAAAAGTGTCCCATGGTCATACGAATCCAAGTTTGAAATTCTTTTTGGCAACAATGGACACCGTGTCCTCCAAGCTAAAGACCACCCCGCTTGTTATCAGGACACAATCTAGCATCCGTGATGGTATGGGGGTGCGTTAGTGCACATGGCATGGGTGACTTGCACTGTAAAGGCATCATTAATGCAGAATGATATATACAGGTTTTGCCAACATATGCTGCCATCCAGATGACGTCTTTTTCAGGGACTCCTTGCTTATTTAAGCAAGACAATGTCAAACCACATTCTGCATGTACTACAAGCTTGGCTCCATAATAGAAGAGTCCAGGTGCTAAACTGGCCTGCCTGCAGTCCAGATCGGTCACCCATTGATGACATTTCCCGCATTATGAAACGAAAAATACGACAAAGGAGACCCTGAACTACTGAGCAGCTGAAATCCTATATGAAGCAAGAATGGGAAAACGTTTCACTTTCAAAACTACAGCAGTTGGTCTCCTCAATTCCCAAACGCTTACAGAGTGATGCAACACAGTGGTAAACATGACTCTGTCCAACGTTGTTGGAACGTTTTGCTGGTGGTAAATTCAAAATGGGTATATATTTTTCAGCATTTGATATGTTGCCTTTGTACTATTTTCAATTAAATATAGAGTTTACATGATCTGCATATCATTGCATTCTATTTTTATTCATATTTTGCAGTGTCCCAACTTTTTTGGAAATGGGGTTGTATATAAACATTGTTAACATTTCAAAACATACCATTTATCCCCTAGTCCATTCAGTCCATATATGGAAACTAAGTTGCAAAAACAATTAGTGTTGTCACAAAAACAAGGGCATTTGCATATATCCACCTATTCAGCATACAGCAGTATAGCCCTGCCCACTGCCCACGGTGAAGTTATAAGGAGTGTTTCAGCCTGGAGTGCTTTTTGGGTGAGGCACAATACAGGGCAGCCAATCAGAACAGAGGCCTTTTACAACTTAGCTTCAAAGACACGGAAACAAAAGCTGCCAGTTCAATCCTAAGGGATAAAGAGACAATGGATATGGTCATTATTTTTAGTACATTAAACCATACAAACACCATAAGTCAAACTCAGGGAACAAAATAAAATACAGGAAAAGCCTCTTCAACCACATGTTGAGAGATATTGGACAAGTAGGTTGCCTGGATACTTTTGAACATATAGTTTAGCTTCTCTGTGTTCATAAAACAATCTGCTTCTTTTTCCACTGTCCAGCCACCTGTATGGTCATAGGCTGTATGATCTACCCAGATGGCTGGGACTCTGAAGAGGTCAAGCGGATGTGTGGCCAACGCACAGATAAATACACACTGGGTAACTGCACGGTGCGCTGGGCCTACATCCTGGCCATCATCAGCATCATGGACTCGCTCATCCTGTCCTTCCTGGCCTTTGTACTGGGCAACCGGCAGGACAAACTGCTGCCAGAAGACTTCCAGGTGGAGGAGAAGAAAGGTAATTAGAATAATGTGTTGTACAGAACGTACCTTACCTACTTTGTACTTCCACTCATTATCCATCATTATCTATGCTTTTAGGTCCACTTATATCACAGCACCACTATATGGACCATTCTACTGAAATAGCTCAAACTGCAGTCCTGTGGTTAAAATAAATAAACAAAATAATTAGGAAAAAAAAAGTGTTCAGACCTTATATGTTTACAAAGATTGTGGTATGATCTATTTAAAGCTGAGATACTAACTGAGAAGGTAATGAACTAAATATATACAAAATCATCATTTTTAGGGTACTTTCTGTTTGGAGGTGTTAGTCCCAAACCCTAGCCTCTAAATTTCAACCAGTGAATATAATGCCTAATTTTTTTTTTTTTTTAAATATCTCTTAGATTTCTTTTAAAGTGAAGTTAAAAGATTAGGAAAAACTATGAGCTTAATTTTTACATTTAAAAAACTTTATTCAGAAAATGCTGCCTCACAGTTTCATGCCACTATTAAGTTTTAATCCATAGGTGGAGCCTTACTTTAGCCACATCCCTGCATTTTGGAGCAGGAAGTGAGACTGCATCCCTGTCCCTCATGACCACATGGTGAGCAGTTAGATCCCATTGTTGTGAAGTAAATGTGCCCCAAAGTCTGAAAATCACTGTGTAACATTAAGAATTGTCACTACTGAAACACATTTTTTGCAATTAAATACACTTTTTTGTGGTTTAATAAAAACTATGATTTTATGCGTTTGCTAGTACTGGCTGAAATAGTCACTACTGAAACGTAATTAAGGTACAAGTTCGCTCACAGCAGAGGGATTTTAGTCTGAAGTCCAAGTCGGTTAAAAGTCCAAATGTGTTTTGAACCAGTTTGGTAGAATGATCTATTCAGGTGTTCAAGTACAGAGTGTTAAGCACAATTGATTAACCACCCTCTACCCCATTCATCACTGGTCAGTTTCTGATCATAGGGTGTTTCTGCAACTTTGGACAGTTTTGGCTGTCCAGATTTTTTACTATAAATGGCAAAGAGCATAGCCTGCATTAGCTTTGGCAGGTAACTTGGAATATATTTAACATGAATATAAACTTTTTTTTAAAAGGTTTAATTCAAAATACCTTAGATATAAGCTGTATGGTAAGATCATGCAGAAAATACTGAATATGAAATGACATTTACTTTTAAATCCAGGGGCATTTCCTGCTCTTTTGTTCTCCTTTGTCCATGAGGTCTTTGGCTTATTTATTCACTTTTCAAAGCGTGAGACAGACATGTTTCTAGTAACAAAATGAGGTAAATGACTGATCAACAGGTTACGTTTTAAATTAGCATTAATATAATGTGGTTTCAACTGAAAAGATTTTGTAATTCCGTAACTTACACATTTGAAGAATTAAATCACAGGTGTGGGACATAAGGAAAACTGATGTCTTGACTTTGAAATGTTCATAAATTAACTTACGGCTAAATGACACCTGCTTGAGCTGGTCATAACAACTGACAAACCTACATAGACACTTATAAAGGCTATTTCAGTAGGCACCATTTGTCTAAAAGGATGCCTTTGTCCACTCTGATGTCAAGGTGTCAATTGACAGTTGTTTTTTGACACTGGGTTGTCACAACACTGTTTTGTGTGGAATGATATTGTTAGTCCATCTGTTTCTCTGCATATTTTATTAGCCCTTCTTTACCCTGCAGTAACACTGACGTGATGGTGGTGTGTGTGTGTGTGTGTTGCTGGTACCAGTGGACCAGACACAGCAGTGCTGCTGGAGTTTTTAAACACTGTGTCCACTCACTGTCCACTCTTAGACACTCCTACCTTGTTGGTCCAGCTTGTAGATGCAAAGTCAGAGACAGTAGCTCATCTGTTGATGCACAGTTTGTGTTGGTCTTCCTGTAATCCTTCATCAGTGGTCAAAGGACAATGTTGGCTGGATATTTTTGGTTGGTGGACTATTCTCAGTCCAGCAGTGACACTGAGGTGTTTAAAAACTCCAGCAGCACTGCTGTGTCTGATCCACTTGTACCAGCACAACACACACTTACACGTCAATGTCACTGCAGTGCCGAGAATCATCCACCACCCAAATACTACCTGCTCTGTGGGGGTCCTGACCACTGAAGAACAGGGTGAAAGGGGGCTAACAAAGTACACAGAGAAACAGATGGACTACAGTCTGTAACTGTAGAACTACAAAGTGCCTCTGTATAGTAAGTGGAGCTGATAAAAAGGACAGTGAGTTTAGAAACAAGGAGGTGGTTTTAATGAAGTGGCCAGTTGGTACATATCCCAGTGACATAATGCTGATGTAAGATCAGATGATGATGGCCTAAATCTCATAAATGGTAAAAGGAAACTCACTTTATCTAAAGGCCACCGAAAATTCTCACTTTTGTTCAACCAGCCTGACATAGTAAGCTGTCATATTATCAGTATGATATTACTGTGACATACAATGAGCAACAAAGTTTGTCATTTCACACCAGTGAATGTCATGACATAATTCGATGCATATGTTACGTCAACTTGACATCAAAGCTGGCAAACGCAACCTTTATGACAAATGACGGCGACTGTAATAACTGTAAATGTTTAAGGCTATGTCAGCCTTATGAACATGACCCTACTGTAATGTGTGACCCTATTTTCTATGTATTACACTGAAATGTGAAGATTTACCCTTAAAAATCTTGCTGGGAGAGCTTGTAGTTGCAGAAACATACAATATAGATCTGAACAAGAGAACTGTGACCATACCAAAGGTGAAAGTTTACAGTGGAACCACAGTTACAGCACAACAAGAGTGTGATATTAAAGTGAAATTAACAAGAGAAATTCAGGAACTGGTAAGTATTAAGCTTTAAGCTGGTCAACATTTAGGGGTGGGCAATATGACGATATTTTATTGCTGTCGTGATAAAGGTCAGCACAATATGCATTTTTGAGCATATCATGCATATGACTTGGCAGAACTGCATAATTGATTACAAAGAGAGCATAATTAGTGCTTTTTAACTGGATTTACTATCACGCAATATGTGAAATTGATGAAAAATCACTGCAGTTTTTGATAACATTTTAAAAATAAAACACTTGGATATTGTGATATTATATTTTTGCCATGTCATCCACACCTACCAGCAATATAGCGAATGTGCTGAAGTACTTTCACAAGGTTTGGTGAAAGACTGTTAACTGTTATATGCAATTTGTCACATTCATCACCCGGCTTACTCCACTGCATCCCTTCAGAAACAAGCATGAACACTTCAAGCAAATGACAAACTCCTTCCCTTTGAAACGAACTTCAGCGCATCATTAATTGTCCCAAAATAACCTAATAAAGACAGCACAGAAAAGGAGTTAAGTAACTGGTTTATTCCCTCGGGGTAATCCACTCCTATGGGACACAGCAGTGCACTGTAGATATGACGCCAACTGCAGACTGTAAGAACTTAATTAGCGCTGCTGCTGCTGTGGTGTCCAGGGGCTTCAGCTGAGAGACTGGAATAAGCAGCTGCACTTGATTAAAAGGTCAGGGCCATTAAAAATCAACCACAAATAACTTCAGACATTAGAGTTAATCACGAGAGCCGCAAAAAATTTGTTCTTTGCGATGTGTGTATTCATCTACAGATGGCAGTTTTGGCCTTTCTTCTGAATTTGCATTCAAGTTACCTGATTCAAATATGCTTCATTTAAACAAGAATAAAATACATCATGGCACTGAACATTATGACATGTGCCATGACAGTTACTGCTAATGGTAACAAGTAAATTCAGTGCACTACTTTTTTTTTTAGTGTGGACTGTCCAGACTGATACAGAACCTTCTCTTTCATTTCAGAAGAAGCATGAAGACTCTGATCAAGCGCTGAACTCTTCTGGGACTATGGCCCTCATCCACTACTATTGTCTGTGGAATCTGAAAAATAGCTCCTTGAAACACACTTTACAAGTCAAGTATTTGTATTTCATAATCTCTGAATTCAAGTACTCTTATATCTGGACTGTGTTTAACACTTAAAAGTGTGGAATCATTGTTCAGTAATAACTTGCAAACACATCTAATAAATAACATCATTCTCAGCTTCAGCTACATTCATCCAGCAATGGCTAAGAAGCATTCAGACACTTTTTGTTACAATTTACACACTTAATGTCGTTTGGCTTTGTAAAATATGTTACCATAAGCATATGATGAAAAATCAAAATTGATAAGGGAAAAAAGTATTCAGACACCACAAATGGATAACACTAGTACTTATTGCAAAGCTGTTGTTTGCAATTACAGCCTAGAGACATATATGGAAAGAATAAACTGCTTTTGCAGAACTGTGGTTCAATCTTTGACTCAAAATTTCAAAATCCTCCAGAAATTTTCCAATGGGATTCAAGTCAGGATATTGGCTAAACTGTGCAAGAATCTTTACCTCCTTTTTCAGAAACCAGTCTTGAGTTATTTTGGCCGTATTCTAAGGGTCGTCGTCTTGTGGAAACATCATATCCCCAGATTCGGTTTCTTGGCAGATAACTTGACTTTCTCCCCAGTATCTCCTGGTGCAACCCTCTGTTCATGTTTCCTTCAATGAAGTGTTAAGTCCAACATGTATGCAGCTCTCCTTTCTCCATATATGACGAATAGAATTACTGCCAAAAGTTATTGCCGAATTATTGCTATTTTTGTTTTGGCTTAACCAGATTAGACTGTTCCAAAATAGTTTAGATTTTTTCAGTGAAGCACAACAAATGGAGTAAAGCAAAAGCTACTAACTCTATGCCTGGATGAAAAATGATGAATTTAATCATCTTGGTAATTAGAGGATAATATCATGGTCCTCAGCGACTGTTTAATTTCTTTTCAAGCAGGATTGAATTTTCAGCAAGAATTTTTGAAGATTATGTTAAATGTTCTATTGACATTTAAAGGGTACCTATTTTGCTTTTAGCTTTCCTTTAGTGTGTTATGTAGCTTTTTCTGCATGTAAACAGCCTGCAAGGCTACACAGCTCAAAGTTCACACCAGAGAGAGAAACATTCTCCCACAGAATCTACTTTTCTCAGCTGCCTGAAATGCCTTGTTGGAATTCCAGCCTTTTTCCTTTGCTACAAGATGACGCGATCTCGGAACACAATGCTTATTGCCTGCCTCACGGCAAGCTTCGCACGCCCTCACACAACACACAGCACTTACTGGAGCCCGGAGTTTGCTCAGTTTTGTAGCCATGTTGAGAAGACGCTGATACATCAGAACTGACGCCACTGGAAAAATAGCCGCATCTGTGTTTATAGCTTCTTCACAGAGAAGAGTCTGTCTGCAGACTGTAAGGCGGGCAGAACTTGTAGGGGCAGAACCGCTCCGGCGGTTGACAAATCTAAACGTGGGCGAGCTGACCAATCAGAGCACACAATGGGAGGCGGGGCTTAAAGACACAGGAGCTCTAACAAGAGTGTTTCAGACTGAGGGTGAATAGATGTACAGTATGAGAAAAATGTGTTTTTGGAACACTGATGCATGTAAAACTATTCTAGTAGAGCCCAAAAATAAAATTATGAACAGTGAAGTTGAGCATAATAGGTCCTCTTTGAACTATGGTGTACATTTTCAGCAAAATACAAATACACATATGCAACATGGCCTAAATGTATGACATTGTTACCTATAAATATGGACAAAATTCTCTTTTAAGATGGCTGCTACTACTGTTTTAGTTATGTGACAAACATTTTTCTTTGTCTGTTCCAACTTATCAAAAATTTATAAAGTTCAGATTTTTGGTTAAACCATCAATTTAACTTTGGTTTACAAACCAAAACTATGGTAACATTTGAAACTAGTCAATGTTTTAAATCATTGTGAGGGTCAAGAGGAAGGTGGTACAAATAATCAGAAGTGCTTTTTGACTTCCAAACCTTTATTCGTAATAACTACAGAAACAGTTTTAGTTCAGCAGTGAACAATCAAAAGCAGAGCGGCTTTGGAAAAGGAGATAAAGCGGAGCAGAGCATGTGCTTGTGGAAACCAGAAAAAAGTCAAAAGGTCAGATTTTCTTATTACAAAAAGAGCAAGCAGAGGTCAGGGCCCTTCACAGTAAAATTCCTCTATATTCTCTCTACCTTCATTTATACATAAAAAAAGCACTGATCCTGCTTCAAGCAACATCAGGACGATAAATCAACGTCAGTATGAGAAGCGGATTTCAAGGCATCTTCGTATGTGATACTCCAACGTTGTTGCCTGGAGCCATTCAGCAAAGCCTCAGCAGAAAACGCAACGCGAGATCAATAAAACTATACAATACTGACACTGTGTGCGAAAGAGAGCCAACTCTTTGGTACAAGTATGTACAAAACGCGAGATATTTTCTGAAACTCATCTGCTTCTGGTTTTGATGAAAGATTCAAGATGCCACACCAGCTCTATGGTGGAAAGACATTCACTTTTTTACATTATGGTGATTCACTATTAACAATGATATGGAATATATCTTGACACTTCCAATGATCAACTGATATCCTCCCAGTCATATCAAAAACTTTTCTTTCCCTGGTCGGTTTATACACAGCTGTCCTTTACACGGACCAACAGAAATGTTCCAGAATTGCTCTCGTTCTATTAAATGTAAGGGCGTTTTTCCTTCTTTCATCTCCTATAGAGCTACCATTTCGGAGATATAAGCTCTTGATATGACGGCAACAATATATTGTAATATTTTTTCGTTCTTTATTTTTCTTCCTTTTAAGGAGAAGCACGCAGATATCTTTTCTTGTACTGAGTAGCGGTTCAATCAATCAATACGCTAACAGTTCAGGTCCTTGGAGCTCGCAGAAATGTCCAGTCATTCCCAGGGCCATCACTGTTGCTGTTTATCATTCAGATTTCTAATGCATCCTGCCTTGGAATGCGGAAAAAAACTTTTTTAAAGAGGGTTAACGATTCTGTTCTACAAAAAGAGCACAATGTCTCCGTATCCTTCAGTGTTGCCAACTCACCAAGGCTGTTCGAAACTTGGCTGATTATTACCATTTTAGCTTGTTTTGTACAAAGAATACTTCATCATTTTGCAATAATCTCTATCTGCTGCGTCTATAGCAGGGCAGTACGACAATACTTATCATTAACAAGATAAAATACGTCACATTATGTCACGATAGACCCTTCTGATTCTTTAAGAACACCAACTGCATGTTTCGATGCGGAGAAAGCGGAATTAGTCCTGTTTAATAAAAAAAAAAAGTTTTTTTTTAAATGGCATTAATGTTCCAACTTAAACTAAATATTGTGATGCATGCAGTCGTATGCAAATGTTTGCCTGCCACTGGTCAAATGACATGTTTTGTTGAGTTTCAGTAAAAATAAATGAAAATAAGTTACCACATCCTCTACAGAGAATACCATTTTAAATACTGTTTATTTAACATATTGGGGAAAAATGTGGCCAAAAGTTACGGCACATTTTATAATTTATTTTTTCCAAATATGTTAAAGCTGTGTTATGTAAGCTTTGGGGATGTGGAGACCTCTCTGATAGAAATGTGTAATTGCCAGCAATGTGCAGAAGAACATTTTGTAACATCGGCTGTGCTTTGGTCCCCTTCCCCGGATGAATTTGATGATTGTGAGTGCGCTGTGAGAGTATTCAAAGCGAATTCAAAGCTTGAAAGTTATGAGAATGTAAGTGAATAGATGACTATCATCATCATCATCATATCTTAATCAGTATAATGAAGTATACTTGATTTTGCATTTGAGGCCTAAATATCATGCCAGACCTTCTTTTTGAGCCTGTGCATGACGTTAATATGTAAAGACACATGCAAGCACTGAAAAGCTCGAAATATGACCCTTTGACTTTACATTACTATTTCAGGCTTTACAGGGTGATTCGCAGCAGCATACATACACCTCCTGACTCAGTAATGGTACTTCTTTCAATTTTAATGCATAATACAGCTTTAACCGCAACATATAAACAGAAATCGGTAGAGGATGTGTTCACTTATTTTCACTTAGTACATCAACAAAAGGTAATTTGACCTGGGGAGTTCAAACTTTTGCATATAAGTGTATGATGGATTGAGAAAATGTCTAAAAGTATCATGATATGTTTTTGCCATACTGCCCACCCCAATCTATAGCGTATGTGATTACCACAGGCAATTTCCGTGCCTTACCCTGAACAGAAAACCAGTTTACTCAACTTCAAATACTCTTATAGTAGAAACCAATGAGCAGGGGATGAAGCAGCTTCTCATTGGTGTCCATTATATATTTTAAGATTGTTATTTTCTAAATACAAGGAACTGCATCAAAAACGACTGCCTTGTTGTGCAACCGTATGCTACAGATGCAGCAGATACAGATTAGGCTGAAAGCTGCTGAAGTACTCCTTTAAATGGCTCTTATACCCCTCAAATAATAACAATCTTCTGGTTAAACACGTGTTGGCACACAGAGAAGAGAAAGAACGAAACGATCAAAACGGAAGGTTAACTCACTTAAGTTACACCCATTACGTAAAAAAAAAAACAAACAAAAAGAGAGAAATAAATAGATATTAGATCTGCTTCATTAGACCTCCTCACATTTAAATACTAGCCACGTCAGCAGACCTGGCACTTAAGACTGTTAGTATTTATCACGCGCGAGTATCTATGAGAGAGCTTTCAGAGTGCTTCCCCGTCTTTACTGTAAGTGTATAAGTGTATGCGGGTGTGCGTGCCTGTGTGTGTGTTGGAGGCTTTCAGCCACTAGGAGGTGATCCAGCCGTGGCGGAGGCACTCGGCAGCAGTAGCTCTTTTCTCCGGAATCAGGTCCAGCATAGGCAGGAGGAAACTGCTGAAACTTTGAGCTTCCTCGCGTGGCCAATCATACTTCTCTACCAGGACGTCCAGCAGCCCCCACGGCTTCAGCTTAGTGATGTGTCTTAGGTCACCTGAGTCAAGACATGCACAAAACACACACACACACACACACACACACACACACACACACACACACACACACACACACACACACAAAGACATACAAACTGAAGGAGAACTGTAGAAAACTCACTCTTTACCACTTATGTGAATAGGAACCAGGGCCAGACCAATATGAAAACTTTGTGGCCAATACAATATCAATTAAAAAAAAAAGGTAACTGATATGATTCAGTGTAATTGTATAAATGATACTGTCACTCCTAAAACAGATTTTCTGTGTTTTAATAAAATATATATTTTGATTTTATTTGTGTACAACTGCTCAAAGCTGTTTGCTGGTCGTGTACTGTCTAGTATGCTCAAATGAGCTACCATTGTCACTATTAAAATGGCCTTTTTATGACCAAAATTAAGGTAGACGGTCACTCAAAGCAGATTTTAAGATTTTAGTCTAAATTCCAAGTCTAAAATGTGTTTTGAACTCTGACTTTAAACCAACTCAATAGAAACATCTATAAACTTTCTTTTGATACTGTAATATTTGAAAAATATTATGATGCACAATTTTATCAACATCGCCCAGCACATCTGTGACACTGAATGGCAACATCAAAACATACTCTTACAAGCACACACATACAAATGTCAAAAGTGGGCTGGACTGATGTACATCCATTCATCACACTATAATACTCACACAAGGTTGTTAAACACATCAAACACTTATCATGTAGGTGAAGTAGCCATTATCAGAGCTGTGAGTCATGGGCAGAAAATAAGAGAGCACTGACAGAGTTTACCTTTCTTAGTGAAGAACTCCTTAGAATATTTGCCATTCATGATGAGTTTACGGGGGACTTTTCCCAACAGCTCAATGATCAGTGCAATGTGATCTGCACAGGAGACAGAAGCAGGAAAGAATACATGAAAAGGGAAAGAGGGAGAGGGAGAGACAGACAGAGACAGAGAGACCAAGTCATTTAAGATCACTGCGTCATTATGTGTATACGTGTATGTATGTTTATCATCATGGTCAAATCATCAGAACCACATAATACTTGTAATTTGAAAATGCCAGCTGTATTTAACACTTTGTGAACTTCTTATTATGAATGGACTGATAGAAGTAATCCTGTAATAGAATCTTGCTACATTAACTAATATTAAGGGTAAAGTTTGTTTCTTCTCCTATAAAACGTCCATTTCAGAAATACAACCTATTGTTTTGACAGAGGCAGTATTTAAAAGCATTATTGCTTATATACATTAGCTTAAACTGTTATCTGTTAAAAAGATAAGCTGAAAAATCATGTCAATACCAATTCACTGCTGTGTGCCCCAAAGCTAATGACCGGTGTAAAAGCTAGAGTGGATGAGGAGCTTCGGCATCAAGTGCTTCCATTAAACTTGCATGACTCTCACCCAAGTGCTAATTAATGAGCACAATGTGGTTTAATATTTAACAGCACTCTGCTACTGATGCCAGCTATTATACAGCAGAGACAGACGACGGGGGCATCAAAGCCATGTTCAATACAGCTAATACCAAGAGCCTGTGAACGTGTAATAAGGACACGACCAGGTTGGCCATGATTTAAAGAGAATATTCTGCTTTGGACGTGAATGGGTCTTCATCGCAGGAGAAGATCAAGAGCTGGATTCATTATCAGGTGCTGTAGACAGCTGTTTTAGTGTAATGAAGGAGCACCTTTTTGTCTACAGAGGCATATGTACTCTGACCACATGGTGGAGGGAGATAAATTACCTTCGTCTCTGGAGTAATCCTCTCCAGAATGAGGTTCAAACAGGTAATCCCCCGTCGCCAACTCAAATGCCTGGAGACACATACATTGCCACAGTTACACTGTTTGTGCGTTTACATGTGCACTGCCAGTCAACTACAATACAGTGCAAAAGTCAGAAACCAGTCATTTCCAGTCAAATCAGCCACTGAGGATAAACTATTCCATTTTTAGAAGATAATTCCTTTTTTTTTTGGGGGGGGGGGTCCCCCAATTCTCTCCCCAGTTTAGTCATCTCCAATTCCACCCACTAGTTAGGACTCCCCCAGTCACACGATATCACCAGCACCAGGAGGGCGAAGGCAAAGACAGGCTTCCTCCGAGACCTGTAAAGCGCCACCGCATCTTTTCGAACTGCCGCTGACGCAACATCATTGGGACACCCTACACCTAAGTGTGAACGTGCAAAACAGAGGGCTAAGGGCTAAGTGGTAGGGGCAAGGGGTGAAATGGGATTGGGCCCTGGAATCTAATAACTGTGCAATAACTGTGCTACTGTCATCATCATACAAGGAGTACTTTAAGCTTTTATCTTTGCTTTAAGGAGATAATCAAGCCCCACTCTTGCTTCAGATCTAAAAAATCCACAGGTGTTTCTGCCTATCCTTCCACTGTAAGACGACAACTCAATGTCATGAGTCTGAAAAGGATGTGCAGCCATTAAAAACTGGTTACTGAGAAAAGGAAAATTTGCAAATCAAACAAAGAAGCTGCTAGTGTTCAGAACAATGGACTGACCAGCCCAGAGTCCAGACCTCAGCATCACTGAATGTGTTTGGGATTACTTGGATCGTAAAAAGCAGAAAATGCAACCAACCTCTAAGACTGAACTTTGGAAGAGATCTTTGGAATAGAGGTGTGCACGCAAGATTTCATCTGACTCCCGCAGAAAATCTGAATCATTTTTCCTGCCCCGCCCGCAACCAAAACCTTATATCCCGCTCCCGTCCGTGCAGTTCCATCAAGGCGAATTGACATCTAATTTCTGACAGTCTATTCACAAATACATTATTCTCTGAAATAACCCAGCAGTCATGGTCATCAGGCTCACTGTGAAGTAACTTCACCAAGCGCCATTTATTCCCAGTAAACACAAAGCATGAATTAAACCACAGAGGTTATTTTTGGTGTTTTGCTGGGCTCGGCAGCTGTGGCTGTCGTATTGAACGCTCCACCATCTCTGTAAGCTACGAGAATTTGTGTGTAGTTCGCGTGATCGCTTGCTTGGCAACTCTTTAGAATGACCATTAATTTTAACTGTTTTTCTGTTATCATTTTATATTGTTTATATATATGATTTAGTGATCATTCTACTTTACTTAGGCTATTCACTAATTTGCAGGATTTCTCTCCATACGTGCTTAAACCCGCTACAGCCTACAGTGGGCTGGTTTCCCGCTTGCTCCCATGCGCAACACTGAAAATTAGTCTCGGGCCCCAAGATAGCATGGGGGGTCCCATGGGAATCTGCGGGAGTGAAGACCTCTACTTTGGATGTTCAGTCTTAGAAGTTGACCCCCCAACACTTATTTTCATTTGAACTTCATTGAAGCACATTACCTTGTATCTAATCTCCTCAGAAGTACGCAAAATGAATAACTTGTACATACTTGACTGGAATCTATATAAATGTCGGGTTATCTCTTTTGCGTAGTAATGTATATTATAGGAGTACCTGGTAAAATGACCAGTGGGTGTCGATATAAAGTAGGTGCACCTAATAAACTAGACATTCTGTGTTTAAGGCATACAATCATGAAAAGGTGTAGATGTGTCTCTCTATACACTACGAGCAAATACTTGATACTTATGTAAATAAAAGGCTGGGCCAGTGAGTATTTTTTGTGTGTCCACCATCCTAAAATCATCACATTCCCATGCTGGTAGGCAGCAAGCTGAAGGTCAGTTCAGATTTGGTGCCCTTCACCAAATCAAGGCCTGCTTGAGGTGACAGTGTGCAGCTAGTAGGACCCTATTGTTTCAGAGTGGGTTTGAAATGCTGATGGAGCCAGAGGTTTAGCTCCCTCTGACCTTACTGTTAAAGGAAAAGTGCTGAGTCGGAGCATTACAGGGCAGGGCAGGAGCCAAGAGAGCAAGAGAATCCTGTCAACGGCAGCCTGACAAATACAGGCACTGAAAAAATACAGGCACTCTCAAGCACACATTTGCCTTAACAGTATTCTCTCTTAAAAGTGCATTTTTATATAGCTCCTGTTTATGGTCATATACCTGCACAGCGTAAATATATTACTGTTCAAAAGTTGGGAATCAGTGGTCGTATAAATAATTGCTAAGAACTTCAGGAATACTGTAAGCTCGACAGCAGAGCGTATTTTAAGATGTTTAGTTCATATTTCTGTTTTTTGCAGACATCAAGAAGTTATTTAATAATATATAATATACTACAATTATCTATTTAAAAGTAATGCTTTGACATTCTGGATGTTATTTTATCATAACTTCTTTATTGATGCTATACAGCTTTCTCGGTGACTTGCAGCTGTGATAATCATTCTTTATTTTTTTTCACAGCTTCCAACTAATTAGTTAAAATCTACAGAGCTCCATAGTAGCAACAATATAATAGAACCATTTTATACACATACTTGTAACACAATTTAGACTATTATATTACAAACAGTGATTCCAAACTTTTGAACGATGATTCAAAATTTTGAATGTGCATTTCTGTTGTACGGTTGGTGTATCCAATAAAATGGTCAATGAATGTAGGCACAAGGTAGGAGTATTTAAGCAGGCCACTCAGTGTAGACTGATGTTCTTTGACAGAGAATGCTCAATGCAGCTGTACCACTTGTATAAATGGCATTAAAGGGTTCTTAAATCCTGAACTTACTTCAAGTGTAACATGTAAGAAATGTAACAAAAAAACACAAGCCTATTGTAAAACAGGACATTACAATGCAATCCTAAAATACTGTTGCCTAAGTGTTAAACCAGATGCTTTGAAATTAACAGCAGTTAAGACGCATATCATTTCCACCTGAATTATTCTAACTATATACTTGTGAGCTCACCATGCACGCAGTGCTCCAGATGTCTGCCGGTGTGCTGTAACCTGCTCCAATCAGCACCTCCAGAGAACGGTACTGCCGTGTTTGAATATCATCTGTGAAATGTTTGTGCTGAATGAAAGACAGACAGAGAGAGGATACCTCAGACAATATCCCAACCACACTGGTACATGTGTACTGTACTGAGAGACTGCAATGAAGCCTAGATCAGCTCTAAATTAGTAGAGCTAGGGGTACATGATATATGATATATAGCGGCAGTCAATATGACATTCACTGATCAACGGAAAAATGTACTTATTCAACTCTAATCCCAAAATAGTTGGAAAAGTATGATAAATGCAAATAAAAACAGAAAGAAGTGATTTATAAATCTACTTTTACCTGTATTTGAACTAAAACAGTACTTCACTGTTTTTTGTAAATATATGTTAAATCTGAAATTGATGTGTGCAACATGTTCCAAAAAAGCTGGAAAAGGGGCAATTTAAAATACTGTGAAATGTTCAAAAGACACCTTAAACAGGTGATGCAACCATGTTTGAATATAAAAAAAACATTTAGGAAAGAAAGAGAGTTCATGGCTCACCACTTTGCCAAAAATGCATCAGCAAAAAATCTGACAGTTTAAAAATGATGTTCCTCAGCTAGGAATTTTAGGCATTTCACCAAAAGATCTTCTGTATTTCATTAAAAGATCCAGGTAATCTGGAAAGATCTCTGCGTGGAAAGGAAAAGGCCAAAAACCACAAATGAATTTCCATAACCTTCGATCCCTTGACTTTTGGAGGAACATGTGCTGCCTTTTAGACACTGTATATTTCAGGGAACCTCATGCTTGTTTCAATATGACAACACCAAGCCACATTCTGCTGTATTACAGCAAAATAGCTGCGTTATCAGAGTGCGCAGGTGCTAGACTGAACTGTCTCCCATTGAAAACGTGCATTAATTCAAAATTTGACAGTGGTGGGTTTGCACAGCTCAAGACTTGTATAACAGAAGGACAGCAAAAAATTCTGCTTTCAAATCTGGATTAGTTTGTGTCCTCAGTGATGTTAAAAAGAAAAGTGAGGTAACAGTGGTACATATGCTCCAGTCTCAACTTTTTGGCAACATATTACTGGCATCAAAATTTGGAATTAGAGAATATTAACAAAAACAATGACGTTCATAAAATAAAACATATATTGTGTTTTGTACTGCTTTCAATTACAGGTCAAACAGAATTTACTGATCACTGCCTTCTGTTTTTATAAGCATTTCACATACTGTCCCAACTTTTTTGGAATTGTGTTTGTATATCATGTCTATGACAAATCAATCACTGAACCTTCTTTTGAAACTTAACCTTCCATTAACTGCTCTTCATATATGGATTGCAAACTAGAGTGAATTTGGTTTCAAATTGTGGTGGGCAATATGACGATACTGCATCACTATCATGACAAATTATGTTACAATATGTTGTCTAAGCACATTGTGGACACTGTCAGTGTAGTGTAGCATAGTATATGAAATGCTGAATAAAAATCATTGTAATTTGGTTTTATTGTTGCATTGAGTCAGTCCCACCTTATGAAACCTCAGAGAAACAAAATAATGTAATACAGATTGTGTATCATGTCTTGTGATATTACATTTTCACCATATTGTGACCCCTGTTTAAAATACCAAAAAATTAAGTTATCAGTTATTAGGGTTGGTATCGGCCTCTACAATAATTGGTTAATTACTGGTTGTCGTTATTCAGATTGGTTATCGGTTCAGAAATCAATTGCATATCAATGCATATACAAGCAACAAACTAATAATTCAAAAATGGAAAAAGGGGTGGAGAAAGGCATTTAACATGTCTTTCCAAAATCTCCTATCAACGTGCAGTTGGGCTGCAACACAGTGACTCTGAAGGGCATTGCAAATGATCATTTTCATACTCATCAAACCATTCAGTGACTTCAGGGTCATCGTCCAAAAAGAGAGCACTCCCATCAGAACAAAGATGTTTCATCACAGGATTAATGTCATCAGTCAGGTTAATGTTGCATTGATTTGTAGTGACCCTTCCCTCTAAGGGGACAAGTGGATTCAAATTATGCCAGCAAAATTCCCCCCACAGCACAACAGAGCCACCCGACCTGCTCCCTGCAGTGGTCAAACATTCGGGCCTGCACTGCTCTCTTGGTGTGTGCCACACACATACTCGCCCACTTGTGGAAAATATTGTGAAGGATGAATCATTTGACCATATCACTTTTTTCCCCAGACAGTGTAGAAAAAAACTGATATGTAGAGTGATTTGTAGACAGTGTGTAAGGGTTTTTTTTACTATTGAACTCTCAAATGTGCATTCATCTCAGTAATGAGAGGTTTATGCACTGCAACCCTACTATAACATCCCTCTTTGTGTAGGTGTGGAAAGACTTTTCTTGCCGACAGTCTGAACACATCCTGCATAGACATTCTCATTCACCTGAGGAAGAGCTGCATCACCATGTGCTTTCCAACAATTTCTAACCCTATTTACTGATGTCTTACTCACAGATTTAAAAGCAGATGTCTCTTTAGACACTGTTCCTATTCAAACACTGGCCTGTTTAGCAGTCTTTGTGACTGAAGCATTTTGATCCAAATAGAGGTAAACTCCAGGGTCTCCAGGGCCTGCTCAGGATTTTTACACATGCCACAGTACATAGTACAAAATAATTGCTGTATCATGCAGTACACCTATCTGCACTAGGGCTGCACGATACATCCTATTTCCATTGTTATCACAATATGAGTTTCTGCGATAAACACATCATAAGAGAGAAAAAGATCCTGAACTATCAGCCTGTAAAAATGCATCAAACCGTAGAATTATTCTCATACTCAGTACTGGGTTTTAAGTGTACGAGGCAGTAATGGCTACTGTCAAAACATACATTTAAAAACTAAACAAAAATAAACAAATAAACAAAAATATTTATCTGTTCTTGTGTGTCTACAAAAAATACTTATTTCTTTTTAGCCTTTATAGAAAAAGCGGTAGAGGTAATGCTGACTATTTCCCAGCCTTTCAGTGCATCTAAAAATGTGCTTGCAGTTCTGATGTAAGTAGCCTGTAGTATTTTTGTTCCTTTTTATTTTGCACAACAGTAAATGGTGCTTTTCTAATTTGGCACTTTGCTACTTGCTTTAAGGAAAGGTTAGATTTCTGTTTACACATTGCTTCTCATATCGTCAACATGATATTCAGAGACTTTATCAAACATCGCATTTTATGTCATTATCGTACAGCCCTAATCTGCACTCTGTTTCCCCACTCGTTTATGAAGGCCTTCCCTTTGTCACCTGTATGTGTTTTCAGCATAAGGAAGACCGCTGAGATGAAGGCCACTCTACTCACCACCCAGCAGGCGTTGCCCAGATCGGCGATTTTAACCAGGATCTTGTCAGCATTTAGAGGTTCCAGAGGGTTGACAAGCAGGCTACCTGCTGCAAGCTTAGCTGCAGGAAAACAAGCACGGGAGAGGAGGGAAGAGACAGAGATAACTTTAGAATCAATGTTACCCTTCAGACACTGCTAGACGGGGGGGTAGAAGGGCTAATGTGTTTGCTGGTGTGGCGTTTAATCAGTAAGTCTGATGTGGAAGTCTGGATGGGGAATTTAAAGCCAATCAATTGTTTAGATCAATAAAGCGCTGTAGTGAGCCAGCAGACACATCGGCCCTCTAGGAATCAGTGACTGACGCTGCAGAAACATCAGTCTGGCATTTTAGAAATGGAAAACAAGGCCCGGAACCCTTCCCCAGCAAAGCACAAATTTGGGGTGCTAAAGGTTAACATATTTTCTGTTGAATTACGGATGTGAACCAGGATGATTTAGAGGTCTGATCCTAGTTTAAATTATTTAGAAGCGTAAGCGAAGTATTAGAAACCCCATTTCAAGCAGGATCATGAAGCGTTTCTAATCCTTGGGGTCAGCATAACGAGACAGCACTGTGACACTAATTAATCCATTTAATCAGACTCTCAGGTAAAAGACATTGATCTTGAATCAATTTGACGAATGCTTAGTGATGCATTCGAGCTGAATATTGACCGCTATATCAATACATTATCAATTACAAGATCAATAATAATTTGCTGCAAAATAATGTTGATTTCCAACAGTCTAGATTCACTAACTAAAAAGCTTTGCCTGTGGTTGTTAGGTTTTGCCAGCACACTACAAAAAGGGATAAATAAAACTTACATAAATAAAAACAAGCCACATCACAAACAGAAAAATATGCGACTGTAAGCGTGTTAGAAACCCCACAAGACCCAACAACAGTTAGGAAAGCTGGATGCTAATCTCCACAGGTGAAAACACAGAGAGAGGTGGAGGTTAGTAATTAGCACAAAGGGGCAAGATAAGGGAGTCCTCCACTGGGCCTCTTCACTGACCGTCCTTTAAACTCTCCTGCTCTGGGCCTGCTGGCAAGCTGGGGTCCGCCTCCGATGTAGGGGCCAGGTCCTTTTTGGGGGCCTCCTGCGAAGTGGGGCCTTCCTGACCATTAACGCACCCGGAGCCATTTAGTTTCACCTCTTTGTCCCCCCTCTCCTGTTTCTGCTGCCCCGTAAGGCCCTGCGACTCAAGCACGTCACAAAGCAAAGGTCCATTACCCTCAGCGGCGGGGGATGGGTGGCTGGGCTCGCTTGGTGTTGTGCCGTTGCATGCTGGGTAAGGGTTAACAGGCTGCAAATCTGACCCCTCTGTGCCACTGTCGTAAGGGTTGACGGGGGTGTCATCTTTCGTCTGCTGCTGAACATCGGCGGTCTCTGTGTTCTCGTGACCTCGACTGTTACTGTTACAGTTCCCGTCCATGGCACATTCTCTATGCTGAGACCAGCTGTCTGGAACAGAATCTGGAATAAGCACGCAGTGAACAGAGAATGTGTTACTTTAGCCTTAAAATACCTAAGCATAATATTTATCACAAGTAGTAGTCTTTATATGTAGCCTTTATCGGCTACGATGATGCTAATATCCTAAGTGCCTCTAGGAGAACACCACGTTATGGTAGCAGCAAGCTATCTGTGCTTTCCATTTTTCCCCCCATTGTGTTTAATAGTACTTATAGAAGTTCTAATTGTTTTTTTAACTGCTTTCTGAAAACTACAAAACAGAAAAAAAAAACTAAACCTAATCCATTATGTACTTGATTTATTTT
Organism: Colossoma macropomum; assembly: GCF_904425465.1. Taxonomy (NCBI): domain Eukaryota; kingdom Metazoa; phylum Chordata; class Actinopteri; order Characiformes; family Serrasalmidae; genus Colossoma; species Colossoma macropomum. The sequence goes on from NW_023494810.1 coordinate 23,620,977, forward strand.
CTATTATAGCCTCAAATGCCACAATATTTTAGCCATTATTGTTAATGTTATGGTTCAGTTTGTTCCATACGCATTTATTGCTACTTATTCCACTGCTGACTGGATGTGAGCTATCAACTCTAAAGTATAGCCAGCCTTTACTGTGTAGAACAGAGGTGGAAATGTCAAAGTCTGGGGCTATTTTTCTTGCAATGGTATTGTGTTTCTTGCAAAAAGCTTGTGTTCACTGGTGGGATCATGAACTCACAAGTGTACAAAGCCCTTCTGGAGGCAAACCTGCTGAGGTCTACAAAGAAACTGCCCAAACGACAGAAGTAGACCTGGATGAGCAGACATATGTTGGAATGGTGAATTTAAAATTTATGTTGCTTAGTTTGACATTTTGAAGGCACTTTCAACATTTTAAGCATAACAGTAATGTCCACACATTGTAGCTCCAGTGCAAAACTAAAGACATATACCAAACATGCAATGGATGATCAACTGCCATCACTTATAAAGATGTAATTCCAAGTTAAGTATTCAGTAGTTATTAATACAGGAAAGCAGCATGAGTCATACTTTTATTCTGAGGCATTATCATGCCAGCGGTGAGTCACAGATTGTTGCAGCAGCATCTAGTCAAACTGAATGAGTTTGCAGCTGAGCTTCATTCAGATTCAGCTGAGCAGTGAGGATGATGTACTATTTTTATCACCCAAGTGAGACGTCTCATGATGTCACTGTCGTGTCATTCACACTTCAAAAGATTTAATAAACAGTATGAACTACTTGAATATTTATTTCCTATCATGACTTTCATTTGACATCTCGCTTCTCTTTCCTTCTCCCCCCTTCCTCCTTCCCCCGGGACACACTCACCCAGGGTGGCCTCGGCGGCAATTTCCTGCAGAGTGTGACTGTTGGGGACTGATGGAGTGCTGTCAGGGGTTTCTGCTTCTTCGTCCTCCTCATCCTCACCCCCTTCATTCCCCTTCTCCAGTCCCTCGATGTCCAGGATGCGCTTCTCCAGCAGCTCAGCCTGCCGCCTCTGCTTCTTCTTCAGCTTTTTCTTCTTGTTCTTAGACATCTTTGCCATCTGAGAGTGGCACAGCAAAACTGACTCAAACCATAGCATGATGCTAAAGATAAAAGCAAGCTTTAAAGTAATACCCCAGTGAGTACTTTAAAGCTAATCTTGTTTGGCTGCATCTGTAGTGTACTGTCAATAATACCAACAGGTTCCCTTGTACTTAGAAAAGAACAGAAAACAGGATCACTCAAAATAGACTTATTACAGAAGCCAAAGGGCATCTGCTTCAACACTTGTCCTTTGGCTTCTGTAACAAGTGCTTCGCTGTTTTTGTTCAATTACTGCTCATCGATTACGTTAAAGGAGACTAGGGCTGAAAGACTCTTGCCCACCTCTAAACTTTGATGTTTGGTTGCTGCGAGGCAGGTCGGCAGATGTTGCCACGATGTGCACACACACTCACAATCTTTTGCTCACATACGTTAGGTAACTACATTCATACATGGATTTACTTTAATAATAACCATGCTTCATTATTCCTAAAGTCTCTTGCTTTTGCTATGAAATGGTAAGAAAAGCGAAAGCAACACAAATGTTAAAAGGCTAGCCTGCTATCCTGCACTTAAACTATGGCTTAAAAAGTAAGCAAATTAGTAAATAAGTAAATATTAAATTCAAGCTTTCAACAAATAATGAATCACATTTAATTTCACAGAAAATGCAGATCAATATGTACTTTGTACAAAATCTTTTTTTTCTTAATCTTTGGCTTTTCCGCAAAACAGATGGATTCTGCTGAGTCCATGTTCATTTCAGCACGCTCACTTTTCATGACCCAATCAAATCCTATAATAAAATCATGACTTGTCCACAATTATTTCCCGTGTGAGTATCTGTATCACTTTTAGCAGAATTCTAAACCCATCACTCAGAATTAAATGAATGAATGAATGAATGAATGAATGAATGAAATCTCTGTCTGACTCACCTGTTTGGGGGCTGGAGCTGTGCTTACTGCAAAACAAAAGGGAAAAAAAAACAAACACACTTAAATTGAGTTACATGTTGACTGAGAAAAAGAACATGAAACCAGGATAAACAACATGCTGCCATGCTGAACAGCATGTAGGGAGGCAGCCTTGGCAAACTTCAAAGGCGGCTTCACTGAGGCCCTCCATAGAGATTTTGACCATGGGAATTCATCATCATGCACTTGTCTGGGGGATGGGTTTATTTTTAAAGCCAAGCAAATGACTCACAGCTCCCTCTTTTAGATGTGCGCAGCAGCTTTAACTTTGCATAATTGAAAATGTTCTGATGGCTTTCACCAGTGAATCACTGAAACGTGACTCAATACTTCCACTGTTTCTAAACAATTTTTTTGGAATGTTTGTACAGTGTAGAGCTCATCTTACGTCACATACACAACTACAGAGAACGAAACATTCTGATCAATTCATTTACTGCAGGATTTTTGATGGGTGGGTGGGGCAGGGCATCAGTCAAACTGCAGTCTTACTGGTTAAATGCAAAGGGGCACAGAATTGACCCTTAACCCTCAGACTACCCTAGAGTAGCAGGGATACATACATGCCCATGCTGGTCAATGTAAAATGTATCAACGTGTGTATCTGGAGTTTATGTGCTACTATCACTGTATAAAAGAAGCTTCATGTTGTTGTTGGATGCACTGTGATAGTGTCCAAGTGGGCGTGTGCACACATTCAGAACTAAATTCACATTGCTATGGAAATACTTATTATTCATTGTATTCACATCACACAATTAAGCTGCCACCATTTTGGTAGGAAACTTTTAAGTTCATTCGACAGCACAGAGGCGGTTTGTCATCAGATAACAAAACCATAACCCATCCAGCAAAGGCAGTAAACATTTTTTTGCGAACAATCATTCTAAAACCATTCTTAAATGTACTATTCAAAACATTGCATGTATTGCCTTGATTTTTATTTGTTGTTTTAGTGACAGAAAATGAAAGCTAAAATCTAAATAGCTGAGATTTCCTGCTGAGTTACTTCAGCTGCATCCCAAACCGCATATTAGCAAACTTACTATAATGTAAAAAAAAACATTATACCATTACCATTATAAGTGCACACAATAGTGTGATAGGTAAAGTATAGAAGTGTGGTTTGGGACGTAGCATTAGATCAGCTAGTGAGACGCGTTCAACATTCCAGCAGCTTCAATGGCTGATTGTAGCTTTGCTTTTACAGGCGCTTGTTAGCTACTTATTAAAGATTTCCATGCAAAATTTAAGACATTTCCTGAAAAAGGAATTTGCCAACTTCTCTCAAAATTCGTTCTACGTATAAGACTGCTAAATGTAGCTACAATCAAAATTCAAATAAGCTGGTGAATAAGACGTCAACTCCAGCCTAATTGTGTTCATTATTTAAGAGCTTTGGCCATGTTTACTAGTTTTTAAATTTTCTCACACACTGTAATGTTCTAAACTTCAGATGCATGTTGGTTATGAGGATCCAGTCCACCAAATCAAGCTAACCCTCTCCTCACAGCTCTTCGAGACAGCATCTAAAGTGTCCACATCAGAGCATAGTCAGAGTTACAGCTTGCCTACCAAAATGGTGGCGAGGCAATCTTAATGACATAATTGAATAATATGAACAGATTTGTGTCATTAGACTAAAAATAAATTATATTTGAACTGAATGCCACAGCATTGAGAAATCATGATCAGAGTAGATTAAAAACAATTTTGCTTCAGCATTAAACGAGAACTCCCCTTATTTTTCTACGTCTGCATTATGCAATCGTTCAGATGCAAATCGTTAAGAGGCAGAACGTTTGTCATGAAACCATTCTAGAGAAGCTTACCAAGTCAGAATTGTTCACAGTGGTAGTGATCGGAACCAGATGTCTGAAGTGGTTAATGCCTCTAAAAGCTCCTTCACATAAACTTATTGCATAAAATGATTATGAATACATTGCCTGATGCCTCAGGCGTTGTTTTATGAATGTTCTGAGATACAATTTTGCTGTTAGATGTGTTTTATAAAACACATTTACGCAGAAAGGTACATGCAGGGTGTTATAAGGCAAAATAGTCCCTTAAGAAAACTTAACTGATTGTATTTACCAATATTTTAACAAGATCAAAATAATACACAGTGCTCAAAACTGGTCTTTGGACACTCACTGAATACAATTAATGTCTTGGTCATTTGTAACGTTTCTAGCTAAAGTTATCATTTATTCATACACATTATTAATAAAATTATAACATCCAGCAATAACTGCTAGTAACTGAAACTGAAAATAACTGCAATTAATTAAAAACTTAAGTAAGGTAGCAAAAATACTCCAATATTGGCAGGACAGACGTTAGTGTCTCTTTCCTTTCTGTAAGAGTGAAAGTCTGCCATTGTGTAGTTGAACCAAAAGTTTTGATTTATATGTCTGAAGCTGAAATGATTCCCATAATATGATTTCCATAATACATTAACAAATTAGAAAACTCTATGTGTCCTAACAAAAAACAACTTTTGAGCACTGAATTGAAACTCAGCAGACATGTGCAGGATCGCCAGCCATTTTATATAGTGAATAAAAGGCTAAATTTGTTTAATTTAGTTGCCATCACCACCACTGTAAAGAAATCCAAGTATGTTTCTCTACAATGAACAATTTCACATCAAAACACTAAATCATGCAGACATCTGGGAAAAAAATATTTGGAATTCTCTTCAAAGGAAAAGTTCCTAGCTAAAGATATCATTTATTCATTCATATCATCAAGAAAATTATAACAACCAGCAATAAGAACCACTAACAGAAACTGAAAATAATACTGGCAATTAAATGAAAACTTAAGGTAGCAAAAATACTCCAACTTTGGTGGCAGAGACATTAATGTCTCTTTCCTTTACGCAAGTCAGTATTTAGCATTTTATTTAGGTTGTGTAAACCACTGTAAAGAAACCCAAACCTTAAAGAGTTAAACTCCATCAGTCTTCAAAAAGCAGAGTATTTTTTTTTTATGTTTGATACAGGTAGCCTACATTAAGCGTCTTTATTTTCATGCAAAAGAATAGGCAGGCTAATACATTCATATCATGAATATATGTGTGGAATAGCTTTGGATTTTTTATAATGACAGGCTGGTGAATGTTTTTAGCTCATATTAAAAAATAGGATGGTCCGCTGCCCATGTGCCCCTTCATTCTGCAGTCCATGGCTCAATTTATGAAAATTGTACGGTCAGAGATCTCATTCTCAGTGAACCAAGTGCAAACTAACCCAGGGATACCCAACCCTGCTCCTGCACATGTATCCCCAGAGTTTAGATTGAACTCTAATCTTAATTTGCGGAGACAGAGGTGTTTCTTTCTTTTAGGGCCAAACTCTGCAGGGCATTCAATCTACAAGAACAAAGTTGGACATTCCTGGCACATACAATGCAAGCACTTTGACGCAGCTCCAATTTTCCAGCTATCTGACCTGAGAGTGACTCACCTGCAGAGCCGGATGGGGGAGGAGCACCAGACTTCTGCCACTCTGTGGCCTCAGCCGCCAGCCTCCGGATGTATGACTCATTGACATTCATTAAGATATTTTCTGGCTTTATGTCCGTGTGGATGATCTTACACTTGGTGTGCAGGTAGTCCAGGCCTTGTAAAACCTATGGGAGAGAATTAGGTCTGCTATAAAGGCCTTTTTTTCCAGCAAAAGGTTTCTTGTGCTTTTAGATAGAAATGAATAATAAAGCTTCATCATGTTAATAACACTGTAGTTTTTAACATTTGTAGCGAGTCTCAATTTCAAATGTATTTAAGAGAGTCCATTAAAATAATCAATTGCAATTAACTGCGTTTGGAATGCTGTTATGCTGCCTTTCAACAATGGTGCATACCAAATTCACACCAACAACTGGATCACCCTGTAAGTCCTCGTTGTTTTTACTAATCTTGGAAAATCTAGTTCTGTTCATTATGCACCTTGGAATACCTTGCAGAACAATCAAATGTTCACCTTATTTTTATCCTCAAGGTAGTTTTTCATTTCATCTTTCTTTTTTTTTGTGCTTACTTTTCTTTTTTTATTATTTTATTTATTTTGTCACAGTATTGTTTTTTTACCATAATTTATTTTTATTTCAATTTCTTATCTACGTTACAATTGGCTTTTACGGTTTTTATCTTTTTTTTCCCACTCAGCTATGTTGAAAATGAAGTTTCATCCTCAGTGTATTTCCAAGCTTAAATAAAATTATAATGAACCTGAAAATCAAGTGATTTCCCTAGAGTGAACACGATTTTCAGTTTTCATCACTGATGTCAAGTGAGAGCAACAGAGGCTGCACGTTCCACATGCTTTCCACTTTGATCTTGCTTCTGTTTGCTATTCATTAATTTATCCAGTTTTCCTGCACTGTCCAGCATAGCATGCCAAAGGCACCTCCAGTGCTATCATTACTGATATGGTCAGCTTCAGAGGTGTGATTTGCCTGTAAATGATACTTCAAATGCTATGTACTTCAGGGATAAACAAATTCACCATGGCATTAGCTGGAAATGACTTTGGTATTATGAAAAAAGCCATCACTGAAACTTGGTATTGAAAAGGTAAAGGGGCAATGTACAGCGTGCGAGCAGCTGGGCTTTAGCCTGGATTATTAGGGTAAACCTAGAAAACGTTAAAGGCATTAAAAAATAATAACATGTTAATGTGTTCACTATGATGGCCTTAATTTGAAGTTCTGCAATTTTTCCTGTTATGCACCATTCTTTTCCAAAAACTACACTGGGGTACAGATATTTAGGTACACCCCAGTTCCATGGTGCGCATCTTAGCGTGAGAGACAAAATCAAAGGCACTTTACCTGCCGAATGATGCTTTTAACACAGGGCAAGGGCAAACCCTGGTAGTTAGACTTGATAATCCACTTGAGCAGGTGGTGACCGAGGACTTCAAAGACCATACACACATCTGACAGCAGCCATCAAGGTCAAACACAAAGACAAGAGTAGAGAGAGAGGTACAGAACACAAGAGAGAGCACTAGAGAGAGGAATGTGAACTCAGCTCCCATTAACTGGCAAAGCAGCCTCATTAAAAGCTCCTCCAGCATAAAAGAGCAACACGTCTGGGCGCTTTGCCTGGTACAACAGCTGTGGGGAGAGGAATCGGGCAGATCTCAACATACTGCAGTAGTAGTGCCTTGTACAAGCGGATGCTACATGAAGCATAACACACCTCTGATCCCAAGCAGAGTAACTGTATCCTATGCAAAAAATTGTTAGTGCTGTAATGTCAATTCACATAAAACACTCAGCTTGCTCTGAGACCCTCCCTGATACTGTGTTTTACTAGGAAATGCTTTACAGCACATAAGGAAAACGCATTATGATTTCTGTTTCACGCTGACTTTAAAGATGCAGTGCTTTTTTCCTAAACAAAATATTGTGATATTGTAAACTGTGAAAAAAAGTTAGGCAGTTACAGTGATCCAAATTTTTTTGTATATCAGCACATGCCTATGACAGATCTACAGATTATCCATAAAAGATCTTTAAAATAGAAGCACACAACACAGAAAAGTCACACTCAGAATCAAAAGGATACGTGTGCCATTGATGCCTGAAATCTTGAAGTCATCTAGCAACTGCACCACCTTCTCTCTGCTGGGGTCATTTGGGTCTGAGTTTCGCACCTAAGCCAGCAAGGCAAAAATCAGGTCTAAACATTTCAGACAGCTTTTTTTAGGTTACGAAAGGTTCAAACGCAATTTTCTTCGGTTTAAGAAAGAGAGCTTTTCTCTCTAAGAGCTTTTCTCTCCAGAGGAAAATGCCTCCTTCGGGACATGAGAGGGAGAAGGAGGGGGGGTAAATTTCATTAAATTCAAACCACAGAGAGAAATATTCTAGAAATCAGCCGGTGTGAATGCTTCTAACACGATGATTCATCGCAGCGGTCGCCATGGAAGCGACAGTGTCAGTAGAAGCTCACCGAACGCAGCAGCTTGATTTCATCCAGCGCCGTTTCAGTGTAGTGCTCTGCACTCTTCACCACCTTCATGGCAACAAAGCGCTTTCCCCTACAGCACACAAACACAACAGTGTACTGAAAACACTTCTCAAATATCGAAGGTTTCAACTTACAAACTTCATACATACATTACTTCTTTCAGTCAGGCAACTCACACACAGACATTTAGGAATGTTTATGATGACATGCCACAGGCAGTGATAGCAAGGTGATGTGATCAGAGGATTTTTATGAGCAAGTTATGTAGCTGTTATGAATGACTGTAGACACCTTCAAATAAAGTTTCACCAAAAAAATTGTATAAACACAGTGTTTTGATGTTTTGAAAAAGACAATTCAGAACTCACTGGATGTCCCATGCCAGCCACACCGTGGAGAAATGACCCCAGCCCAATTTGCGGATCACATGGTAACGGCCGTTGTATAGGTCACCAATCTTCACATGGTGATAACCGCCTGTGAAAAATCAGAGAGGCAAAGAAATCTATGTTCTTCTTTCGTCTTTCAACTGAAAAGCAGTGTAAATCTCTTTTATTCAAAGCAAATATCAACAAATCTAAACTGTCCAGTCTGTCCAGACTATGGCTTGATCAATCTATCGCTTGTCCGATAAATTGGGGGTGTGTTAAAGGGGACCAGGCACACTGTAAATAGAATACTTAAACATTCAGAACAAAAATGCTGACATTTTGCATTGTAATTCCAAAGATATTGAACAGTTTTATTCCAGAAACTATATAAGTTTTAACAGTCAGAAACTATATAGCTTGATTCTTGCATCTCTCTTATAACTAAACCAAACTCCAATAAAAACACACCATTAGATGTAAAAAGAAAGCGAGCACTCAAAGCTTTTAAAGGTTGAACTTTTTGAACATCAATTCCAGACTGGAGCGCAATCTTTTTGTGACCACTATGGATAGGAACATTACAAAAGTGGTAAACCAGAGCTGAAGGTTGGCTGTCTCTAACAGCTGACAAATACGCTTCAGCTACTAGAACTGTGTTTATCTCAGCTCAGCTAAGCTACTTCAAACATCCTGAGGTAAATATACTCTTTCACATGCTGATCTCATCGACTAGAGTGTGTTCTCCCCTCATGCTTTAGCCTGACTCACTGTTTGTTTTGTCTTTCTTCGGTCACCTCCTCAGAACTTTGGTTAAATTTCACAACCGAATGTTTCATATTCCAGTGCTATCAACAGAAAATGTGAAAGTGAAGCTTTTTTTTTTTTAAACTCTGGCATAACAGCACATGACTGTTCCCCTTTAATTTTTCACTATAAAATTACAACAGCTGATAATTTTGATTATCAGAATATTTACATTCTTAAAATTGGTATCAATCACAATTTTTTTCATATAGGAACACAGATTCTTGGTTTCTTTACAGCGTTCATTATCACAGCTCTCACCCTTGCAGTAGTCATTGGGGTCCTCCTGTTCCTCATCGTCAGAGCCCAGGATCTCCTCCTCTTGCTCCTGCAGAGTGGAGTCGGATGGCTGGGCAGCTCCCCGCGGGTGGGGCTCTGGCCTGCAGGGTGGAGAGCACTTATCATCAGCACACAGAGGTAACTCTGGCAGCTATAGGGCCACAGTACAATAGCGACACATTTGAAATTAGGGCAGTTCTATGGGCCAGAAGCTCATCTTTATCCACCGTCCTGACTGTAATTCAGGGGATGCAGTTCAACTGCTGCTCGCAGAATTGCTCATCAGAGTGTACCAGATTCAATATGGACCACCTTACAACTTCTTTTCTGCCAACACTATAGCACTGTAACACCGTGGTTGTTTTTATTTGATTTTCAAAACAGCAGAACAAGGGTGAAGTGACCTTATGTTACCTGTAGTACTTTCCCACATCACAATATGAGGGAAACAACACTGCGATTATGATTTTCTGTATTTCAACATACAATCAAAGACCAGGGGTACCTCGTTTTACACACACACACATTTTACTAAACAACCTTTCAATAGATGAGCTGTGTCTCTCCATGAAACGTAAAAGTTCTATATTATTTAAAGGCTTTTCCCTTGGACCTTTACATAATGTGGAGGCTCTTTAGACATTTAAAAGGTTCTTCACACCTGCACATATTTACAAAAGTTGATTCTTTGAAGAACTATCCACTGCTGTACACAGGCCAAGTTGGGGGTCCTGAGGACTGGTTTGAGAACCACTTCTTTAGCGAATCAAAAGTGGTTAATCTATGGCATTGCTCCAAAAAACCCTTTTGGCACCTTAACTTTTAGGAGAGTAGGCATAGAAAGGATACATAATCATCTCTGAAATGACACCAAAGTATGAGAGGAAACAACGTTGTGGTGATAATTTTCTGGCTGAAATGGTCAACAAAACACAGGTCAAAGAATAGCTGTACCTCATTTGAAGTCTTAAAGGCACCAAAAGGGTATTTTTAGAGTGATGGCACAAACGAGCCACTTGTGGTTCCCTAAAAAGCCTTTCAATGGATAAGATGTGCAAGTAGGCCCTAACAACAAAGCTGTACCTTATTTGAGGTCTCAGTATCAAAAATTGGAAAGATGTATTAAGATTGAGAAGAAAGTTACAGATCTATAGTTAAGGATATGAAAAACTGCAAAAACGCAGGCAGTTATTTGTTCATCTTCTTGCTACCCTCACGCTGGAGTACATTCATCATATAGTACGTCTCATATGCCTCTTCTCTGCAGCACCCTCAGCTGCCACTCAGCCACGTGAGGAGCCTATTATTCCGCAACTGCTCAAAGAGCGCTAATCATATTCAACAAACAAGAGCTCAGAAGGCGAGACTGATAAGAAAGCCTTCTCCCTACCCTGAAGTCTAACTCCAGAGAAGGTCATTCCGTTATGAAACCAAACCAGCAGGGGCAGCCAAAGAAGAAAAAGAACGGTGGATGGTTGGGTGTTATGAAGTATTGAGCGAGTCAACTTTATTTGCAAGCCCATTGTACAACTCCCAGACTGCTTCAGCAGGGAGTCGCAGTGAGAGGCCTAGGAAGCATCAAGCTGAGAGAAAAAGTGTTTAATGCCAGTTCTATGCTGGGTACAGTTCTGTCACACACTGCGTGTGCGCGCTTAAGCGTCATTGTGGCAAATCTGAACATCTGTCCGATATGTTAAAGATGCATTATGACACAATTAAATTATTACTTTGACCAAAACAACTGACTTTTGCTAGATTATGTGAACACCAATAGAAACGCTCATTTGCAACTGATTAATGCAAAAACAATCTGCATATTGCAGGGCTCATTTGCATATTGCAGGCTTCTATAATAATCAGTACTGCAAAAGTAACAAATTAACTAGTGATATACTGTGGAGCCCTAGCAGCTTGTACTTCATGGCGTGTGGGTCGTTTAGTAATTTGACCAATGGGCTTATAATAAGCGTTTACAGCCCACACCACCAGAGAAAAGCTCATGCTAATAGCTTGCAGTGATTGGATTAGCCATGCAGCTTCACGCTCTTCTTCAGAATGAACTGTTGAAGAAACTGTTCTGTATTCCAGCCCAGGCTAATAAGTATGCCTGGATGTTTGAAGCAAAGCTGCAATGACCGTGGACTTCCCAAGGACACACATCATGCTGCAGCCAAGGATTTGTTTTTCATAATTTATGGCTCTGAGCGCTCTTGGATGAGGACTGCCGCTCAAAAGTTTGAAGTCACTTGTCATATTAATGATTTTTATTTTATACAATATAGATTTTAAAGACATAAATCAGACACCAAAATGTATACTTTGCATTAACACGTTTTTTAGTGACCAGATCACTTTTGGATTTCACTTGACTGCATGAAAAGCCAGGACAGACTGTATTGATCAGATTGGATTACTTAAACCACATTCTGAGGTGGTCAGAGACAGATCTTGACCCTATTAAACACAAATGTAAACAGAACGCGTTTTCCATACACAATTATGTGAGTGGAAATGTGTCTGCCCAGCATTGAATAGCAGGTGTGAGAATAAACAAGATGAGCGATTAAACCACTTTGTATCCTAACAGGAGAAGAAAGTAAACGAATGTAAACACAAACAACGTGTGCTGATGTGCTTTTTACACAGGGAAAGTACAATCAGATCTCACCTGGCCACACTGGGGACATATTTTAGTGAAATCTTACCGAAGTTTATAAAGATATCATTCAGACACAAAACGCATGTTAATGCAAGATGTAAACAGGCTCATAGTTGTCAAAGTATCCACCTTTATATTTGATCACTACAGGAGAAATACGACGCATTCTGGATATTTTATTATAACATCCTCCTCAATGCTATGCAGCTCTCTCAGTCATTTGGGAGTCATCTACAGCTCTGTTCATCTAATATTTGTCATATTATTTGATATGAAGTTGCCCAGTGACTGCAGTTTATCAAAAGATCATACTAGAAATGTATTTCATTACCTGTACAGTACTGTGCAATAGTCAGAGGTCACATGTAATTTAGATTATTTCCAGTCAAAATGGCCATTAAGAACAAGTTATTCATTTTTTTGCTGAAAAAAAAGCAAAAAATATTTAAAATAACACAGAAGCCTAAACAACTAAAAATGTCCACCCTTTACCTTTGCAGCTTCCATTAGTTATAGGGATATTTATCCACACCTCAAAAAGTTCAGTCTTGGAAGTTGGTTGTATTTTCTGATTATCACAATCCAAGTAATCCTAAACACATTCAAAAACATTGAGGTCTGGACAATTTGTATAGTTCATTGTTTTGAGAAGAGCAGCAGATTCTTTGCATGATTTGCCTTTTTTTCTTTTTCTGTCTATTACTTCTTCTCAGCAACAGCTTCTCAAGAGCTACACGACTTTCGGACCCATAGTGTAGAGATGTCTTCTCATAGTGGAACGATGGACAAAAACTGGACATTTTTATATCTGAAATAAGTGTGGAACCTGATGTCTTCCTATCTCTCAGAGATGATAGCTTTAAGTACAGTTTATCTGATGGTGACAGTTGGTGGTCTACCATCTACCAGGTCTTCTTAATAGAAGTCCCCTTTGCCTATTTAATCTCCTTATAAATATCATACAAAATGAAAAAAACAATCATTTGTACTTAGTGGCCATTTTGACTTTATATCTGTTTTTTTCAGAATAAATATCCACTTTGTGTCCTCTACCTTAGACACATTTTTAAAGACATACTGAAATGTGTGTACATTTCCATAAGGACTCAATCTAGCCATCCAAACTAAATATGTCCACTGGATAAAATTGGGTAAGCGCCTAGAGCGAAGGATAAATAATAAATGCCATCAAGCACAGCCGGTCTGAGCTTTCCAAGAACACGACACACAAGCAGAACAGAGGAGGCAGCCGACACGCAGGGGAGAAAAAGCCCCCAAACATCCAAGTCAATAGAGCACTGACAGACAGGAACATCTTCAAGCCTGACAGGTTTTTCAAACTACAACAGCAAAAAAAAACATTAATTTTGAGTATATTTAGCATGCTTTTCTGAAAAATGCCTCATGTCATTCACAGCCAGAACCAATTTTTCGCTTCATGAGCCAGGCATGATTTGCGTAATTGAGGCGCCATCTGGGGAAAAAAAAATGCTAGAAAGCCAAACTACTCAGCTGGAATAGCAATGTGTGATCCTTCCGGCTCATATTAAACACTAATCTGCATATTAGTGCTTTTGGTTGCAGGTCAAGAGCCACTGAAGTACCCTCAACTAGGATTAACACACAGCATCCAAATATGAAGGCTGGGTTACAAGCTGACCATGCTTTCCAAAAAACTGCCATGATGGACAGCAGATGCTGAAAAAGAAGCTGACACTTTTGCCCTGCTCACCTTAATGAGAGGGGCGTAGGGGGAGTTAATTAGCTGAGGTAAGCCTGCATGCTGCTCCTGGCCCTTCTGCTCTCTACACACACCAGGCCAGGCATGGCATCTTACAGCTGTTTCACATCATTATTGCCAACTCCACTGAGCTACACTTCTACCACTCACTCTTGTACTTGTATCTCTTCTTACAGTTTTGTTTAAAGGAAAGCTAAAATAAAATGTATTTTAATGTAATGTAGTTTCAAAACGTACCATTCATTCCTCAGTCCACACATCCGTATATGTAAAATAAGCTGCAAAAAAGGCCCGTTATGAATTCACTGTTTTCATGAAAAAAAAACAAACAAAAAAAAAGTACAAACAATGCTGTATACGCCTATTCAGCTGACAGCAAGTTTTCCTTTTTTGGCACTATACAGAGCAAATTTGAAAAAGGTTCTAAATAAAACAGCCTAGAATGCATTCTCCATCAATCTGAAGAATGATTTCACCATGCAAAGAATTTTTAAATATTTAAGCATGCAAATGGTTTTTTGAGTGTTCATGGTTCTATACAGAACCACTGTCTTTACCAAAGAACTCTTGAAGAACCATCTGTAGGCTTCATGCCTTCTATGTAAGGAAGAACCAGGTTTGTAAGTGGAGGGATGCCAGTTCAAATCCCAAGTGCAGCGGAGAAGCACACAAGTTCTGCATTAAATGGAACCAGGAGATCCAAGTTTTACATTATAATGTCGAGCAATAAAAGATAAATTGAACTCTTCACTTGAAACTGAATTCTCAGTCTGAGGCTTCACTTTTAGGAAAAAGTGGCAGGATTTTTGTGAAGCTCCTCAGTGAATGGGCAAAATTGCTATGCAGCTCAGACTTCAATTCACCCATCAGACCCCAAAACGCACCCCAAACTAACAGCGACAGTGGTTGAAGGCCAGTTAATGCTCTGAAATTCACACTTAGAAAGAAGATGAACATGATTATGAGCTAGTTCCTAGCGCGTACTATCACTATCGATTACAATAGTAACCGAGTATCACTTATTTTAATGATTGAAGTTTTTGAAAGAAGCCAAGGACTTCTTTTAATTGAGGTTTTACAAGAAGTCAATGGACATCACTAAACAACAGCAAATTGTGCACTGCCTGCCAAGGATTCCAAAACATTTGATAAAAAAATGAATTAGAAAGCCTTTAAAATTATGTATTTAAAGAAAGAAAAACATAAAGAAAACATATTACGTGGCAAAATTATTCATTTAAATGGATGTTTCAGGCTCTGTTTCACATTCACAGCCCTGCTTCTTAGTAGTGGTGAACGACAGAAATCATTCCAGCCAATGTTAAATTTTTTATGACGTACATAATAAGTACATGAGCAGTGAATTTGTTTTCAAATAAAGCAGATGCTGCCGTTTTAACTGATGAATAGAACCTGGAATTAAAAGCATTTTAATTATGCTTGCCATTGCAATATTTGAAGCTTTAAACAAACAATTCAACTTCTTCTGGGTAATTTGATATCGCTATCGTGATGAACTCTGTGACTATGTCACAGTATGATTTTCTGAAAACATCATGGAAATCATCGGTACTTAAGGAACACTGACCAGTGACATGTTTCATTAAAAAAGAGCACAATTTGTCCTGTTTAAATTTGATTTAGTTCAGTGCAGTATGTAGAACACTGAATAAAAATCATCTGTATTCATAGCAGCCTTTTCCTTTTTTTGTCTACTAGCATTATGCTAATGTCTATTAGCACCAAGCTAATGCACATGTAACACTGTTTTGAACAGACGTGACAGTAGATATTTGGAATTTCAGGCTTGTACGATGTCTAACATACTCTGCACTACATTTGTTGCAGTTTCACAATGAACCATTCTGTAAATATTTCAACATGGTTTCAAATGTTCTGAATAAAATAAAAGCACTCACAAGAGTTATATTCATTAAAAAGTCAAAAATTCTGAGCTGCTGCTTGCTCAGAACCGTGTGGGTGTGTCAGGATAATGATTGACAGTGGCATCACCCTGGCAATGTAAACAACTCGGTGCTAGTAGCAGTGGTGTGCAACACCACCAACAGCTCAATGCTAAAGACGATAAACACAACAGACAACAAGAAATTGGTGTGGTTCAGCCCTACTCTTTTGATTTTAAAGAACAAGAGTCCCCCCCACAGGATAACAGACCACTTTGTTCCTCCCGGCCGGTCTCTGAAAGCTGAGTAAAAAGTGCAAAATGGAGAGCAAGCCGTCTAATGGTCATTTTAGAGATGCATTACATTTTGCAGTAAATGTTTAAGAATTCAGTCTTTCTTCTTATGAGATGTAGATCACAGACATTTCATGTCCAATTTTTGAACACTAAGCACTAATGCTATATCCATAAACTAAAGACAGCTGGCTAACTCCTGGGCCACGCTTCTGAAACTGAGGTGATTCTGTTATGAGTTGGCATGTTCAGATTTGCATGCACTGTGGAGAAATTTATCATAAGTCTTTTTTGTGCTACATCTGTAAAGTACAATTGCGGGCAAACACTGTGAGCCTTGATGTTGGGGTGGGGAGTTGGTGGGGGGGGTGTATAGCTATCATAATAATAAGTTAATGTATCACTTTATTCCTACAGTCAAGGAGGACTGCTAGCTATCCTGCTTTCGTAATTTAAGTTAATCGCTTATAGACGGATCCTGCAACAGGTAGCTAGTAGAAAGCTTGCTGGGAGT
This sequence comes from Colossoma macropomum, assembly GCF_904425465.1. Taxonomy (NCBI): domain Eukaryota; kingdom Metazoa; phylum Chordata; class Actinopteri; order Characiformes; family Serrasalmidae; genus Colossoma; species Colossoma macropomum. The sequence continues at coordinate 23,637,561 of NW_023494810.1, forward strand.
TGTGGCTGGGACTGGGAGTAGGGGGAGAGCAGTCACTTTATGTGAGAAAGAGGAACACAAAAAACTGATGTGCACATATTGCTAACCACCTGCGCCAAGTCCCACCTAACTCAATATTAATTTAAAAAATCGATCAACAGAAAAGACCAGCAGCATTCTTTCTCTGACCAGTTTATAGTAAAAACTTTGTCAGAAACGCATAGACGTGCATGCATATATTTAATTAGGCTGTAAAGTGAGAACTTTGGGAGAAAAAGTAAATTAATAATATTAACAAAAAAAGCTAATAATAATCAGCTCAGAAAAAAAACCCCAAAAAAAACACAACAGCACTGTCAGTTATTTTGGCTGTGAAGTATCTGGAAACAATGAGCCATGAAAACGCAATATTTTTATGATGTTACTAATGTGAAATAATCATAATAAGAGTGAATGAGACTGAAATTCAAACAACATGGGAGTGATGAATTGGAGTAATCTAATACTGATCCTTACAAAATCAATACCTCATACTACTAACCAGTGAAGCCATTTAAATCACAGTTCTGCCACCTGTCATCAACGCAAAAGAGAATGTCTCCCTACAGCACACTTTCTCTTATCTGCAACCACCACAAAGCTCAAATCTGCCCACACCAGACAGTAACTTCATTTAGCCCACGCTGACAAGACAAATCACCCCTGTACATACATTAAAAAGTATGCTCTGAGGATGGATTCTTTGTGACCCCAAAATGCTCCAGGGAAGGAGCATTCTGGGATTGAAAAAAAAAAACAAAAAAACAAAACAAAAAAAAAAACAAAAACACAACAACAACAACAAAAAGATTACAGCATTTTGTCCTATAATGACAACAGTGCTGCAATGAGGAGGAGGCCAAAACTTTGCCCACTGCATGATGAGAAACCCGAGTGTCTGGGAAGGCACCGTGGGTGTTCCTATTTTCTACTGTTGATAGCAGGGACAACAGACACTGCTGTGCACTGCAGAGATTCCTCGCATTTCATTATGGTGAGTCTGGCCTGCCAGTCACTCCCACCCACTGTATGGAAATTAACACCACTCAGAAGAATCAAAATTGCTTCATTCGCCAGCACGTGACAGGTAATTTGTCTTGGCACGTTTGGAAACTAAGCAGGGAAACTGTATCGCACAAGCAAACATGCATTCAGAATGTTCAACTACACAAAGATATACATTCATCATCAGTACATGGACAACTGATTGTCACACCTATATGAGCTTGTTGGACATCTCATTCAAAAACCATGAGTATTAATATGGAGTCGCCCCGCTTCTGTGGCTATAATAGCCTTCACTCTTCTAGAAAGGCTTTCCACAAGACTTTGAAGTGTTTCTGCTAGAATATGTGCCCACATTTTTGAAGTCAGGTACTGATGTTGGATGAGAAAGCTTGGCTCACAATCAGTGATCCAATTCATCCCAAAGGTGTTCAGTGGGGTTGAGGTCAGGGCTTTGTGTAGAACTGGGGCTCCTCCACACCAAATTCATCCATCTATGTCTTTACGGAGCTCGATTTGTGCACAGGGGCACAGTCACGCTGGAATAGGAAAGGGCCTTACCCAAGCTTCCAAAAAAGTTGGAAGCCTTTAGTCGTCTAAAACATCTCTATGTTGAAGCATTAACATTACCCTTCACTGGATCCAAGCAGCCATGCCAAAACCTTTATCTTGCCCCCACCAAACTTTACTGATGGCATTATGCATTCTGATAGGTAGCGTCCATCAGATTCATCCATTAGACTGCCAGAGAGTGAAGCATGACGGAAGCATAACGGTAGTGTGATGTCTCCACTGCTCCAGAGGCCAGTGATGAAGTGCTTTCCGCCACTCCAGCTGATGCTTGGCATTGCACATAGTGATCTAAGGCTTCTGTGGAGCTGCACCGCCCTGTAAACCAGATTCATGAAGCTCCCGACTCACAGCTTTTGCATTGATGCTGCTTCCAGAGGCAGTTTGGAATTTTGCGTTATAACAGAGAACAGGTGATTTACATGCTACATGCTTCAGTGAGTTATGACTTTGTGTGGTCTTCCACTTCAAGGTTGAGCTTTTGTTGCTTCTAGATGCTTCCATTTCACAATAATAGCACTTAGAGTTGACCAAGGCAGATCTAGCACAGCAGAAATTTCACAGACTGACTTATGGCAAAGGTGGCATTCTATGACAATGCAATGTTAAGCCACCGAGCTTTTTAGTATGACCCATTTTGCTGCCACTGTTTGTCTATAGAGATTGCATGGCTATGTGCTTGATTTCATACACCTGTTAACACAACGTTGCTGAAACACCTGAAGGGAGGGGTGTCCACATACTTTTAACCATATAGTGCTTGTTCTTTTTGTCTTTTTTCCTGCCATACAGAATTTTTACACATTTTTAATGACGTCTTTCAAATTAAAGGCTTCTCAGTAAGGATTGTAACAATTTAAATACAGTATAGACAGATTTATTTAACAAACAAATGTTTTAAACAGTGTATTTAAATCAGTATCGTTAATACTCCCTTCACTCTCATTTGCCATCTTTTGTGGAAATCACTGATCAGATACCAAAACTAGTCATTGCTTCCAACCAGTACAACTGTCAGGAGACTGCGATTGTAAGTTCCATCCCCAGAGATGCTACAGAAATCCGTGGTCCGGAGTCCAAGAAAGCAGAAGGAAGGAAAGAAAGTAGTTGGCCCTCACTTTCTCCATCACTCTGTAACGATTTGCCTAAAGAACCCACTAGGTAATGCAACAGCAGCCAGCACAGGCATGTCTGTTAGTTAACCTAACAAAATTGGTAGTTAGTGTTTTCCTCCAAAGCCCAATGATGTTGCATCAGCGGCAGTCTGAAAAGATGAGATTGCTTCACGTGTCTCAGAGAAAGTGTGTGACAGCCTTTGCCCCCCCCAGCTTGGTAGCATCATGTGATAGGTGGAGACCTAGCGTGCATCCTATGAGAGCAAAGTGGGCGGGAAGGGTGAGGGGCTTATGCTATGCAGGTCCTCATGCGTAAAATGACATGATGAATGAATAAATTCTATTCCAAGTTCTACAGATTCTTCTTTTGCTATCAAAAATCAAATCAAATGTTGACTTCTGTGAAAATGTGTACACTCTTACTTCATAGACCCTTTTCCAATAAAGTATTTTAGGATCTTTGAAATGCTACACATGGTTTGCTACTGTTAAATACATTTTTATCATTTAGCCCTTTTTAAAAATCCCAAAGACCTGATTATCATATATTTTTTACACTGGAATGCACTAGTAGAAGTGCAAGTTGAACGTTTTTCAGTTGAAACAGGGAATTGTGGGGGGGGGGTAGAGGCTGGTTATGCAGAAATATAATATTGGGAAAAACTCTGACATGACCTACCTTCCAAAATCACTATGATTTACTGCCTTATTACACTCATTTGCTGATATATATTAGATGCTCATCTCCCTTTCAGTGATTAAATGCAGTGTTTCAGTAAATGCATTTAAAAATGAGCTTTGTACCATGTTGTTAATTACAAATTTTGACAGAAAGCCACCTCAGAGTGCCTCTGAGTAGTGTTAATCAGTAGCAAAGCACCTCCCTAAACAAGCTCTTTCCATTAGATAAGATGAATCACTGCTGGAGACAGATGGTTGGTCAGAGCAATGCAGCATAACCCAGTTGCTTAGTAATGCCAGTGATATATCAGCAATAACTGGCAGCTTGTTGTCAAGCTCAGTTTTGAGTCGTCGCTCTGTCTAGCCGTGAAAGCTGAGCGTGGAGGCGTTTGGAATGGAAGCGGGGAAGTCGTGGGAGTCTGTGGTAGACAGATCAGTGTAGCTGAGCTGGTATATGCAGAAACCAGGACAGACACGGTGAAGCAAGAGGAGCAGGACCAGAAACCCACTGCACTCGATTTATAGTCTGGTTTTAGGACACAGTGAGGGTGTACTGACCTTGTTGGTGGTGTGCAATCCTTTAAAAATGGTTCAGATAAGCAGTCTTGAAATGAAGAAGTGAAAGATGAGGCTCACTGCAGTGGTGAATTTTCAACACTGTGACAATAAGAGGGGGGCCATAAGTGGAGGGAGGCAACTTGACTACCAGTGTGTCAAAAGAATCTGGGCTGGTTTTAATTTTAGGCAACCTGCTATCATCCACTTGGATGAAATGAATGAGAAGTATTAATAGTACCACACAGTTTTGTGCGATATAACAATTCGATCATCCCTACACGACCTTACACCATACGCTGTGACATGGAGTCATTTTTAACTGCCATTTAACTCAATGTGCCCTCATAACAGTAAAACGTTTCAGCATAACTGCACAAATATAACTATTACTATCATAATTATGACTTATTATTACTACTATTACTATAATTACATTTTACAAAAAAAAGGCTTGTTCAAGATACGTAATTCATAACTTGTTGCTCGACACAAACATGCTGTTGCATAATGTCCCTGATGTCAAAATCTAATGACACTCAACAGCGCCACTCCATTTTGTTTTTTCTGCATCAGTTTTTTAAAATCTGTTCATCTGTTTAACATCATTAATTGACATTTTTGAAAATGGCAAATCGCGAGCAGGGGGGAAATAAATAAATAAATAAATATCGCACAAGTCTAGTGCCCCATGCAAGGGACATGTAGTTAGTTATTTTATAACAATCCATAAACCTCTTTCTGCAGGCCCCTCTAGTGGTCTGTCCACCAACATAATGGAAGCAGAGTTGATAATTTATTCGATTAGATCAATTAAAAGTATCTTTCTCTGTAATTCTGTTATCAGATTAACTAAGTTTGTTGGCACTGTTGGCTCTCTCTGTGTTGGCTCTCTTGTGTGTTGAGCTGCTAGCAAGCAGTGAGGGGTAAAATGGGAGGGGTGAGAACCTCTTTACAAGACAACGAGTAGCGCTGCAGTAGAGAACAGCAGGTTTTGTTCCATCAAAAAGGCACTTCTGTACAGCTGTAAGTAAAGTATGTTTCATAGATTTGATCCCCGCTCGTCATCTGTCTCTTAGCACACTGAAACTAAAACCAGGCTGCAATGTACGTGGGCAGGACAAAACGGTCTCTCTACAACCTGTTTTACAAAAGAGAATGTATATAAAAATCACTGTATTAACAATTAAACTTCGCAATTCTATTCAGTCAAACAAGAGTCAGCAAAGCGACTTTGGTACTTATTCCGCCTCTGTTTTGCTGGCCTGCATGTCTCCACTCCTATTAGGAAAGTGGTTGCAAAAGTCTGTAAATGAATTTGTGTGTGCTAAAATTGCACAGTGCATGCCTGGCAGGAGTTTGCAAGGTGGACTGTTTAAAGAGACCCCAGCACCAGAAACGGAGTGAGCAGAGCCTAATTTACTGTCAGCTAGAGTTGTTGGTTCACATTTTGAAAACTCATTTCTTAATTCTTTTTGCTGCCTTTTTGCCCTAGAAAACTGCAAGTGGCACTTTTTTCAATTAACATTTTTGTGCATTCCTAAAAAAACAAAAAAAATAAAATAAAACAAACACAGAAATATGCACTTATGCACTAATAGGAGTAATATATCCAGCATCACTATCTGCATACTACCATCATGGTTATCATAGCAACCCTATAAAAGGCAACTAAGCACACTCCTTCCAATTCTCTTTGTGAGGCAAAAATAAACCACCTGTGAACAAGAATGAAAGAAGGATCCAATTTCCCCTCAGTCGCAGGTGCAAATTGACTTCTCATAATCTTTCCTACCAGGGGATGAAGGGTGAATGTTTCTTACAGTATTTGTCCTTCTTTTTGTTTCAGGAGGTTCTCTGCGTGGGAGGATTCTATTAAAATGATCAAACCATAGCAACCGGCACTGGCTGTTCATCACTCGCTTCCATCATGCTCAAGGGTGGCAGTTACAACGTGTTTCCATCCATTCATCACACATTCAGTCAGAGTACAGCACAAACTGAGTGGGCGGGAGGAACATCTGGTACACAAGTGGTTAAAACCCCCAGCTGGATGCAGAGCACCGCTTTCTAAACTTCGCCAACCCCCCCACACACACGCACACACAGAACAGCATTCTCACGTCATCTGTCACCATATAAATACAAACAAATGCACATTAAAATGGTCTTTTCTCCAAACTATGCACAGGCTAATATTAAAATTTTAATTGCAATGGAAAATTTGAAATACAACAAGAGCCCCAGCCTCTATCCTCACTGCCTTACTGCAATGCAGCACTGAAGAGATCAGCCTAAAGAGATCTACAAGGGAAAACTGAGCCACGTTTAACACCAGTGCTTAGATAACAACCTTTCGATTCCATGGCAGTCATCCAGGGAAAGAGTGAACGCACCCTGAAATCAAACAAGCACCCCAGGAGTGCACAGTTACAAGGTGGAAAAGTCAAGCAAAGGCAGAGAGAGAGGCAGCCAAGCTCAGCAGCTCACTGTTTCTGATGGAGCGAAAGGTGGAAAAGCACAGGAGGGGTGCCAGCACACCTGCTGCTGCGGGAGCTCCCATCCATACACCCTTCAACAAAACACCCCTTTACCCGTCTGCTCCAGCTGCTGCTTGCTGACTATCATATTTGCCACTCAATCGTCAATACATTTTCAAAGATTCAGCTACATTCTTGTTGTTTTTAGTAAAGCCAACAAATAAAGTAAAACTGATTCATAAAATAAAACATTGATTTAGCTTTAATGCTGGATAGGATGGAACTGACCAATATCAGTGCAAAATCGTTTCAGTACAAAATGAATCAAACAAAACTGTTTTGGTGCAAAATAATTTATGTTGATACAAAATCAATCAAACAAAACTGCATTAATACCAAACGAATGATGGTACAAAATGAATCAAACAAACCTGTTTCAGTGCAAAATGAATGTCGTCAGTACAAAATGAATTAAACTAAAAGGTTTTCTTACAAAATTAATCTTTTCGATTTTCGACAATATGAATCATAAAAAGATAAAACTTTTTTTTCACTGCAAAATGAATTACGTCAGTGCTATTTTTTGAGCACAAACTGAATCATGCTGGTGCAAAAATGAGCCACTTCAGTGCAAAATAAACCAAAACTCTCTGCCTTCACCCCCTCCACTTTCCCCCTCGCCACCCCTCTATTATAGGGGGTCTTATTCCCTGCACGCTTCCAAACCCAACCTCACGTCTTCTGCTCCCTCAAGAACATTCAGCACAGTGGGGTGAATAAAGACCCCTTTTGTCAGTAACAGCTGCTAGACTGCATAAGAAACAGCCCAAGAAAGCAAGAACCCAGACTCAGGGTCCTCACTGCCAAACCGCGAGTGCGCAACTGACCAAAACACTGCTTTGATTGAGTGATGGACGCACACATGTATACACATTGAGCCACAGAGCTGCGGAGGCGTTTGCTCACCTGCAGGATGCACGGATGCCCATGAGAGACGGCGGAGGTGGCTGGGGCTCACAGGTGAGAGCCAGAGCCATGAACCAGCAGCAGCAGCACGGCTGCTCAACCTTCAACTGCACACATACATGCAGTGCTGAAGACACGCACGCTCACTCACTCAAAATCTCTCCCTCTCTCTCATACACGTTCTCCCTCTCTCTCAAACATATTAACTCTCTCACTCGCTCACTCTCATAGGCACATTCCCTCCCTCCCTCTCTAATGCACACTCTAGGTCTCTCACCCTCACTCTCGCAAACCACACATTCTTTCTCTCTCTGTTTGTCACACCATCCCTCAGCCCCCCCGTCTGCTGCCGTCAGCGCCGTCAGCTCCGACAGCCCGCCCCCTTCCCTCCCAGCCCTGTATTCTGATTGGTTATAACAGACTAGCACTGCATTGCAGGTAAAACGCCTCCTCAAATCCTCCTTCATAATAACACAGGCTCACTCTGCTGGACCTCTCCACCTCCCTCTTCTGCTTTTCTTGTTATTTCTCTTTCTTCATGCTCCTTTTTCTTTCCCTTTTTCTCTCTTCCTTCCCTTGACTTAACTTTTACACTCTCTCTCCATCTCTCTGTCTCTCTCTCTCTCATTACTGCAGGCAGGGGCGGCAGACGCTGCGTTCTGGTTTGCTGTAAAAAAAAAACGAAACAGACACATTCACTCTCATCAGATCTGTGTCTCCTTCCCCCCCAACCTAATCTTCTTCCAACGAGCCTCTTCACGGCCTCATTAGTGCTGACAGGTTGTGATCACTGAGGCCCCCCACTGGACAGAGGCAGCCAGCACAAGACAATTACTCAACTTCTTCACAAAGCTCTCCTGAGAATCCCCCCCCACTGCTAGTTAGCAGAAGCTGATGAAGGGATTCAGCAGTTAGAAAACATAAGCACTGAGCAAATGCTCGGCTTACAGAAGGAGAGCGTGGTCTCTTTGCCAAACATCCACACTGGACTAAATTTAACCCAAGAACAAAGACAGTTTAATCTGAGCAGCGCTTAAAGAAGCAGTTTGGTGAAAATCGAATTTCCCTCCTGTCAATAAAACAGCAGTCTTTTATCATCCCGTATTCAGGGGTACAACACCATATTTGAATAAAAACACTTCAATCCAATATTTCAGTCTACAGAAAAACTTTCTTTAATGACTCAGAAATTCTGTTAAAGTCACCCTGCCTATTTTAGGGGAAACACTTCTATATGACACACTGTTTAATGACTTACAATGATAGTGGAATCATATCAGCATCATATCAGCCTCAGCAGATATATGTCTTCATTGTATTAATGTGACTGCACTGCGCTATTTCCCTACATGTTAGATTTATCTGTAAAACAAAATCCATAGCAGTGAGTGAAAATGTCCTTCATGATGAAAAACTTCATCTCAGCCAGCAACGAGCTAATCCTGTGGTAACGCTTGATAATCTAGTCTGAACCAAGAAACATTCTCTCAGCTGACAACAAGCTAAGCTGAGCCCCACAGCAGCAAGTAAAAGTGATCTCTGGACTGAGAAACTTTCTTTCAACTGACAACAAACTAAACTTTGTACTAGCGGAGAGTGAAAACCTCCTTTGGACCAAGCAACTTTCTCCCAGCCAACCACAAGCTAATTCCATAGCAGCGAATGAAAATGTCCTTCAGAGAGAAAAACACTCTCTCAGCCAACAAAGAGCTAAATTAAACTTTGTAGCGATGATTTAAAAAAAATATTGAGGAACATTTTCTCGCCAATATAGGAACTGTTGTGTGTTTGCTCACTGCCGCCCTCGCCACCGTTTGTGTACAACAACAACAATTATTATTATTATTATTATTATTATTGTCCTCTTTTTACATTTTATTGTTATTGACCCACAATTCCCATATCACGCATCCCTAATACTGTCATTGAGAAAAATGGATCGCCAAAAACAGTAATAACAGCCATCAGTAAGCGTCAATTTTTTCTGTACTTTGGTCCAATTATACTGCTAACAGTATGTCATACAGTGTCAGAAACTAATAAGTCTATTGGAGTCTTAACAACTCGACATGGTTTGGGGCAAGTGTATGATGATTTAGAGTCTGAGCTTCCACAATGCTGATTGACTATAATAAGCCTCGATTACTTTTTAACTTAATTAGCCTCTCAGCTTCAGTGCAGAACTAAAGAGGCAATCATACACAAAACATATTTTGGCTTAGGGGAAAACTGAACTATTTCACTTTTCCTTTAAGATATACCATCAAAATGATGCCAACAATGGAATGTAACCTGTCTGCTTCTCTGTTAGTCATGAAGGCTGATGCTCAAATCGTGCAGCTTCAACTATGCAGCTCTGCAATGTAAAGCATGAGGCACTATGATCTTGCCACTTAAGTGCTCAATGGGATTCAGTACTGCAAAGAAAGCATGAAACCTGGCCCCTAGTGCTCCCTACACCCACTTCTGCTGGAGCCGCACTCCAAGAATAACCCTCACGTGTGTTAGAGCACATCTGTGAAGAGAGCATCAGTTAGCGGACGCCTGCCTGAGTATCAAAGAGGGCGATAATAAAACAGCACGGAGAGCTTTCATTCTCTCTTTACTTACTATACAGAAAAATAAAGATATAAAGGGATGTAGAGAGATGAGGACAAAGAGGTAGAGGCAGATACAAGTTAGTCAGGTACCATGTGACTATAGATGGCACGATACACTTTTTCTTTTCCCAATGTCGATAATGAAACCTTGTGTATGAGTATCAGCTGATACTGATGTTAATCCAATGATACACTTTAAAATGAGCCATTTTTAACTACCATAAAAAGTAGGCTATCAAGCTGAAACTTCTCCAACACTCTGGTACCCACAGGAAGAAGAACACAGCTAACATCATTTATTCTTATAGGATTATAAATGTACTAAAGTGAAAGGCAGGCATTTTAGCACAGTAGCCCAGAGTCACCTAAACATTCTGCTCTCCCAGAGTCCAATAAACACATCATCAAATATTGGTCAAATCTAAACATGACAGATTTTGTAAAGCAATTATCTGCAGGTACCAAATTTTCTGACATCTGGAAAGTTGAAACAGGTAAAAAGAAGTCAGCAATGCCACATTTGAGAAATACTATTAAAAAGTAAAAAAGATTTGTTTCCAGCATTTCACACACTGCACCTCAAGTCTAGTTAAACAGGAGTTAGCCAGTGTTCTAGAGGCACTGACGATATTCACAATATACTCAAAAAATCAAATTGTGACACACTGTAATGTTAACTTCTTTATAACAATTATTATTAATAATAATTAATGATTATTATTGTCATATTGTCCAGCCTTAACACACCACCACTTGGCACCACAACCAAACATTACAACAAAATTTTAAGGCCAATTTCATTTTCTTTAAGCACTTTTCACAGTAGCCATAAAAAGGAATTTCCATGTGTTTTGGAGGAGGCCCCTCTGTTTAACTATGCTTTTTCATTTCTTCAATAATGTTGACGGAATATATTTAGATGGAAATGTGTCTGATTTACGAAACCGAGAGTGAACTCGACTTTTGTCTTGTTGGTAAACGAGAAGGTTAACTTCTAAAAATACGTTTTTCAAGTTCAAACGCTATTTTTCTGACATCTGATGATTTCAACATTTCACATACTCTGCTGCAATAAATCCAATTAACAAGGCCTAATTATCCTGTGTTTGTAATCAACATGCAGTTCAGAAGTGTTTAAGTACTGATGGCATCCACGATATGATCAGAACAGCATATTATGACCTACTTCATCACAATAATGATTAATATTGTCATATTGTCCTTCTCTAGCTGTGAGATGTTTTCACAATTGTTTTTCAGCCTTCCTGTCACCCCACCCATTGCTCACTAGCAGCTTACCACTTCACAGACAGCTTACAGTCCTAAGTAGTCTGAGAAGAGTTACAGGGAAAAAAACATTTTATTGGATCATACTAATCAAAAGCATCTGAGTCAATTTAGGGCCTGCAGAAAGAGGTTGACCCAAATGTTCCAAAAGTAGATTTTTCCTTATTTTTATTAGTCTTTTTTCCACTAAAAGCTACAGGCAACATAAACAATAACGCTGTTTACTTCCTCTTCACTTGTAGCTTGTATTTTACAGGCTTAACGAAAAAAACAATATGAAACACACAGGCTGGTTGGTGCCGCACACAGACAACGCACGTTTTTGTTTTGTACAGGCCTGATATCTGCCTGCCACAACAACACACAGTGCCTCATCGGCCTTCATTTGAGCGTTTTCAACCTAGTTTAACACTCAAGTTCAACATTCCGTTAGGTTCACGTGTACGAATACTAGCTCTGTGCTATGGTTTACACGAAATAAATCTGTAGAGCAATGACATTTTTTCAAACTGTCAGCTGTTGCCGCGGTAACATTGTTAACCATTACCAAGCACAGGCCTAGCTGAACTGTATGAAAAATATTAAAGTTTAGAGAGATCCGACTACTGAGATCCAAAACATGACATCATATCCTAAACCACACATCATCACATCACTCTGCCTCTGAACTCCAAACTGAACACTTTACCTATCATTCTGCGGCAGGAGGAGTAAAAAAAACAAACCAAACAGTGTGAGTGACGTGTGGGGCAGAAAGTGTGAAATGTGCAGTCAGAGATGGGGAGGGGGTGTGTTGGGAGTGAGGCTCTTGAGTGAGCAGGACGGCAGTGGAGGGACTAGTGGGGGGGGCACTGTGGACATGAACGCACTCTGCTGTCTCAGCACCCTGCAGCACAGTCCTGTGTGTAGTAAATATAGTGTCTGCGTCGTTATGCAATCTGTGCCACTGAAAACAGCATAAGAGGGAGAAAGAGGAAGAGAGAGAGAGGTTATCACAGGGCGTGGTGATCTCATCAGTTTTTGCTGATCCGTGGACATGAGAGGAACTCACCGTCTGCCTGCGAGTGTGCAAGTGTGTGTAAAACTTACACTGCAAGTGACGTGAGCATCCTTTCCCTCATGGCAGTATAATAATCATTATATATTGGCATACATTAATACTATTACATATACAACACTGGGTGCTGACAGCATAGTGCTGATGTGCACTGCATGTTCTTCTACTAAACGTCCTTGTTAAAAAGCCTTCTCACCGGCAGCAAACTGAACCAGAGTTCATTTGGAAGTGGCTCAAGATCCACAATTTTTGAAAGAGCAGAGTTTGTTTAGTGTGTATACGAGTACAGGTGCAGCACTAACAGCTGTGTAAAATGAACCAAACTAAAGAAATAGTTTCACTGGTCCACACCAAACAAGGTAGGTGTGAAAGTTCTGTCATTAGACAATATATTAACATAATCTTCATCAATCAGCTCCAAGATATTAATCAGTTCACATATTTTTAAACATGACAGTTTTCCATACAGTCAGTATCAGTAAATTATAACTTCTTTTTGCTGCCTATGACTCTTCACATCATGGAAGAGAACAGCGAGTACACGACCAGGCCATGTGACCACACAGAGGCTGCCAGCCAAATGCAGCACAGTGCACACAGCTGGGACTTGAACCTAATCCCGGAGATAAGGTGTGATGCCCTAAAGGATCACTTATGTAAACCCGCAACATCAAATGCCACGCAAGCGTGTGACGGTGGCATCACCAACAAACAAGAGAACTCCAACTACCTGCAAAGCAAGTAGACTTTTCATGCTGATCTTGAACAGAATCTCGATCACTACATCTGAAACATTTAAAAGTGTTCAGATATTCAATCATTTTAATTTTAAAACAGCCTGACACTGTTCCTATAATAGTTTCAAGGTACATTAAAATGAAATTAAGTTGTTCCAAAACAATTTCAAGCTCCAGTTCTGGAATAATTCTTGCTAATCGACAGATGAATTTTCTCATCACTAAAGATGTGTTAATAATTGTGGTTCAGCTCCTTTGGGCCAGACCCAAGCAGAAAATGACACACTGTTGCATTCTAGTGTAGATTTAAACAAAATATCATATGGGCAAAATCATATGGCCAAAGTCATATGGCCAAAGTCATATGGCCAAAAAGTTACAACTGACTGGGTGTCAGAAATATGTCGAATGTAGATATAAAGGAGGTATGAAGAGATGACTGTTCATTCTGTATTTGGTCCATTTAGACCAGGGACATCCAGGCTTATCAGTAGCTTAGCACTATTGATTGTGTCTGACTAAAGGTGCTGAAGACATCCCCTTGTAGGTCCAACCTTAGTGACAGCATTTGTACTCAGAAAGACAATTTTTTTTTAACAGTGAATGAGCTCTCCTTGTTTTTGAGATTCTTTATTATCTTAATACTTTTAGACACAGACGTTGGTTGCATTTGCCACATGGTGCCACACCCTCTACAAGTTTGTGCTCAATATTTGCACAGTACACAAGTACATGTTCTCAACATCCAGTTTTATGGAGGTAATATCCGATAATATGCGCTGGCATGCTCATGTGGGCATTTTACACCTTTGTTTGGACTGAGAGACTTTCAGAAATGCTTTTGGGGACGGTGACATTTCTGAGAACAAAGGGGAGAAAGAAACATTTCCAAAAATATTCAGATGCGTGTGTACAAGTTCTAACACCATTGCTAGTAGCTTCACCCAACTTATTCCGAAATGGGGCAGCGCAGCAACTGCAGAGTGTGCACTTCAGAAGCAACTCCCTATGGCCTCGTTTGTTGTGTTAGAGCCAGCACTGAGCTATCTGCAGTCATCCATAGCTCAGCACTGCAGCTGAGGAGGAAGGCACTTATATAACACAAGCCCTCTCTCTCTGAGAGGCAAAAACAAAGCAGAGCTGGCAAGCGCAGTCAAACAATGCAAAGAACTACTGATGATTCCGATACGGCACTGGAAGAACAGAACATTTGCATGTAAAACTCATTAAAAAAGTGTCCCAAGTACTACTTATGCAGGACATGCAGCTAACGACGAGTCAGCAAATTCAAGTTGCTGAGACAATCAATGAAAGTCCCACACATACACCGTGCATACACATTCCTGCACCCCAGAACCTGAGGTTGAATATACTGAGCCAGCACCTTGGCAGCCAGCGTCTGGCACCTAATTAAAAAATAAATCGGCCCATCAATAAGTCAGCGGCACCATTCCATCGCTGCAGCACCACAATCATCAGCTTCATCACAGCGTACCACACAAACATACTCGCACACACAAAATGAGCCACTCACTTGCACCTAAGGCCACTGGCCAGCTTCACCACAGCTGTGTTGAGCGAGACAATCCAGTCCAGGAGCCACATGGTGGGCGATGGAAGAGAAGGACAGGATGGGGCAGCCAGAGCCAGACTTAAGGCCGGTGTTGAGGTTCAACCCCTCCTTTATCTCTACTGTTTCTCTCTTCCTCTGTGTGTGTGCGAGGCTGCCTGCCCGCTCACTGGCCGCTTCGGCACTACTGAGCACTACTGATGCAGAAAACGAGGGGATGAAGGCTTGGGGAGGGGAGGAGGAGGAGGAGGAGGAGGAGACCGCTCAGGCAGCGGAGGTCTGGGGAAGCAGAGGGAGGCGATGGGTGGGAGAGAAAAACCTCCTCTGCCCAGCAGAGTGGCATACTTACTAGAAATACACTAATCAAACTTTTCTCTCCTGATAAAAAAGAAATCTAGAGATACCAAGTCCAACAACGCAATAACAGCAGTGATCAAGAAGATCACTATCAGGGCCAATCAAGGCATATTTTAATGGACCAGGTATCTGCTATTTTAAGCCTGATCCAATTCCAGTTCTTTGTTTCTTGTTTTGTTGCATTCTATTTACGCCGCTGTCGAAGAGATGTTTTAAAAAGACATCATCCACCACATGAGGCAGTGAGACGCACTTCCGAAAACATAACAAAAATGCCTGCGTTGTAGAAATATTTATTAATAAGTGGAAAATGAAAACTTCATATTGCCAATCCTGGGGTTTTGATAGTGTTTGAACTAGATACCTTTATCTAAACACTAGCTTGTAAAAGTCAGCATACGGCCATTACTAGGGATGCACCAATATGGGAATTGTGGGCCAATGCCGATATGCGATATTTTCAATTTGAATATCTGCAGATGCCGACACAAACATTTGTATAACTTCGACATAAGAGCAACAATAATAATAAAAATAACAAAATGCTTCATTTCTATAACATCTGACCTTCCTAAAACCAAAGATTGTTATAATTTCAACAAGAGACATACAAGTCACTTAACAGTACATACTTTAAAAAGATGGTTCTTCTAGGGTTCTAGAACCATAAGCTCTATATACAAAAAATTTTTTTGAAAATGGTCTATAACGGGTTTCGCAATGAAATCTTTCAATTCATGCCTATCCTGGAGGTCGATCAACCAAAAAACAAGTCTAGAATGTCACATTTTGAACATAGTAAAACTGTGGCTTTACCGTAGTATTATTAATCAGACTAGCATATCTCACCTAAATTTTGTGGCTGTGTTACCAATGAAAATAACGGTGCGATATTTACGGATACTCAGCATATCCTATGTTTATGTTGTATTTTATTTTTTTCCTTGAAGCCCACTTAACACACTTAACATTTGTGTGGCTGTATGTGCTGAAAGCAGTCATTATTAATTTTTAAATTTTCTAACCTCTCTTCACCCCCTACAGTTAAACAGGTTGTTTTTAACTGTGCTTTTGAGCCTTTAAATGAGCTCTGCTCTGACTGGCTGCACGGTGTTGTGCCACATTCAGAACAGTACTTGTAACTTCTTTATAGCCTTTTTACCAGTCTTTAAATTACTCTGTATAACTTCAGTGTGGTTAGGTGTTCCTTCCTAGAGATTTTAATGATCAGTAATTTTTTTGTGAAAAAACATTACACGTCTAAATATTTCAATTCTCTGACTAAACGCTGACATTTTTTCCATTAGATGTAATTTTCTTTCTAATTTTCAGACCCAATTAAAATCATATTACTGGTCAGATGATTTAAGCTCTATTCGGATAAATACAAATACTTCAGATTTACTTCAGTTGTTAAAGGAGTGTGTTTAGTGTGTTTACACTGGCATAATTAAATAAGAAAAGTTAAGTAATTGGAACTGACATACCTTGAACCTCAAACACGGTTGCCTCCTCCTTCAAATGAAAATCCCACATTTGCAAAAGAGCATGGTAAAACAGCCCAATTCCAAAATTCTACACTGTTATGTAAAAGTCTTGACTCAATAATATTTATGTCCCCAAAACTTACATACACAAGCCCAAATTCTAGCCCAGCAAACAACGACAACAAAGCAACAGGAATGAAAATGGAGGCTGTGTGTAGATGATATACTGTTCCAGGCTGTGAAGGGGATGTCAGCACTTTTCATACCCTTCCTAAGGAACTGAACTGTCAACAGGCATGGTTGATATTCATCTTTAAACAAGGCTGAAGTTGACTTCCTATTCGCCAGCTTCGTTACCGAATGTTCCGTTCCACCTTAAATGCTACAGCTTGTACAGGCAACAGAACGTAACTGCAGCACCATTTAAGATGGAAGGGAAAATTCACAAAACAAGCCAACAAGCCAACTTCAGCTCCCACATATTTAACAAGATCCCAGACCATTTTAATTCGAAGTTATTAGTTTGCTCTGCACATTTCACTCAGGGCAGTTTCTCAAATCTTGGACAATATCGAGCAGGCTTCGCTCAGCACTGCACAGTGAAAAGATGGAGGGGCGGTTCCATCGGTTATTAGCATTACAACCCCAACAGAAACCTGTAAGTGGCAGCCATGCCATGTGATTTTATCCACTTTTTGATGGTTGAAGCCAGATCATCTTAAATTGAAAGTTTCATAGCGAGCTAACAACGTTAATTTACATTGTGTTCTTGCCGACAGTGAAAGCAAGTAGCTAGTACAGGTAACGATAGCTACTAGGAAGCTCCGAGTAACTAGCATAGCTAACTAAATACTATGGCGACAACCTAGCTTTTTACAGAGATTACTTTTATTTTCCTGCATGTGTCTATTTCAACATCTTGCTTCTGTGTGAGTCATCGCGGTGCCTCGCCCTAAACCAGCAAATCAGAACAGAGCTTATCAAATTATTCATGAGCCCCCCCATAACTGGGAAAACAGCTTGTTTCATTCTAGGGCCAAATCACAGGGTTGTAAATGTGCATGTAAAACTGCATCTATTGATTTTTCTCTCTGACCAAAGTCACATTACTTCTATGTAGACATTAGAACAATTTAAAATGCAGAAAAAAATGCATTCTATGGCACCTTTAAATATGGTTCTTATTTAAAGTGAAGGGAAACCCAGAACAATACAGCACTGATAATCTACAAAAAGGTTTACTTAAGCATCCAAAAGGGCTTTATTTGGAAAAAAATAAATAAATACACTATACTGTGACATATACTGAAACCATCTGTAATCTTAATTACACCATGATATAAATGTTTGCCCATACCACTCACTACTACCCAGAAATATGTCTGGATTTAAAGATTAGGCTTTGCCTTCATGCTTTTACTGAACTGATATTAGTTTAGGGGGTATTTGACTATTTTCCAACATTGTTGTGATACAGTACTATCCAAATATGAATTCAGGTATAGACATAATTAGAACGTCAGAACAGTCTTTAAGTAGATGTGCAGCACATTCTGTCTTCAGTGAAGCAGTCTATTGCACAGTGTTGCACTTGTCCTCAGCAAGCTCAAAAAGAACTGAAATTTAGGAAAGTGAACTTGCGTCAGACATGGTCTGCAAAGCACCAAAGAGAGAAAGAGAGAAGTATGCTAGCCTCAGCGTCTGCCATACAGCAGCCTTACATAACAGCCCTCCTCAGGGCCGCAGGCTCAGCCGTCCATCCTCCAAAAGGGAAACAAGAGGAACAATCAAACACACACAGATGCTCCCAGAGGTGTGTGAGCAGCACTCAACTTCACTGATCATCAGCCAAGCCCTGCATCCCAATTTCTGCCATTATTCTGGGCTGCCCGACTGTGACTCCGAATATACCTCTACTTAAAACTCTGCATGATATTCAAACACTGCATAAGCATTTTTAGAGAAACTGATACAACTGACAACTTGTAGCATTATTGTTTACACTAACATATTTAGTATCAAACCAAAAGATGGAAAAAACATTATATGAGTAAGATCACATCTGATTGGGCAGATTTTATGACGTACAATAATAACTGTAATAATCTCTACTGAATTTTCTGAACTCTCTGTTCTCTGTTCCATGTGGGCTCGTTGGCTTTATTTATGTCTTGTTTTTTTTGTTTTAAAATATTAGAGCAATAAGCCATGAGACTTTCTGTGCTACAGTAGTTTTACACAACGCAAAGAAGAGTGAAATCATTGTTAAAGCAGCCTTGAGTGGCTTACTGCTTTAACAAAACAGAGAAACCTTGGCCCCTTAAGACATGAAATAATTTATGAGCGCAGTCAAATGTGTATTTCGAGTGACTTTAAACATGCCTCAGTCTCATTTTAAAACTAAAACTTAGAACTATCCATTTTATATTTGTTCGTTTTGAAGAGAACCCAGACCAACCTGCTCAGGGGGTCTCGGCCCGCTTACTTGGTGCACACTAAAGTTCAGATGGCAGCATTCTCACTTGCTCTAACAAAGCAATAGCACCAGTGTTTGTTTTAATCAAACCAAACCTGCCAAGTCTGAGCACACTTACATAACATGCACTTATTGATAATAAAAACAAGAACCTGTGTGAACATTAACATTGTTTCTTTTAAATCAAATAACAGACAAAACATCAACCCTTGCATGCCCTTTTACTGAATTCGTTTTCTGGAAAGAAATGGGGCAAAAGAAAAACTGTGAAGTGCACTCTGTGATGGGAATTGAGTTGGTAATCCTGCTACGCGAGAGAAGATTAGTGGAGCGTGTGTGTGCACGAGTATGTGTATGAGCGTGTGTGTGGCACAGTGAAGACGAGGTACTGAGCGGCTAATCGAGCTGACAGTTCCATAGATAACTGGCAGGGCTTTGGTGGGCACTCTGTAGGGCCATGCAGTACTGCTACACACTCTCCAAATCCACACAGCACAACAGGTGCACTGTATGCCCAAAATTATCAAGACACTTCTTCCAATTAGTGAATTCAGCCTTTTTAAGGTCTTCAATTGTGCACACACAGCATGAACAGTGGGGGAAATAAGTATATACAGTCACACTGGATAAGATTGGACATCCCTGGCCTAAGGTCCACATGGCCAATTGCAAGCTGTGGCACAGTGGAACTGCATTCTATGGAGTGACAGAGCTCCACACAATACTTGGGATGAGTTGGAGTGGCATTTGTAATCCAAAACTAACCATCCAACATGGGTGAATGTAATCAAATTCCTACAGCAATGTTCAAACATCTGGTCTAAAGTCTTCCCAGAAAAGTAGAGGCTGTTACTGCAGCAAATGGGGACAAACTCCCCCTTGATTTCAGAAGAAATGTTAGATGAGCAGCTGTCTTTTGGACATACAGTTGGTGTTTCATTTAGCTAAGGTGGCAAGAGCAAGTAGTAGCTTTGTGCCTATCCCCACATAAAAAGTAGGTTTATAAAATAACTTCCAGCCTACATGTGTGCTTGTATTGCAACACAATCTGGGCTACGGAAACATGCACTTTGTGAAATGGCAGTAAATTGTTAAAGGTGCCTTTTGACATTCACATTCAAAATGACATGGCCTTTCCCACAAAATGAATAAATGTAATAAAAACTGACACTAGCATACAACAAATGTACTGATACTATCACTTAGTGCAGTGTTTCCCTTACCATTAAATATGCCAGGCAGCCTCAAAGTCATGTGCTGCTCTGCTTGGATGAGACGCAGACATTAGGACGTAACTGGTAAGCTAATTTTTCTTCTTAGCATTCTGTTTTTAAACTGGTATGTGCATTTTTCTGCCAAATTAAAATTCAAACTCCATTTCCAAATGAAATGATATTTTGGTGTGGTGGAGACATGGTGGCTTGTGCCAGAGAAGCAGCATCCTGTCTTTAAGTATAACAGAAGTCTTCAATCACAGAATTTCTTGGTCTATAAAGAAACATTTTTACTGAAATATTAGTCTTTGATGGTACCATATACTCACAAAACTTTTTTTTTTTTCTGGGTCTACCAATCAGCCTGAAAAGAAATCTAGAGAGAAACACTGAAGTGTACCTCACTACGGCACTGCTTTGTGTGGTAGTTATGACCAGCTACACCTCAAATAGAACCCCAACACCTGTGCAGTTCAAGAAACCTGCTTTATGTGCAATTTAAACAGAACCTACTTTTTGCCAGGCTTTTTCGGCTTGGTCCTTTTCTTCCTCGCCTGGAGTGCAAGCACTGCCATGACATAAAAACAGAAAAGTGACAATTAGAAACATTCTGAAAAAATCATTCATTCTCTCAGTATTAGTTTTCGTGAGTTAACTTGACTCTAAGGCCAATTTCACTAGCAAGACACAACTGTCAGGTTAATTAGCATTCATTATAGTAATATGGAAAACTAAACTAATTGAACTTAAAGCCACATACAGGGGTCCACAGAATAACCTAAACCCATCATCAAGTAAAGGCATTGTACGTTATGCTTCAGAGAGATAATGGTTCAAGTACAAGTAAAAAATTGTCTTTTCCATTTTAATACTCATGTATTGAGTAACTCAACTAACTGCAATGACAGTTCTTAATAAATCTGAAATCAATCATTAGCTTGAAAGCTGCTGTTCTTCTTTTTCTAAAACAATAAACCTCAAAAGTTATGAAGTAATATAAAGATAATCTGAAAATTACACATTCCAAAGTTCGTTTTTTCTTAACCAAACAACAGTAAATTATATTCTCACAGAACCTTATTGATAAACAAGCGATGTGGTTAACTTTGAACTCTAATAACACTGATCTCGCTCAAAACTTAGAAGCAAATTTAATTCAAGCTAAAAACTTTCCAGTGAAAAGTTCTGCCTAATTTAATCTTTAAAATTTAAACAAAGTCATCTAGAGTGGTTTGCTGTATAATGCTCCATTGTAGACAAAGTTACTTGGTCAGAATTGTTCACAGTGGTGGTGATAGGAACCAGACGGCCAAAGTGTTTAATAATCCCTCACAAGAAAGCCATTACATGAAATGGATATGAATACGCTACCTGACACATTGTCAGGGGGCAAAAAAAGTGCCCAAAGAAAACAACATTTTTCAGATTTACCCCTGTTTTATCACCACCAACGTGACATATAAAAACTACTAAGACACATGTAGGTTCACTGGTAAGTGTGGATAGTAAATAAAACACTTATGTTGTTGTAATAGCCATCACAACCCCGGGTTCCTATCACCACCACTGTAAAATACAAGTACAAGCAGGAATGTTTATCTAGAAAGGAGAAATTCTGAAAAACCAGTGGAGCTCCGCTTTAAGCTGAAGGAGGCAAACAAGATAAAGGGGAACTCCAAACTTTTTGCATACATAAATGGTTAACATGTCAACAAAGTCATTCAGAGTGGTCTGGTAAGAAATGCTCCATTCTAGAGAAGCTTGCAGACTCCGAACTGTTCACAGTGGTGGTGACATGAACCAAACGTCTGAGGGGTTTAATGCCTCTAAAATGTCCCTCACAGAAAGTTATTAACGCTGTATGAAATGGTTATGAATATAAGTTACTGCCAGATTTCTAAGACATTGCTTTACAGTAGCTTTGTGATAAAATTTTTGGTCTACAATGTATTTTAATCAGTTTATTTTAATCCATTCAAAGTGAAGGGATACAATAAGTGTGTTCTAAGGCAAAATAATCCTCAAAGAAAACATTTTTTTCATATTTACCAATGTTTACAATTACATATACACAAACTAGGCTATCAACATTACATATAAAAACACAGACTCATTTTTTTATTTAATGAAAACGTTGTATTCACTGCCTAATGACGGTGGCTAATACACATCTAGCTAGCTAGCAAAACAGAATAAACATGTTAGAAGTTCAATGTAATATTTAGCTAAATGCGTTATAAAATTAGAGTCTCGCCTTCGGATTTTATTACAGGCGTAACAATGAGTTTAAAGTCAAACTGTGGACTTTATCAAACACGAAGTGAGGCAGTATGTCTTATCTGCGTACACTTATGTTTAAAACTATAACCCGCCTGCTTTATCGGTAACGTTAGTTAGCTCCGTTAGCTAGTTAGCCTGTTAGCTCCCGCTGCTCAGTGCCTGTGTAGTGTGGAGTTCAGCAGCAGCAGCGTGGTGGACTATTGTTCAGCACAGAAAGACAGTGGTGTCTTTGTGCTGCGGATAATAGCGCTTCCACACACAACTGTATTACAAACCCGATACACTTTCACCCAAATGTTCGCTCTAGTACTGAGACAAATGGCTCTTATGTTTATTTGCTCACCTTTCCTTTCCATGCTGTAGTTACCGGCTCGGCGGCGTGTTGTACTGCCAACTTTACACGCACGCGCACTTCATCCAAAACTTCCACCGGCTGAACTATTTTCTCACCCACCCACCCACACAGCCCATCCAGAACCAGAGGGCACAGAGCAGTGAAGGCTCACTGCACATAAAAATCAAACTCAGTGCTTTTATATACATACATACATACGCATTTATAATTTTATTCACAGCTTTAAACACATCCAGATTATGAAAGACATGTTTCTCATTAATTAGGTCACATTCAACTCCAAACTGTGAAACATCAACATTTTATATACCAAGATTTATTTCCAAATTTATTTACTTTGTAATGTATATAATGTTGTTTGTGCCTCTGTACATATTCACACCATATAATATTACTATAATTGAAAAAAAATAAAAAAAATCAAAGTGCCTCTATCATGGAAACGTGGAATAAATTGGGAAAAAAATCCCACACTTTTAAAAAAAAAAAGTTTCATAAAGTATATAATCTGCTGAATAGGACCATTAGAACAACTAGGATTAAAATCTGATGGTTTTACATACATCCACCTGTTTACCTTACAGCAGTTTAGCCCCGCCCATTCACGCTGAAGTTACAAGTAGTGTTTCAGCCCGGACTGCTTTTCAGTGAGGCGCAAAATACGGCAACCAATCAGAACAGAGCTTACTTACATAGTTTTTAGTCACAGCAACAAAACGGCTTATTTAATTTAAGGGGATAAGGAGAAAAGTGGTCAAGTAAAATAAATTATGACTGGTTTTGATAAATGAAACCACATTCATGTTAAAAGTGGACCTCATGGGGGGAAACATAGCTTTAATGAAAATGGTGGGATACGAGCCCTTTAATGCAGTGAAACCTAGCAAGAACCCCTTTTTTCCTTCTTAATAAAGTAGCTGATATCTTGTGAGCTACACTGGTCACGTTGCCTCCAGCCATTCCATGCAGTTATTACATTCCCCTGCACACCTGATTCAACTCCTAAACTGCAAGTGTCGAAGGTGGACCCACACTCATCGCTCTCGTAAAAGCTGGATCACAAGCTTGCAGGTTAACAGTAACGAAGCCTTGATCAGCCAAATCAGATACTGCATGATAACTACAAATAATATGATCTTTAAAATCTAAGACTTCATAATGCTATAGTGGTAGTACATTATTAGCCTAAATTACAGTCATTGTCATTTAATTATTATTAATTATTAAGGCCTCTTTCATTTTTTACACTTTCTGCGTTATCTTAGTCACTACATGAGAAATCATCCTTATTATCAGTCTAATAGCGCCATCTAGTGGTGGAACAAAAGAGTCACAACAGTCTAACTTTCTGTATCTTCCCAAACACGACAATTAAGAGCTGTGTTGAGAGCTGGGTAGTATTTTAGATTATAAAATGGTGCTTACTAGTAATGCAATATATACAATGTAAGTTTGTAGACGCGTGCGTTTCTTCTGAAATCAAGTGTATTAATAGGGAGTTTGACCCCCTTTGCTGCAGTAACAGCCTGTACTCTTCTGGAAGGCCTTTACACTGAATGTTGAAACATTGTTGTGAGGATCTGATTGCATTTAGCCACAAGAGCATTAGTGAGGTCAGGTACTACTATTGAATGATTAGTTCTGGATCACTCCAACTCATCCCAAAAGTACTGAATAGAGCTTCATCACACAAATGAACGCAGTTCCACTGCTCCACAGGCCAGTGCTGAGGGGATTTATACCCCTCTAGCAAATGCTTGGCATTGGGCATGACTGCTCCAGAATGTCCCATTCATTAGCAATGCTTGTAGTCTTCTATAAAGACTATACAAGCTGCGCATGCGCAGTTGAACTCGTGTCAGCAATAGGTGCACCTTAAAAAGAACTGAATTCACCATATACAAGGGGTGTTTGGATCGTTTTGGACATTTCCAAGACTTCAATTATGATGTGGCTGATTATTAAACCAGAAATATGACCATTAGGGGTCAGTGTTGCTTTAATCATGCCAAAGTAGCTATTAAGAGAAAGGATTTGATCTCGCCTTAAGGGAGGTATGTCATACATTACTCTTAAGTTTCTATTTGTGTGGTTTTATGAACCAAAAATGGTCATTGTTCATTTTTACATTCTTTTTATTCATTGGAATTAAACATGTTTTTGTTACTGTGCCTTTAAGACTACATAAATGAACTCTGTTCTGATTGGCCGCCCCTCATTCAAAAAGTGGTCAGGCTGAAATACTCCTTATAATTTATTATTAAGTGACCCTTATTAGTCCCACAACAGGGAAATTTCACCTCTGCAATCTAACCCGTCCGTGCAGTGAAACACCACATACACACTAGTGAAGACACACACTGGGGGGCAGTGAGCACACAAGCCCAGAGCAGTGGGCAGCCCTATCCACAGCGCCCGGGGAGCAGTTGGGTGTTGGGTGCCTTGCTCAAAGGCACCTCAGTCATGTACTGTTGGCTCAGGGGATTGAACCGATGACCTTTGGCAAGGTTGCAAGGCTGGTTCCTTAACCTCCAGCCCACGACTGCCCCCCCAGTATGAATGGGCGGAGCTAAACTGCTGCAGGCTGAATAGGTGGATATATATAAATGAGTTCTCATGACATCACAGAAACATTATCAAATGTGCTGTGAGCATGTGTTCATATATGGTATGTTCTAAAACATTTGACAACGTTTACCTATTGTCAAGGTGTGATGAATGGATTTTGAAATAAGATTTTAAGTACATGCAGCAAAAAAGTTATGATAATTAACTATACAAAGGAACAATGAAGTAATAACAGGATGCACATGGTGTTGAAAAATAATTAACTTTATTTTACTACCAGTGGTTATTTACAGGTTGTCACCTGCTTTGACTGATGAATGAGCCCAACCTGTTACATGCACAAAAGGACTTCAGTGTCTTGCCTTTCGTATTATAAATGGATCACATGCAAAAAAAAATAATAATAATAAAATCATAATAATAATAATAATAAAATTAAATAAAACAAAAAGAATCACCCATGGCGAAATCTGTGGCCATAACATGGAAATCCTGCTGCTGACTTGACCAGTTTTGTGTTTTTTTGCAGAAAGCTGTAAACATACAAACAGGCATACACTCCCTCACGCCTAAAAAGTCATGCTCAAAACAGGAGAAAAAAGTATTGCTGAATAAAATTAAGTGATAATATATACGATTGGAAAACACACTTTAAAAACAAATCTTAAACAGTATAACTATTACAATAAGTTAGATGCTGGCACGGCTTACTGTTTCCAAAAAAATAAAATAAAATAAGAGAGAGAAATATTGGTGTGGTTCTTCTAGTTTGGGGTGCTATTAAGGGATCACACTGGGTTATTGGCTCAGATAGAGACGAACAGGCTTTCTCCAGCAGCACCAACACCTGTTCTATACACCAGCAAACAAGGAGCATCAGGTTGTGCACAATATCTGGGGAAAAGCGTTCATAAACATCTGGGTGAAGGATTATCACGGCTCATATTATACTGCAGTGAGCTGCTTTAAAGGAATACTCCTGCTTTTTCAGCCTAATCTCTGTAGAATACAGTCGGTTGCTATGGTCAATAATGCAGACGTTTCACCCTGTACTTAGTAAGAAAAGAGAAAGCACATGGTGTCACTCTTGCAATAGAAGGTACTGAGACAAATAGCCTTTGGCCTCTATTAAAGTATGTTTTGAGTTAACACACACTGTGGTAACTGACCATATTCTACAGATGCAGTAGATTAGCCTGGAGAAAAGGACTTCTGTATTCCTTTAAAGCAATTCCACTAATTTTTCAAAATGTCTGCATAATTTGATCGTTCAGAGTAACTGATGTAAAAAAAAGGAATTCTAAAAAAAATACTGACTCAGATTCTTTACAGTGGTGGTGACAGAAACCAGGATGCCTTAATCACAAATATAGCCATTTTATTTACTATTCAGAACACCAGTGAACCTACTCATGTCTTCTGAGTTTTTATATAAATAGTCATGATGGTAAAATAGTGGTGAATCTGAAAAAAATAAGTTTTCTTTTTGCTTTATAAAACTACGCACATTCCTCCATCCTCTCCTTTTAAAAAATCAGTTTTAGGCCAAAACCTAAAAAATATCAAAACTATTGTAAAACATTATCTCAGGCAGTGTATTCCTAACTTTTTCATGTATTAGCTTTCTGTGAGGTAGCATTTAGAGGCAGACGTCTGGTTCCTATCACCACCACTGTGAACAATTCTGACTCTGTAAGTTTTCTAGAACAAAGCATTTCACCTCATACCACTCTGACTGATTTTGTTTACATATTCATAATTTAATTATGCAAAAATGTAGAAAAATTTATGGAGTATCTACACAACTGCGAAGACTTGTACATCAATCTGGTTGAGCAATGTTCTTAATTTAAATTCAGAATTTTTTCACGACTTCTATAAATAATAACTTAAAATACAGCACAAGAAAACAAAAACATAAAGGAAAAATGAGGGGTTGCCAGGCTACGAAGCAGGTGGTCAAATACTCATCTAAAGTGGAATCAGAATCAAAACACAGGAGAACACACTTCAGGCCATGTAGAACAATATTCGGTAGGCATCTCATCACACGGATGTTTTTAATACAAATTCAAGCATACGCTCTATCATATCAGCAATCCTTTTGCCTCTATCTATCACTAAGGGAATAATTATTTCCAAGTAAATTCCAAAATCTGGAAGAACGGAAGTGTGGCAATAGAAAAAACTTTACTGATGTGTTATATTATAGGAGACACAAGGGCAGTGTAGAGTTGAAAAATATGTGGACATAAGCTTTTCAAATTACATTACATACATTTTACATTCTCTCTGATTGATTAGATCCGCAGTTCAGGCATCCACATTCAGAGCAGCGACGTTCACTGCTTCAATTAAACGCTGCTGCACAATATTATTTACATGTGTATTATTTTATTTACATCACTAAAAACACAGATATGTCTGTCATTTAAGAATTTCTTATGGTCGTTATTTCTGTACAGGCTAAAAGCAGTGGTAAGTTTGAAGGTAGATTTTAATAAATGTCCTTTGGGAAGCAACAAGCAATGAAACTACAGGCCAAAAGATGTTATACTCGTAGACTTAAGATATGATTGCCTTTTTCTCCCCCAGATTTAAATATATATGTATATATTTTTCTCGAATTTAATTATTATTTCATATAGACTTCTGGCCATCTCGTCGACCAATTAAAAAAACAAAAAAGAGGAAAAAATGACTCAGTAAAACTCTACATTCTCTGCGTCCATCTTAACATCATAGTGGAGCTGTGTGTGTGTTTTCTTTTTCCTCCGTCCACAAATAGCACAGCTCGTGTGTGAGGAGAGATAGAAGTCTCTGAACTTCGGGCGAATCAGGAAGCCAGTACTGAATGGTGGCACAGGCACTTTAAAGGAACAGTTTGACCAAAAAAATAAAAAGCTAGATTGGCTAAAAATCAATGAAAGCTGCCCACTTTGGACCATGCTAACTAATGGCTATTAACCTTCATTCATGATTAGCAACTAGCATTTTTGGTCAAACGGATCCTTTAACGTCACGTTGCGTGTGTTGTCCTGTTTAGCGGAGGTGGTCGGAGAGTCAATGAGCCCTGCCGTCGCTCCACGACGGGAAGCAGGAGTGGCGGCTCCTCACGACTCCATCTCATCTCCATCAAACACGGGTGGCTCGAAGCTAAGCACCTCCTCATAGGTCAGCCCTAGGGACAGAAGCACAACTGATGTTAGGCCTCTTCCAGCACACAGTGCAATACGGTATGGTAGCTCTTGTTGTTGTTATATCTGTCTAACGGACTGTAACTCTTGTTGTTGTTATTTTTATTGCCAAAAGTCTCAGACTGTAACTTCTGCTGTGTTCTGGTGCTCATTGGAAGCTTGTATATACCAGATTGTTAAATAGTAAATATGACTTCACTCTGTTTGGGTGCTTGTTAAAAGATACGCCCACCACACAGAAAGGAGATCTGGAGAATATGTACACTGCTTATTCTGTGTACAGTCATATGCACAAGTTTGTGCGCCCGTGTATAGAGAACAAACTTTAATAAGGCATACAGCATATGGCATATTGCATAAGACTGTGTATAAAAATTGTAAAGACTAATTGATGATCACACTGATATTTGACTTTAACATGTTTGCAATTGCTATGTAATTAAAACATATATGCCTTTAATTCAATGTGAAGATATGTGCCTGTACATTTCTAATAAACAAAAATAAAATCAATTACTAATTTACTACTGATTCAGTTCCTACATTATTGAGGTATCTTATTTGGTCCAGCAGAGAATGGCTTACTTTTCCACTCCTCGATGTCCAGCTCTCGGCTCTCAAAGCTCTGGTCATATGGATCAGCCTCTGGCTCGTCGTCTGGGTCGTGGTACTGGGCAAAGTATGGGTGGGCTAGGGCCTCCGAGGCCGTGATCCGCTTATCTGTGTCCAGAACCAGCATCTTCTCCAGCAGGTCTACAGCTGAGCAGCAACACAGTAAGAAAAACCATAAACACGCATGGTCTTTCAGTTTGGCCCACAAAGCCAAAACAGTGTAAATCTGAATCATATTCCAAAACATCTGAGATGTTGAGATAAAAATATGGTAGACATATCTAATACGACATGTATGACTGGAGCATTACCTAATGGGTTTGCACCAATAAATACATCAGCAAAGTTCCTCTTTGGCATATGTGGCAAGGAATTAATGTAGTTTCTGGCCTGTTAGGAAAGACAAAAAATACACTAGTGTGTTATTTCAGGGTAATTAAGAAAACCGTGGAGCTTTATTTTCAACTGCATGCAAGCCTGTTCAAAACAGCATGTAAATAAAGCTCTTCAAACTGCAGATTAGAACCTTTACTGAGAACAAATCCAGGTAAAATAATGATATAACTGCCAGAGTATAAGGAAAGAGAAAAAGGAGGGAGTATGACTGGAAAATATGCATTGGTCTGTGTCTTTGTATCAACTGGAAACTGACAATGTTTGCTATATCAACTGCTTATTCTATATAGTATAGTATTTGAGTCAATAACATGACATGGATATTTTTTGTGCTCAAATTTATCATTTTCCCTAACAAGTAATTCATATTAGGCATTTATGCCTCCCAAAGTCTAAAATGTCAGGTGGTGCAACTGTCCAACCACATATGCAATGTAAAATTAACCATTAAAAAGTTTTTGGTCATTTAAAATTCTGAATAAAATAACTCGGCATAATTTCATGTTAATATAAAATAGGAAATCCTTAAAAGAATTCAGCTCCTCAAACTTGTCCACAATTTCTGATTTCCCCAAAAGTCACATGGAACAACTGACAACAAAGGACTTTTAATCTGACATACTTTTAAAAAAGAGTGAGCAGGCTACTGCACCATAAAGAAGACCCAAAAACCTTTATGGTGCAATGCCAATGTCAATAGCCTTTTCACAAATACAAAAGGACATTTCTGCATCAGGTATAGGCTGGTTCAGTTTACAAAGTCAGGTGGTGTGACCCCAGGAAACCCATAAAAAAAAAGTGCTATTATCAGATCAATGTTTATTTATTTGAAAAACAAAATGTACAAGTATGAGTTCAAGGGCAAAATTTATAGGGGTATCTAAGTACAAAGACTTGTTTACACACGTAGTAATAATCTTCGGCTGCACCATTTGACATTTTATGAGAAGTAAACCTGATTATCCTGTTTAAAAATGAATTTGTACATTAAAAAGCTATGAAACAAATATAAACACATTGAAAATATTCTTCATGCAAAATGCACATTACATCCTTTTTCATGACTTGTTTTTAATGATCATTTAGTCTTATTTGTCACTGACCTGTTTACAAGACTGAACTGTTTATCTGACATGCTGTGAACATAAGCAGCAATACTGGTGTGCACTAGATGCATCTACACCCAATGTTAAAGCTACAAGCACTGGCGCACACTCCACCATGCCAGCGTGACAAAGGAGGTGGCGTTCGTCTGAAGCCCACAGTGTGCTGTGGTGGGTTAGGAACTGGGTCAGAGATGTATCTGAGACAAAAAAGCAGGCAGTAGGCAGGAGAGGGGGATGGGGTGTCAGGAGGATAAAGGATCAACCGGGACAAACAGTTCCCTGTGAAAAACAGAACATTCTAGATTGAGGAACGCTTAGTCCTGAAGGCTCTCTGCCCTGTGACGTAGCCATGTTTGATAGAACACATTGCCCAAGAATGGCAACACTGCTAAGAATGAATGAAAATTAGTGGGTACAAATTCGTTCATGCTAATAAATTTTGCCAAAATAGCATATTTTTCATTAATTGCTGGCCTTGGTAGTGAGAAGAGAATTTGTATTGAGGAGAATCGTCACTCAATATATTCTTACTTGTTTCCAAATGCTAGAGGGCATTCTGAGCGAACACGCTGTCTACTGAGCCTTTCAGCAAAATCATAGTTTGTAATTGTTTATATATTTTTATACAGATGCACCGATTTTTTTTTTTACACAAAATGCACTGATTTTCTCAACACAGAACAGCGTACAATATTTCAACACTGCTGTTACCCTTTTTAGTGCTTTTGAATGCCGAACGTTTTACTCAGCCAACAGGCTGATTGGCTTACCAACCAATCAACATCCAGGAGCAGTAATGTTAATCAATCAGCACTCAGTAGCAGTAATGTTAATCAATCAGCACTTAGTAGCAGTAATGCTAGCATCCTACTGCTTGCACTAGAAAAAGGGAAATTCACAGGTACATTTTCTATGTATGTATTTATTTTATTTAATGAAATAAGTCTGTCTACTCTCCAAAACTAAAAAAAATGTCCTAGACAAATGTTTAATGTTTCGTTTTTAGCCGTTTACTCCTCTTCACTTATATTCACTCCCATTCATTAATGACTCGCTCACAGGTGCCCTCTAGCATTTAGCAGTCATATTTCTGATAGACATAAGAGACATAAGAAGTGGCCAAGCTCCTCTTAAACTAACTCTGGTTTTACAAGGTCATTTATTCTATTCAAAATAATTTGGTGAAAAAAAAGTTGTTGCCACAAATTTAGTTGAAAATCATGACATGACGTGTCCAATGTGACACAAAAACAAGCTAAATACATCACATGG
Source organism: Colossoma macropomum (assembly GCF_904425465.1). Lineage (NCBI taxonomy): Eukaryota > Metazoa > Chordata > Actinopteri > Characiformes > Serrasalmidae > Colossoma > Colossoma macropomum. The sequence continues at coordinate 23,669,522 of NW_023494810.1, forward strand.
CTAAAAATACCAGTAGCAGCCACTTTTTCCATATTTGTCAGTTTTCTACATAACAATACGTCATACAGTATCAGCAAGTTTGAAGCAATGCAGTCTGAGGCAAGTGTGGAATGCACAGTGCTGACTGGTGTGGAATAAACTTCCATTCCATGTTAGCTACCTTAGCTTCACAGCTCTTGTGAATAACTAAGCAAATTTCTGACTCCAAACATGTCTGACTGCATTTGGCATAAAAATAGGCTAAACTCTCACTATACGGACACATGTGGATGGACTGTGGGGGTCCTTGCTCACCTCGTGGCTGGGCATCCTGCTTATTAGCGAGGCTGGAGGAGTTCCAGTCAGGCGCATTATCTGCTGAAGCTGGTTTATATCTTAGGCACCCAGGTCAAGGGGCTTACAATGACAATACAGTTAAATACCATCCACAGCTTTCTAAACCCACTCAGCGGTGTCTACGTTTACCTGTTTAATTCCAGGATGAGCAGAACACATCACTTTTTAGGGAGCAAAAACAAAAATAAAATGATGTAGGAAAGGAGGAAGAATACATCAGAAGCTGAGGTCTGCCATGCGATGTTAGACTTAACAAACACGCGCACGCCCAAAATGCCCACACGAATTAATCAAAAACAGACAGATGAGTGGTAAACAATAGATGGATAGAAGGATTAAAGGATGAAAAAGCATCAAGGACGACAAAAAGTGAGCCGTTGACCTGCACACAGCAATATGAAAGTGATTCTAAAAGATGCCGCTAGCCCTGTTTTTCAAATTATTTGCAATCTATCTAACCATTAGAGCCCACATGTGGCAATGTGGAAGAGTTCTACCCAGCAATTAGATGACCTAACTAGGAGACAACAGTGATTCATGCCAATGAGGAGGAAAAAAAGAGGACTCAAGACATGCTGCAAAAGCACTTGGCGAAGTGCGGCTGAAGCAAAAGAAGCAATCAGGCTGGATCGCTGATGCTATCACTGCAGCAGAGAGAGGGAGTCACACTCAGGCAGAACTAAAAAAAAAAAAAACTCACAGACTCTGAAGATATTTTCATCAAGAGCTCGGGCCCTGGGGTTCCGACGAGCAGCATGATAAGCTTCAACTGATCAATATCTTCAGGAGCAACATAAAGGAAAACGCAGGGAGTGGGATGGGCTATGGAAGCGGGGACTGCAGAAACAAAACTGAAACCAAAGATGCTGAAAAGCTAAACCAAAAAAATTAATACAAAGTTCTTTCGACATGTATGGCCAAGAACCCACGGACACTCGACTCAGTCACACAGCGTAATCCCAACTCATCTCATCAACGCTGGAATGAAAAATGAAAAGAATGTACATTTAATAGTGGATCAATTAGCCTCATAAAGATTAAAGAAGAATAAGATAAAGAAATTCTATCAACACTCAAGGCTTCACTGTTAAAACATCTCTCCACCTCGTTTCTGATTACTCATTATGGTACTAGAAATTATCTTACACTACACAGTTGTCACAACATGGAGAAAACGGTGCTGGTGAACAAAGCAGAGCAGAAAAAGTATTTGCCCCCTTCCTGATTTCCTTTCTTGCATATTTGTCATGGTGAAACCGTAATTTTAAACATTAATATTACATATTAAACAAAACGTAATATTACACAAAGAGAGGATTTTCAAACACAAACAGATTTTTTAATTATTCTTATTATTTCATTTATTTACGGAGCAAACATATCCAACATGCAAATCAGCCACATAAAGAAGTGACTGCCCCCTACTCAAACAACAAAACAGAATGGATAATGACATTCAGCTGACTGAACACAGGCATGAATGTAGCCAACCAGTTTTTACAAATAGCATGAGGTTGGTGACAAAACTGCTTGTAAGCTTGTAGGACATCAATGAACCAGATCTACACAAAAGGAAAATCAATTCCTGCCTCACATTTGCAAGAAAAAAAAAAAAACAAAAAGCACCTGGGTGGTCCCTGTGCCTTTGGGATAATGTTTGATGGACTGACCAGTACAAAGCATAACACAGGTCTCTTTTTATCTGCCGTAAAGCAAATCCTGCATTTCACAATAGGAGCGTCATACCAACAATCAAACCTGGTGTGATGGTGTGGGAATGTTTTGCTGCCTAAGGACATCTATTATTATTGAATGAAAGATGAATTCTATTCTTTATCAGAGATTTCTTACGGAGAGAGTCTTTTCATCTGACCATGAGCTGAAGCTGAGCCTATGGAGCAAGACAATGATCCACAACAGTTGACAGTAATTGATACTTGATAGTAACAGTGAAAATCGGTAAGAGAGAAAATCGGGAAGGGGCAAGTACTTTTTCAAAGCCCTATAGATGGTGGGTTAAACCAAACGCAGCAATGCATTAGTATGGGTCCACATCAGTTCCCCAATGAGCATAATGAGCAGAGGGAAAGCTCTAAAGAGTTGCTTACTGTGTGTAAAACAGTACATTGAAAGCAAGCGGAGAAGAAGCCCACACATCTTTGGCTTCTGTGCATTCCACTGTATAACAGCAAGGATGTAAGACTGTGGCTACAAACCGGTGAGCGTCAAAACCAACGTTTCCGAGCACTTCTAAACAGTATCAGAGCATCTTTTACTAAACCTGAAAAAGCATGGGGTTAACAGAGTACTGACAGGAGACAGAGAGAAACAGAATGGTGATGTATGAAAAGACTGCTGGACAGCGGCTGAAAGCAGATGAAAAAGAGGAGGCAACAGGTCATGCACTCAAACTAAAACAGAGAAACCTCTAGCCAATGCAGGGATGAGACAACAACAATAAAGCAAAAGCATGCAATAAAAACAACACGCAATACTGCACAAAAAAATGACCATAAGCAGTACCTACGCACTTCCTAAAGTTCTAAATAGGCTTGCATAGCTCCTGCTTTAAATTCATGGAAACTGCCAGAGTGCTTGGAATGCACAGGCCTAGTTAATGCGTGGAATGAGGCTTAGGGGCATAATGTGAGCAAACAAGCACCCTTTTAGAGGACAGAGCCACAAATCACTTATATACATCAACTGAGGTCTAACCAATGTAATCTCATCTACAAGGCAATGCGTAAACATGCTCACATTCAGACAGACGGACTTGTACTCTATTGCCTCCACCAGCAAACAAACATCAAGACCGATGCACCAGGAAGCTACTGATGGGACGTGAAGTCATAAGTGGGATCAAGTCAACTGGAAACATTCTTCTGCAGATGTTTTAAACCACATTTCACATTTCTCTTTAAGAAAAAGCCCAGGATCCTGTTCTGTGTTTGTGCGCGTGTTCCAAAGGCCACATGGTTTTTATAAGGGGCCCAGAGCACAGGGGCTAATCTAGCAACTCCTGGCGAGGCATGTGTGGACTGGGCAGAGCTGAGCCAGGAACTGTGTGTTCGAAAAAAACGAGCAAAGTTCATGTTGTCGTCAACACAAGCAGGCATTGTGACTCACTGGGAGGCTGCAGGGCATTATATTAGTCGATTCTCCCTTCTATGAAGGGCCTATGTTAAAGTCGTACACAAGCGGTTCCCTGAGGCCTTCAGAACTGAGGGATTTGCCGCAAGTCCTGGTACTATTTGCTGGGAACATGCACGAAAGCTCAAAAGCATAACTGCAAGTGAAAATCTCATTGGTTCAAGTGGAGTTTAAGGACCAATTAGAGCCTTGTCAAGAAAAAGTGCTCGCATACTTTCATGAGAAATACAGGAAGGTGAGTTTTGGCAAAAAAGGATACGGTCAGTGCCAGGGAAGAGGGTCCGTCCAGTGAGAAGCTCAGCCATAATGCAGCCGACAGACCAGATGTCCACTGCAACACACCATAAATGCACCAATTTATTCAACTTACACCAACATCTTTTGTGACATCTGACATCTAAAAGTCCTTCTTATGATTAGTCAAGAACTCCCTAAAAGCAGCTCTGAATCGGTAGCTATTAAAATCATGATGATATCGGTTACTGGGATACTGTGCTAAAATGTCTGCATTTTATTCATTTTACTGTAGTTGTAATTCTCTACAAACAAGTGTTAGATTTCCCTGTAATGCTTATCCAGATGAATCTAGTCTTAGTTTTCACATTTTATAATTTGTTTAGATATGTATTGTTTAGGCATCAGCAGATGCGTACATGAAAATTAGTGGATATTGGTATCAGCCCACAATTAACCACAATTGGGTGCATCCCTAATTATAATAGTTTAAAAAATTGGAGTCACTGTTTTCAATAACATCAAACCTTTTTCGCTGCAGATTTCACATCTTAAAACTTTTAAAACTTAACAGGTTTCAAATCATATAGAAAAAGCTATAAAAATGTCCAGAATGAACAGAGAATTGCATGAATCCATAATAAGTGGGAAAGCCGTATGTTAAGAACATCAAGAATGAAGTTATAATAAATTTAATATCCAAGATACTTCATATTTGAAATGTGGTGCTCAAATAGAGGCAGATAACCTGACAAGAAATTACTACATATAGATAATTACAGTATATCATTCATTTCCTGTGGAAAAACTTTATGAAAATGTTGTTCTTGTGACTTGTTTATAATATTTCAATCTACACTGTATAAGTTATTACTGAATAAAATCACAATTATTAATATGTTAAGTGATTCCAAGCTTTTGAACCAGAGAAGCACAATAACTGTACTTTTGTAACCCCGCTGAATCAGTGCACTTGATCCTGACCTGTCATGTTGTAGTGCATCCAGTTCAGCATGATCTCTGGGGCACGGTACCATCGCGTGGCAACGTAGCCCGTCATCTCGTCGTCTGTGTGCCTCGCCAGCCCAAAGTCCAGAATCTGAGCACAAAGAGTGGGGGGGAAGGGTCAGCCATAAACTGAAAGAGACTTACCTGGACATTTAATTAGACCTCATCTCGCCATCTGTTTGCTGCACTATAAAAACAGTGTTGGTCAGTGCAGGTTAGCAGTTAAAGCACAAACAATAACAGGTCAAAGGGGGAAGAAAAGCATTTAAGGTCAGCAAGGAAACTAGCCTGAGCCAGTATGAAGCAGCACCATAAACACACAGACTGACCTTAAGCTCACAGTCTTCATTTACAGCCAGATTACTGGGCTTCAGATCCTGTAGAGGGGGATAGAAATACATTTTATCATTTACAAGTTCAAGTGGCTAATATGACAATGTTTTATCACTATTGTGATACATCACATCAAAATACGCTTTTCTGAGTATACAGTCAGATAAACACTTTTAGAGTACTGAACAATTGCATGAGTGATTGAAATCAGATTTAGACTAACTATAGAGAGCCTGTAAACAATAAACGACTATAAACAACAACTAGCCTATAGTAACTGATAAACTGCACAGGATAATTGATTAAATAGCATTTAATCTCATAGTTTTCAGTCTTTTTAAATGTAACACCACTGCATTGCTGGTGCACTGCCTCCAAATATCATGATGTTATATTTTTTAAACAGACACTTAGCCAAATTATATAAATGAAGTTACAAATAATTTTACTTGAGATTATCTGGATTGTGAGAAGCAAAAAAAAATGCTAAGACTAAATTTTGGAGATGTTTATGAGAAGCACAGAAAAATATTCCAGTTCAAATCCACAACCAGAACTCCTGATTTAAGGATTGCTTATGGAAATTAATAAGAAAAATACTGACTTACATATAATTACCACTTTTTGTATTCATGTTATTTGTATTTATTTTAATATGAGTGCTCACTGCCCAAAAGGGTTGGGCAGCATCTGCTTGTTTCATAACTACAAACAGTCTCCAAATGTTACCATGGTATATGGTATTACCGGATGGGGGCCTAAAAGCATGGTAAATGGCGTAAAAGGCCTAATGTTGCTTGTGTGCCGCCTCACCCTGTGTTATTTCAAAATCGAAATAATCAAAAAGTTTAGTTTGCTTACATGGGTCACAAATAAGCGAACGCTGTGCATGATTTTCAAGCCATCATTCAACAAATGTCAAGACATCTATAGAACAATTGCTGAATGTTAAACAGTGCTGCTAACTAGGAGAGAGAAGCTGGTTAGCATTAGCTCAGCTAGCATAATAACAGCTAAGTTCACCACAAAACGTTTGATTCTGGCCAACTAAAGCACCAACACAAGTTTACATGATAAAGATTCAAATCTGAGGAAGTGGTCAAGCAACTGGCGTTGAAGAAACAAAGTCAAAATTAAACCTGTTTCTTGGTAGTTTGATCTGTAGCCTGATTAGCAAACTAAACATTGGCTTAGCGAGAAGGCTACAGACTCAAGCAGTTCCACACACCACAGTACAGGTTTAATTCTGATTAACTAGTTCTCTGCTGAAACCAGTGTAGAAGACAAAAAAACTATGTCTGAGAGAATAAAAGCTGAGTCACTAAGTCTGGAGTGAAGGAAAGCTGAAAGTGAACCTGTTCCATGGTATTTGGAACTGTAGCGTTTTGGCTAAGCTAACGATAGCTTAGTTAGCAAGGCAAAGGTGTGCCACAGCACAGGCTTGGTTCCAGCTAAGTGAAGCTAAAATAACACGTGTTTAGAGGAAATGTGAAAGCGCCAAGTCGAGTGGCTGAACGTGATCTGTTGTGTATGTAGCTCTTGCCGTTGCTGAGCTACTATCATGCTTAGTTTTCTTTTGAGTCTTTTCCTGGCTCTGATTTTTCCCCTTTTTCTATCAGTGCCATCTATCAGTGAGCTCCCACACCACAAATCAGTGTGGGTTGAAAGTGTTTATTTGGCCGTTCAGCCATGTAAATGACACACTGCCATAATTTTTAAATACCAGCAACATTTTTTAATACAGTGGTATTTCTTCTTACTGTTATACCACCCAACTGTACTTCCCAGATTTACTTTTTGATTGTAATTTTCTCAGGTGCCTAAAACTTTCACACAGCAGCGAGAGAGAACAGAGAGTGATAGAGCGAGCTACTGCAATACTGCACTATAGCAGCTTATTTAGACCTGCTAATGAAAGTCACCCTTTGGCCTAATTCATGTATTTGACGTTTCTTTATTTTTCAATCATAAAGGCTTGTTTACAAAGCCAGTGATGCCAGACACACTTCCTCAGCCTGTGCATCTCACAGAGCCACGACCAGCAATAAAAATCAAGCACCAGACTAATGACAAAAACCAACCAAGCTCTACATTAATGGACCGAGACATTACACTGACCGCGTAGGCTCTGAAGAGGCTGGGGCAATAACACAGTCATTCTGTTACAGGGAGGATAGAGAGACAGGAGGACAGAGAGGAAGGGAAAAAGATACAGACGACTTACTCTGTGGATGATGTCCGCTGAGTGGATGTACTAGAGGGAGAGAAGGACAAATCGATCCAATTCAGTGACAGGGCAATTAGTTACAAGCTAAAAATGAAACTACCGAACTGCATGTCAATGTTTGATTGAAGAGTGCTCTGTTCTCTTACAGCAGTATCATTAACAGTACTGACAGACAGCTGCTTAAAACCTGCATAGTTACATAATCAGACGTTAGGATCTGAGCAATTTCTCTGCTGGTATCACGTTGCATGAATGAGCCCAGGTTCCAGATGGGTGGGCATGCTTTTGGAGTGTTTTTCACCAACTAGTTCAACTTCAGGCAACCTCAACAGAGACTTTTATCGTTGTCCCTATTTGAACTTGACTGTGATAGTACATCTAAATGCTAAGCATTGGTAAAGGGATCGGTATTGCGCTTTTGTTTGACAAAGAGCTTCAACTAGTGCTCTGTTACTGTGGCTGGGTCTCAAACCTCATATTAATATACTAAATAATACACAGTCGAGTCACATTATTATGACCACTTCAAGTCCACACGCTGTTGGTGGCAGTGTTATGGTCTGGGGAATGTTTTCGTGGCATTCTCTCATGTTGATTTTCTCATAAAAATGGCCCATGTCAAAATATATTAGACGCTAAGCGAACAGTTGGTCAGACGACAGGGCCAGAGCATCTCTAATACGGCACGGCTTGTGCTCCCGATCAGCAGTGGTGAGTGCCTACCAACAGTGGTCCAAGGAGAAACGCAACACAACCCAGCAAAGGGGTGTTGGGCACCCAAGGTTCATTGTTGCACAAGGGCAATAAAGGCTATCCCGTCTGGTCCTGACCGACAGAAGGGCTACTGTGGCAGAAGTCAGAAATTTTTAATGAAGCTCTTGGTCAAATAAAAGTGCAATACCGATACCTTTACTTAATGCTTAGCATTTAGACCTCCTATTACATTCAGCTTTTGTGGGCTTTTTGTGGTGTATCTTCCTCTAAAGAGAGTTGTTGCTCCAAAACGTTTGGCAACACTTTATTTGAACACTGCTACGTAACACTGACATTGCCATGCCATAAACATGCATGGGAAATGTCAAACGCTTTTCATAGGTGTCACAGATTTTGTACAGTAATATAACAGCGTCATATTATGATTAGAGGTCACTGTCTGTTATGTTGATGTCATAACATTTGATGCTATGACAGCTTATGTCATGTCACATTTTTGTGACATGACATACATCAGCATATGATGTTTGCCATGACATGCTTATGGCATTATTATGCCAATGTTATAAAGCAGGGTTCAAGTTCAGTGTTACCAACTTTTTAAACTTAACATTTTTTTAACTTACTCTTCAATAAAGCATAATCTAATCTTTCTAGCATATCACTGTTGTCAGATCAAAACCTCATATCTCCAAAATGAGAACTTTATAGGAGAATGAAAAAACTACTGCACTTTTAATATCAGTCAATGAAACCAGACGTTTTTACAAGTAACTTTGGGTCATTTCTGTTGGTCCATTCAGCATGAAATTTACACACAATATATAGGACCATGGCTACTTTTAAATTATGTCAAAAACTGAAAAACCGCAAAAATGTCCTGACAGCAGTGATATACTCTTTTAATAAAGCATACAGCCTATAATGAAGCATCTAATCCTTTTTATTGGTTTTGTAATTGATTGTGAATCAGAACCATTTTGAGGAATCAACAGTGGTATCATTATCAGCAAGCATCAAATGATGCCCTACCCTAAATAGTAGAAGGTTACAGCAAGTTAAAGGAATGCTGAAAACATTAAAAGCACAGAGCTGCCCAAACCTGCACCTACAGGAGTGCTACCACCCTGCAGACTCTAGTTCCAATCCTAATATAAACAGATGCATCTAATCAAACAGCATCTACCTGTTAGAGGCAGGTGTGTTAGTGTTGGAAGGAAAAAGTAGAATGCAGGCATCCCTGTTTTATGGGAGGCTCCTACTCAATAGCCAACTGATTCATAGTCAACAAGTGACGTGTCGTTTGCAAATGAAATGCAAACATATTATGTATCTTTAAACATGTGCCACTGAAATGAAAAAACAAAGGTAAGACTGATGACATAATTGGGGGTTATGGTGTTGCCTGATTACTAAGGAAAAGGGAACTGACCTTGAGGCCCCGTAAAATCTGATAGATGAGGAACTGCACATGGTCGTCCGTCAGCTTCTGACACTTGACGATGTTGTTGAGGTCAGCACCCATTAGGTGAGTCACCAGGTACCTGGCAGTCAACAGAAATCATAGTGACTCAGCAACAGACCAAACCCAATTATTAACCTGTCTTTTATAGCCATGCTTAAAAAAAGATCAAAACAGTGCAGCAGTCACCCCTTTTACACAACATAGAAGCAGACTAACTGGTGTGTAATTATGATTACTACGGAATTTAACTACCTTCAAGAAAAATGCCTCTTCTTATATTTCATTTAATTATTTCTCACATGTAGGTCATTGAAATAAGTGGAAAAAAATCTGTCAAAGGTGCAAATTCTAAACTTTCAATCTACACCACGTGTTTGTAAGTAGAAGAGATATTAAATCATGTTTTGTTGATTTTCTAAGTGAAAAGAAATGAATGCATCCCCTACAGAGAACACACTCCTGCAGATTTTAATGCACAAATACTGACTTTAAAATATTGGGAAAAAATGCTGCTTGTGCAAAAGTTAGAGCACATTTTATAATTAGGCTTTATGTTTTCCAATATGTGAACTCAACACATTAACAGAAACTGCACATTAAAATTTGCAGAGAAATGCCAGTTAAGTTTGTTCCCTAAAGAGGAATCAACAAGACATGCGGTTTGACCAGGGGTGTCCAAACTTTTGCTTACAACTGTGTTTTATTATCATTTAAACAGGATGAAAAGTTAAGAAACAAAAATATACATAATTCCATGTACAGGTAAATACATAATCACACAATTGGATTACTATGTAACACAATTCATTAATACATAGTAATTACTATGTAATTAGAAGTAAACATTTAGGTTTGCAAGTGCAAGAGGAGATATTTTACTATGATTTGAACCTGATGAAAATTACTCTGTATTGCAGAACATCCATTTGCATTTCTGCCATGCTATGGCCAATTTGGACCCAACAGAAAAACTGCAGGATTGGCAGATCCAAACCTGCCAATATAGACGTGCAAATCGGATGTAAATGTTATACATTATGTAACAAACTATATAATACATTATGCAATTATATTACATAAATAATTATGCAGTGTAAATAGAATGTATTGCACAATGTCAGTAAACTGACTCTAAGAAGCCATAAAATATCTTTATTGCTGCACTCAAAGTGACAAATTGGGTAACAGAGGCTGAAGTTAGGCCAGAGTTGCGTCTAGCAGAGCCTATTAGCTGCACAGCCCCAGCAGGGAGCAGTATAATGTTGCTGGCCTGGCGCCAACAGTGAGTAGCTCTGGTGTTCTATGGAAGGAATCCGGGCAGCTCCCGGCACTGACATGACTACAACCGCTCTAAACTAAACAAGTAAGAAAGCCTGGCCTACTCAAAGCACACGCAGAGGGTGTGCTGATTAAGGGCTGCAAAAATGTTTTACATTAAAGGGTAGCAGTTCTGCAGCAGTATATGTGGTTATGCATACACACTCCCATACACATACACAAACTCTGTAAATATGTCTTGCTAAATCTGGCCCTCCACTTATCCCCATTGCCCTTCTTTAACGTCTGGTGCGGGGATATTTATAAAGAGTATTCTTATCTCTAGTCTCCATGCTTCTCATGGTTAAGAGAGTAAAAGTGGCACGTAGAACAGCTCTTTCAGCCCAGCATATGTGTAAGTGTGTACACGTTTGCATGAGTGTGTGCTTAGTTACGGACACTCCTGTGTCCACTCCCTGCACAGCCAGCCACAACTCTCTCCACAGTGTGGCTCTTGTCTCTCTTTGTTAGTTTGTTTTTTGTACATTTTCAGCAAAAAACGTACTGAGTTTGTAAGGAAAGCCTAACCTACACTGCCACGTTCAACAAAAGCTTTGTTTAAAACTGAAACGGCATGCTTGCTAACATTAAAGTTAAGGTAAGGGATTGGCAACTACAGATGATTACATAATACATATAGAACATATTATTACAGTTTAGATACCTGAGAAAATGAGAACTAAAAGCCATTTATCCGGGCAGTGACCATTTATTTCTTCAGAAAAAAAGACTAATATTAGAATAAATACAAAAAAACATTAATTCAATATGCACTGAGCTGAGCTTATGTATGTCAGTGTGTTTGTGTAACCATTTTCACACCTCTCCTCATAGAAACCCAGCATTATTTGTAGTTATCATCCTACTCCTGGCTTGGCTAATTAACCCTTCATGATGTTGAATCAGGTATGCTGATGATGCTATGTTATCGCTATGGGCGTCCAGGAGAACTGTGGAACCAAACTTTGTTCTGCAAACTAGCTTTGTTCTTCAAACACACTTATAGCCAAGATAAAATGGTTTTAAACAACGTGTGTCCGGGCCTAAGACTTTTGCACAGTACTGTCTGTAATAAATATAGATTACACCATTACTACATATATATACACTGGAATATCGTCAGTGTACATATATCTCCATTTTTACTATTTATATTTTTCTACATCATTGGAGTACAGCAGCTGTTTTTTACATTAAGTCCCAATTTCATTATTAATGGACTAACAGAAATAGTCCAAAATTAGGTGGAAATAAATGTATTTTTTGCATTATTTTTTTGGACAGCAATAATATATAAAATGCATTTAGAACATATTACATAGTACTTACATATACACTCAGTCCAAAGGTATCCAAACACTCCTACTTAGTAAATTCAGCTACTTTAAGGTGCACACTTAGATGTTCAATTGCGCCCGTCGAGCTTGTATAATCTCCATAGAGAAGCACTACCAATATAATGAAATACTCTGAAGCCGCCAGACATGGGCCCAAGGTCACCATGCCTAATGCTAAGTGACGACGAAAGGGATATAAAGCTCCTCAGCTTTCGGCTGTGGAGCAGTGGAACTGTATTTTTCTGGAGTGATGGAGCTCCATCCAATACCTTTAGGAAAAAGCTGGAGTGGCGTTTGTGATCCAGAACTGATCACCCAACATCAGTACCTGACCTCAGTAATGCTGTAATTAACTTGATTTCAGCAGGAACATTATTGAGCGGGTGTCCACAAACTTTTGGATAATACAAAATAAATGTGTTTTTATTATGATTATTACTACTACTACATAGGGAAATTTACATATTGTCACTGTCAGGACAAAACCTCATCTCTCTCAAAAGAATTCTTAACTTTAAATGAAAGTTAATCAAACAATATTTTCCCACAAGTAATTTTAGACCATGTCTATCGGTTTATTCATTATGAATTTTTAAAATATAAAAGGGCGATTTATATTTTCGAATTCTGTAAAAACATTAAAAACAACAAACATGGAGATACAAGGTTCTGCCCTGATAGCAACAACATATATAATATGCATGTATGACCTCTTGTCCTGATATTGCATAAAAACAAGTGTGTGTGTGTGTGTGTGTGTGTGTGTGTGTGTGTGTGTGTGTGTGTGTTAGTGTGTGTGAGAGACTATGTGACCTCAAATGGCCTTCACCCTACTGCACTCAATGAAGGAATGGCAGCGTACTGGACAGTGGCAACAGAGGACAGAGTGTGAAGGGTTTGTGAGCTCTGGGCGGACAGACAAAAACACAAACCCCACAAACAGAATGCAACTTGAATCCTGGCAAACTCTGTCCTGGGTAAATTTAGACAATTTCCAATAAATTCCCGCATGCGAATTTCCAGTATTTTTTGCCAGGAATTTTCCCCATGTCCTAAGAACACACAGAAGCACTGTGCTTTGAGAGAGGAAAACATAAAATGCCCTATGACAAAGCAGGCCAGCCAGCTCTCCACTGAGGAAAAGTGCAATATCATGACACTTAAAGACATTTTTAGTAATATGTAGTTTCTCTGAGGTTTGCAAACAAGTTAGAATGGACAAAAATGCACTGGCAAACCAGTAGTACCACATTTTAAAAGGCCATAGAACAGGCTATTTAAGAAGAAACAGAAAAAATTGGTAAAAATATATTAATAAATTAAGCTGTAACAATAAGCTGTCATCCAATCGGCTACTTGTTATTAACATGCATCGATACCATTTTTTTCAGACCAAGTACAAGTACGACTATGTATTTTTTAGTACTCGCCAATACCGAGTCAGATATTATACTGACTAACCTACTTAGAATTAACTAGTGGTTGGTGTAAATGACTGCAATGTACCTTAACAGTTAAAGCATTAAAATCTAGCTGGTTTTAAATGAAGTGCATTAGCTAGCTATGCTCTATAAATATGTAATTGAATGTCCTCTAAAGCCAGACACTGTGTGATTTTAGAAATCTTGTTCTTTGTATGGACAAAGCCTACGATTTGTACATTTCACACTGTACAAAAATGTTCAGTCAATACTACATGAAACACAGCCGTACAGATAGCTCTGTGTTTGAACAATTCCAACTAAAGTTGTTTTATTCAAAATATGTTGTGCGCCGAGCACTGAGCAAACACGCTGAGAAACTGAGACAACAGCTCAGCTAACACTGCAAACTGAAGCTAAAGCAGGCGGTGATGTAGGACAGTACAGTCTCTCTGGAGCCTATTTTACAAAAAACACCGTATTAGCATTTATACCTCACTATTCTATTCAGTCAAACAGAGTAAAGTCTGCATACACAGACTTTGGTAGCAAATGTCAACGTTTTCGCCTCTGTTTAGCTGGCCTCTGTGTCTCCATTCGTATCGGGGAAGCAGTTGTGATTGTATGTTTAAAACAGGTTGTGGCTTTGTGTCCGACCGTCACAGAGTCAGTAACACTTCGATGTGTGAGCAGAGCCTCCTTCACTGCGTTTGTTCATTAGCGTGGCACTGTATAATCAGCTTACGTCACACTGTATTAGCTGGTATTGGAACGCTGGTATCTGTGAATTTTTATGAGTATGAGTAAATGAGCATGGTATCAGCCCGATACCCAATACCAGTATCGGTATCGATGCATCCCTACTTGTTACTATGCAGTTCAGTCACTAGACACTGATGGTTGTTGTTTACAGGCTCTGTCATATTGACCACCCCTACTCTCTCTCTGTCTCTCTCCCTCTCGATTACAATGAGCCTCAGAGAAGTGAAGGTTATTGCACATCCAAAAAAATTACACAGGGTCTGTTGCTATAGTAACTGTAGATATTCCCTGCACATGTCTGGCCACCGTGTTCCGACTCCCTTTAGACTATCACAAGGCACGGACAGGCACTCGCATCAGTACCGATTCCACATGAGTGGTGGGGAGATTATCAACAAGCACGTCACAGTGCGGTGAGGCCGCCTGTTCATCGCCGAGATAAATAAAAGGGGCACGTATCATAAGCCCCACCCCTGCCCCCTCCACCGCCCACACATGCAGGTGGAAATGCAGCTAGATACACACCCCCACACACACACACACACACACACACACACACACACACACACACACACACAAACGCTCAAAAGAGTACCAGCCTGAGTCACTGGTGCCAAGCAACTTGACTTCCTGTCAGCTGTGATTCGTCTTTCCCCTCCCGAAAGTGGACCTCCTCCTGACATTCTGCCCGGTAACTGAGCACACACATAGATGCTACAGCTTGCGTCCCAAAGCAACCTGCCGGCAGTGAGTTCAGAGCCCTATTCTGATCAAACTCCGAAATCTCCATTAGGAGATCAGTTAGCAGAATGAAAGAGGGAGCATGTATGTGCATGTGTATCACACTGCACATACACGTTTTAAATTTAGGTTCAAAAGCCTGGAATCACTGTTTTCAAAATCATTCATATAAAATAAATTTTGTTAAAGATCAGCATATGCTGGTGGAAAAAAAATCATCCTAATAAAAACCTAACCTTTCATTGCGGTTTACAATACTATCCCCCAAAACATTAAAAAAAAAAATAATTAAATGTAATATAAAGATCTGAAAGTTCTGAATGTCATTTTTAAAATAAGTGTGTGTGTGTGCAATACTTAAAATAAAATAATAAAACTGTCCACTGTCCAAAAAAAACTCTCTCTCATTATCATACAGGACTATTTGCAGGTGGGACTGGAGTTCAGAACTCTGTATAAAATACAGCATGGAACATCCTACTTGTTCCTGTACATTATTAACATCATGAACATGCTGTATGACCCATTACATAACAGTGCTTAAAGTGGAAACCTTTGCTTAGCAGTCTACGTTTACCAAATACACTTGTGGTGAGAATGCAAATTTCTGCTAGAGAAGCTAACGACAGAGGACGTCCCCAAAACCCCCTCCCTCCTGTCCCTCCACTTGCTATTTGTCTTGCTGCAAAAGTGAAACACTGACAGGTATCAAAGAAGTGTACACTTGTGAAGAGGAACGCCACTGCTTGCAGATGCATTAAATAGAAGTATGAGTAAATCATTTTAATTCAGCACTTGAGCCAACCATTTACAAATGCACATCTTATGCTGGTGCATGCCTGAAGAAGCTTAAAGAGGGAAAAGAGCATATAGGAATTTTTAATAACGGAAAGTGGCGCAGTTTTGTGCAGCAGTACAACAGCATGAATTCACCAGCAGACAAGAATTCATTTACTCACACGTCATTAAATTCCTCCATGCTGGTGGCAGGCGTGAACACATCCAAGAGCCCGATCACCTGAAACAAACAGAACATTCCGAATCAGGTTTTAGACGAGGCAAACTGCACAGAAGCCTCAACAACAAAATATAATATCAGATTTTTCAGTCTTTAGTGAGTCCACTCTTTACCTTTTATTACAGCTTCTAATTTTTTTTTAGAAGACTTGCTTTCACTTTTTTCAAAAAATCTGCAGAGATATTTTTTCCCCACACCTCCAAAGTTCAGTCTTAGAAGCTGGATTGTATTTTCTGCTTCTCACAAGTCAAGCAGTCCCAAACGCATTAAGTGAAGTTGTGGTCTGGACTCTGGAAAGGTCAGTCCATTGCTCAGAGAAAACCAGAAGCTTCTTTGTTTGATTTGCATTTTTTTCTTGTTTTATTCATTTCCTTTTCTCTGTAACAGCTACTTCACAGCAACACATCCTTTCAGTTTCAGAGTGCAGAGCTGCCTTTTCACAGTGGAAGGATGGACAGAAACAGCTGGGGTTTTTTTTCAGATCTGAAGCAAGAGTGAAGCTTAATTTTCTCTTATCTCTCAAAGATGAAAGCTTTAAGTGCTGTTTATCTGATAGGGACAGTTTTGGTGGTCTACCAGGTCTTGCAGGTGGTTGTTAAGAGGTTCCATTTTCTCTGCACCTTTAAATCATTTTTTTCAACAGTTTTGAAAACTCTTTATGTTGTTTACTTTTTTGCAAGGTGACAGTCTTACATCTAATCTCCTCAGATATATCTACTGAAAAATAAGCTTCAGTCAATTTAGGTGTGGGTTTGATCTGCCATTGACAAAAAAGAGATTTCAGGAATCTTGGAAGAAAAGTTAGCTTGTAAGACTGGTAAGGGACACCAAAGAATGGAAACTTGGTCCAGAGCCAGGCACAGCCTTCACAAATAGAAAAACTTCAGCACAGTTGCTACGAAGACCATAGAAACCTCAAACAAAGAACATAGAGTGACAGCTAAGAACCTACAGACATCTTTGTTAGAAATATAAGAAAAACAGAACCAGAGTGCTGCTCATGGTAGGGTACCAAGAGGAAAGAACACACAAATGCTGCTACACATGCACAAGTTTGACAGAAGACCACATAGATGTTCCCAATCACTACTGGAATGATCCTCTAATCCAGGTTATAGGAATGAGCCAAAATGCCACTGTGTACGTTTGATCTGCCGCTGCAGAAAGCGTTTGGTTGATGTTACTGCCAATAAAGGAGAATCTACTAGTTAATAAATACAACGACCTTGATGGTTTGAACTATTTGCTCAATAAAGACATGGCAAGGCAAAATGTTGAGTGCTGCGTGCTGCATAAGAGTGTCTATTTTAGGGATGCACTGATATGGAAAATGTGGGCCAGTGCTGATATACCAGTATTTTTCATGTATATATCTGTCATCGCTAATACCAATACCAATGCAAATATATTTATACTATGTAGACATTGGGACTTGATCCGCATTAGATCTGAGACTAGATTAGCATTATGGAGAAATAATGTTTATTTATAAAGGGTTACAAAAGCAGTAAAATGAATAAAATGCAGGCACCAAAGCACAGTAGCCCAAAATCACCTAATCAGTCTGCAGAGTACCATACATTTAGAAATACTGGTCCATTTTTTAAACAAATGTCTGCAATACTTGTATGATTCCAATATCATAATTAATGATGCAGCAAAATGAAAATTCCTGGCCAAAACCGAAATGGAAGTTCACGAAACATGTGGCCAAAAATCAAAAACCAAAAAAAACAAAAAGCCAAAAAAAACAAAACAGTTTTTTTTTGTTTTGTTTTTTATTATGAATACAATTTTTTCATATGTGGTTTTTCATATTTTGAAGAATGATGGAGAATGTGTTGTGTATGGTTCTATAAAAAACAAAAAGGGTTGAAACAACAGCAGAACCTATATTGGTGCTACATAGACATTCTCCATCAATGTGAAGAACCATTTCACCATGCAAAGGACCCTTTAAGCATGCAAATGATTCTTTGAGTGTTCATGGTTCTATACAGAATCACTGTCTTTACTAAAGAACTCTTGAAGAACCATCTTTTTAAGAGTGGTTGTATTAATAGGATAAAGATTCTTTAAATAGTTGCATAATTCCACCTGCATATGAACATCTGAAGGTTCTCCAGCTCTTTCTGAGGTTTCTGCAATTAGTCATGGTTACATTCTCCAACCCTCGCTCCTGGCCTCGTGGTACCTAGTCACATGAACAGCATTCAAAAAAGGAAGCGTTCGCATTAGAGTGCAATCTGGCAGTGATGCACTCCATCCTCTCTTTCAGGAACGTTCACTTTCGTGTGGGCGTCTGCTTTGCCCATCAAACAGCAACCAGCGGCTTAATAGATCTGAGTCTGTTCACAGCGATAACTGCATCTGTGTAGCACTTTCAAACTCGTGTCATCCCACTGGGCAGCTAGCCTCTCTGGACATGACTGAGCATGTGGGTATGCATGTGTATCTAGGGGAAACCCCTTTCTATGACTCGGCTGTAACAGCCTGAATCATCCAGCTCTATACTCTCTCCTCATGTTGCACAGTTCCACCGGCAATTAACTCATGAATAGATTAGCTCCTAGCGTGTAGCGCTGGAGGAGGGCTGGGAGAATGACAAAAAACAGTTTCTCTGATGAGGACAATGTGCTCAGGATGCACTATCTAGCAAACAGCAGCTTCCGATGAAAATACAAGCAGGAAATGACACTGAGCAGAAGTGTGTGTAAGCATCTTTGTGTGCATGTGTGTGTACAGGGAGGGCGGCACAGACCCACCACAGAGTCTCACCCACACTCAGACGCCAGCGCTAAAGGCTAGCGGACTCTGGCCAAAAGGAAAGAAAACACAAGGCTTTTCAACTATGCAAGAAAACAACATTCAGGAAGCCTTCAGTTCTGGCCAATAGCTTAATTATGCACTGCTCTCTGCAGCTCCAGCAGTTTCTTCTCTAGGCCTCAGTGTTATTTCAGGAACAGACAAGTATGTTATTGATGATATTGTGAAAAAGTCATGTTGTGATATTTAAAGTCCATGTAAAGCAGTAACAAATTAGTTTGTCACACCACAGAAAAAGTGTTATTAACCATCCAGCCAAATTTGACTGATGAAAAAAAAAAAAATCACCAAGTATATAAAAGTAGATTTCAAAATCATGAAAAAATAAGCAGTATTCTCTGCTCTGAAACCCTGGGGGCGTGTCCGCTGAAGGCGCTGAAACTACGGCCAGTCGCGGGAAAGGTGCAGCCTCTTTTTAGCCTCGTGCTCGCCAGAATGTAACTGCTACATCATTTAAGGTGTAACGGAAAAATTTGAAACGGAAGCTGACTTAAGCTTCATATTTGCCAGAATGTAACTACTGCAACATTCAAGGTGGAATGGGAAAATTTTTACAGCAAGCTCACTTCAGCTTCACACTCGCCAGAATGTAACTGCTGCACCGTTTAAGGTGGAACGGAAAAAAATTCAAATAGCAAGCTCACTTCAGCTTTCTATTCACCAGAATGTAACTGCTGCAACATTTAAGGTGGAACATGAAAATTAAAACAGCAAGCTGACTTCAGCTTCCAACTCTCCAGAGCGTAACTACTAAAACATTTAAGGTGGAACGAGAAAATCTGAACAAGACTTCATCTTTGTACTAACATTAGCATAGCCGTTAGCTCGCTAGATTGGGCAGCAAAGCCTCTCCTGGATAGAAATGAAGCCGCTGGCAGGGCTTCAGCTGACGCAATCACACAGAATTCTCTTTCATTTCAGTGCAGCCTTTCTAAAACACCACTACAACCTCTAAAAATCGAAGCTTCTAACGTTTGAACTACCAGAACCAGAATCTAATTCAAAGCCAGAGGACGCTGACCTACCCGAGAATCAACCTCGTCGCCCAAAAAAACACAAAAATGACCAGTTTAGAGGAGAAAAAAAGAGGAGAACACTGTCAGCACTCACAGGGAACATACTTTATCCAAACAGTCATCTTCATTTGTTTTAAAACAAACTATAAATAATGTACGAAACTTGCCAAAATCTTCAATTTTCACAACTCAGCTTCCACACTGAGGGAGCAAACAAGCAGTCAACTGACTGGCTAACTAATCCCAGCTAAACAGGTACTGTGCTTTTACTATCTTCTTACTCTGTCGTTTTACAATAACATGGCGGTTATGTATCACAGCACAACCCTTTTTAAACTGAACTTTAAGTGACTCAGAGACCATCCCTTGCAGCATGACCTGACCCAGTTAGTCCAGTGCTTGGCTGGAGAGGCTATGTATTTTGCATAAGCGGGGAAAAAAGGTGAAAAGTAGCCGTTTTGTTATTAATGTTGGATATTTGTGAATTTGTGAAAATTCAACTAGTCTGACAGTTTGTTCATAGAGGAAAAAAAAAACATTTGAAAAGTTCTTTAGTGGCCAAAAAAAAACTGTGAATACACCAATTTTTATTCAATTAACTGTATGTTTCATTTACTACACTACACTAAATACAATTCAACACGACAAATTATGCTCTTTTTAATGAAACATGCAGTGTTCTTTCAGTACTGACGATATCCACGACATGCTCAGAAAAGCAAACTGTGACATATTGCGATATAATTTAATCACAATTATGATAAATTTGTCATTAAAGCCACAGTAGAAAAAAATGACAGCAGTAAAAAGTGCAGTATAAAAGGCGCGAGAGTGAAAAAATGAGAGTACCTTAAGGCAGCAGTGCAATATTCTGGTTAGGGCTGCATGATATGTATGGCGACTACACATATTTCAACTGTGAAACACGTTCAAATGAAAACACATTTCACTCTTGATGGGATCTGCATTATTTTTGGCCAAAATGATTTATATTTGTTGGATCATGTGGATCAAGATCATGTCTTATTTCATGCCGACACTCAAAAAACATCTGTGATTGGCCAAGATGCTCATAGCACACAATAAAACATTCAGTGATGTTTACAGGCTCATTTGCATATTGCACACTTTTGATGTCTGATGTCGCACAGCGGTTAAGGAGCGCTATATTGTGCCGTCTTGTTTTGAAAATCACATCTGATAGTTGCTGATAAACATGCAAGATGTGAAGAGCAACAAGTCTGTGAGCAAGCAAAACAAACATGGGAGATCAAATTGTACCTTCACCTTTCAGTAACCAGGGTTTTTAAACTTTAATTTTAAAAAGCTCTCTAAACCCATTACAGCACATGCAGTTGTAACAAGCTGCACACCAACCTGCAAAACGCAAATACACTTTTAACAACCCCCTTCTCTCCTCATCTCTCAAACTAAACTTACAAAAGAGAGATAGCGATCGATAGTGTTTCATAACTGAGGCAGGCCTGATGCTCTGCTCACTCAAACAGAGGATTCTGCTTTATGGGTCCAGTAAAAGGAAGAAAACACTTGTAGCATAGTGCGTAGGGAGAGCAAATCAAAAAGCCCAGAGCAAAATGACAAAAGTGGAGGGAGGGAATGCGTGGGAACTGGCTTAAGCACACTCATAGAACTCAGTGACGAGATAAACATAGCTGAGAGATGCTGGTTTTTGTGCATGAACACAAAAGCCGGTTCATTAAATACTTCATCCCTGAAGAAACAGTTCAGGCAAAAATCTATTACACAAAATGTTTCCCCTTTTTCCAAATGTAGTCCATAAGTAGTCCGTCAAGTAGGCCTGTCACAATTACTACATAATTGCCTAATCGTAATTATTTGAGATGATCACAATTATTTAAAGCTGACTGCAATTGTTGTCCACAGTCATTAGATTTCACAATCATATTATGCCACAACAAGCAGAATGTGAATTGGGTGGAGGCAAATAAATGTTAGTAAGAGAGGCTGTAAATTCAATAATTGAGACACATCATGAGACTTAACAAAAAAGCCCTAACATACTTGTTTGTTTAATTGTTTTTAGTATGAACGCTAACAGAATGTTATTTTATAAGTTAACAGAGTGTTATTTTCTCACTTTTAAGAAAAAATTCTTGGATCGATTCTACACGACTGTAACTGTAGACATTCATTTGAGTGAACAGCTAGGAAGCAAGATGGCTAATGAGCTAATTTGGCCATTTAAGATTAGTGCTTTAATAGTTATACACACACACACACACACACACACACACACACACACACACACACCATCTAAACCGCTTATCCTTCTGGGTCGCGGTGGGGTGCTGGAGCCTATCCCAGCTGTCATTGGGCGGAAGGCAGGATACACTCATGACAGGTCGCCAGTCCATCACAGGGCACTTTAATAGTTATAGATTAATTTAGTTATTCATCGCAATTATTTATGATACTTAATCGTCAACTAAAATTTCATGATCGTGTCAGCCCTACAGCCAAAGATTGCTTCTTTAGTTTAACACTGATGTTACCTAAAAATGAGGATGCATCGACTTTCTTCTGACTTTTTCTTTCCCAATTCTGATTCCGATAACGGCCAATAGCAAATACCAACCAAATATCTTTTCCTTCTTCAATTTAAATTCTGTAACGTACTGTTATAAAGAGTTCATTCCAAAATATGATGAATCTATATTAATTTTTTTTGTTTTAAAATGCGGCACACTGGACAAATATTTCCTATTCAACCACATTTTAGGACTACACAATCTAACTGATTACTGCTGACACCTTAACTATCACCTCATTTTCTTAAAATTATCCAAAAATCTCACAATTTTTGGAATTAAACTAATAAAAACGCAAAGTCTGAAACAGTTATATGCTGACAAAGCTGGTGTGAAGCACAACAGAATTTAAAAAGCGCTCCTGCACAGGGCCTTTACTTTGACACTTTGTAAAGAGTGGCTTTTATTTTGACAACTTCTAGTGCACAGAATGCCTTTCACATTTGCAGAGAAACACTTGATTCATCTCCTTAAACGAAGTTTGCCTGTAACGTGACCCTTCAATAATTATTACCTCTATATACATAATTCAGTTCCATTAATAAAACATGAGATAATAAAGGTGAGAATTTAATGTTCAGCATGTTTTGGAAACAAGCACTCACATTCTCATGCTTCATGTGCTTGAGCAGCCGTAGCTCTCTGTACGTGCGCTTGGCGTGGATGATGGACTGGAAGGGCCGAGACAGTTTCTTCACGGCGACCTTCAGGCCCGACTTGACGTCATACGCTGAGCTGCGGAGGAGAACACAACGTCAGTCTCCTTATCTGGACAGTCACAGTTCAGAACAGCAAACAATTAATACAGCTCACTCACAACTTTTCAATTACACTGGAAGGCAGAAACAAAAGATGAGTCATTTTTAAAAGGCAGAGATTTTAATAGAGGTTGGTGAGGATATTATATAACAAACCTGACAGATACCAAAGTGTATAATAAATCAACTATGAAATTACATACATCATTTCCACAGGAAGCTGAAGTAGTGCAGCAGTAAACAAAGACATAATCACATGAACATCATGCAGACAGCAACTTCGTGCAGTACAGCAAGAGAAAAATCGTCAGCAACAAGTAAAGATGGGACAATACAGTATCATTTCTGATACTGGTACCTAGATGTGGGCAATATGGTGATATTTATGGTTTTCGTGATAATTTATGTCATATGCTTTTCTGGGCATGTTGTAGCTATTATCAGTATTTAAATAACACTGAAAGTCATTACAAATACTTGTTTCCATTGTATTTATAGAGGTTTTTTTTTAATGTGGCACTACTGGTTCATTTTTTTCTATTGCAACTTAACAAACTTTTTAAAAAACAAAGTATCTTGATGCATTTCATGTATTGTGACAATGTCTTGAAATATTGTGATATTATATTTTGGTTATATCGCCCACTCCTACTGATAGTGATGCTGAAACATTTAGTATCAGCCAAAACTGACCCAAAAAATGAGCTTTAATATTAATATGTTTAATCAAAGCATTTCACCCCAGATCTAAATGTAGGCTATCCAGTTCAAACTACCCCAAAATTCTACTAACCCACAGGAAGAAATATGCAGCTAACAACATCACATCACACAGTAGGAGTGTGTGCTATTTCAGGCTAGGTTTGTTACAGTAGTGGATCAGATTCGGATTCCTCCAATATCCGATCCAGCGTTTTCTGCTCATATCAGCCCGATACAGCCTGAACCTTATTAATATACACACCATCTCTGAGAAGTGATAAGACTCCTTGGAATGGAACAGACAAAGCTTTACACCCAAACTGCCTGGAGAGAAAGCTGTAGCAGAGCAAACGCTGTATCTTGCTTCCTAACGTTCCACTTTACATCTTATGTAAAGCTTATATAAGCGCAACGAATTCTTCAGAATGAAATCCGGCTGCAGAAATTAGATGGTAATGCATCATTTATAAGACCTGAGTCAATCTATAACAAGCTACTTAGAGTAAGCACTTCTCAAGTAGACTAGTTCCCCTGTGTTTCTTAGAAAGACAAGAATATCTCCCATGTCAGCAGAAGTCTGACATCTACAGATGTATGCAAAAGTTTCAACACTCCTGGTCAAATTACATGTTTTGTTGATTTTCTGAATGCAAATAAGTTAACACTGTTCTACAGGGAACAGACATAATATGACATTTACAAACATACCAGTAAAAAAGGAAAACATAACACATAAAAATATGCCATAACTTTTGCACAGGTCATATTTTATGTCATATAAATTATTTATTTTTTTCCCCCAATGTGTTAAATTCAGCAAATAAACAGTCATTTTGCACTGAAATGTGCAGAAGTATATCCTCTTTACAGGATGTGTTATTGTCACTTAGGAATTCAACAAAACAGGGTGCCCAAACTTTTGCATGCGACTGTATATTTCTGGGTCTCTCACTTATTTTCAAATATTACATTTTTCACTGTTATGTTTCAATGCGTTCAAAAAAAAAATCTGCCTCTTATTAATACAAAAATATATTTTGCTAATATTTCAGGTTTATATTGTGACACTCAAACCGTCTTCCTTGGTATTAAGACAATGTGTTCCGTACATAATAATTTATAATGTAATGAAAATTTTACAATCTACAGGTGGTTTTAACACCTGAAA
Organism: Colossoma macropomum; assembly: GCF_904425465.1. Taxonomy (NCBI): domain Eukaryota; kingdom Metazoa; phylum Chordata; class Actinopteri; order Characiformes; family Serrasalmidae; genus Colossoma; species Colossoma macropomum. Next base: position 23,694,625 of record NW_023494810.1, read on the forward strand.
GGTTTGAGTGCTGATGAGTGCTGACATCACAACAAAGGGATAAAATGTATGGGGTACAATCTCAGAAAAATCTAGGTTTGTCACTATTACTTGATTAAAAAACGAATGTATTAAAACTTACATTCTCAAAGAAATGGGCTTCACGTTTACTCTGTAGCTTGAATTATAAACAGGTCATCCACAGGTCATTATTAAGCTGTCTGAAGATTCTCCAGAAGTGGGAGCTATTAGCACTCATATGGCTTTTGTGTGCATTATTGAAAGAGAGGAACCCCACACCAGCAGGATCACATGAAGGCACATATTTTTGCAGCTACACATTTTACATATATGAATTAAAATGACTGTTTTTACTGTTATGAATGCATGTATGTGATTACTTGATTTATCGTCAACATTAGGGATGCAGCGATACCGATACTGGTATCATCTCGATACCATGCTCATTTGCTTGTGCTCGTCCTCATACAAATGCTTCTGATACCATCTGATACCATGTGACGTTAGCATAGCGTACACTGTCATGCTAATGCACAAAGCACACAAGCTGGCAGTGACCGAGGTTCTGCTCTCACAGAGCAGTTTCTGATGCTGTGGCATAAAGTCACTGGTCACTTTAAACATTGTACCTTGGAATATTCCCACCAGTATGATTTTAGCCTGTTTTTTTAAACACACAAACACAATCACAACCACTTTTCCAATACGGGTGGAGACACGTAGGCCAACAAAATGGAGGCAAAAAAAGTCAACATTTGCTACCAAAGTCCGTACATGATGACCCTACACTGTTTGACTGAAAAGAAAAATTGCAAAGCATAAACTTCAATATATTGATTTTTAAAATTGTCTTCCTAAAATACGCTGTAGCGAGACCATATCGTCTTACCCATTTACATCATTGCCTGCATTTAGTTTCAGTCCCAAGTGTGGCACAAGTTAGCAAAGCTACTGTAGCACAGTTTCTCAGTGTGTTTGCTCAGTACTCGGGTGCATAATGTGTTATTATGAATGAAACAGCTTAAATGATAAATGTCTCTAGACAGGGCTGTACGTAGGGGATGCGTTTCACATAGCACATCAGTCAGGCCAAGCGTGTTCATACAGTGTGATTATATAAATCTCTGAATATATAAATTTCTGATGTGGAAAAAAACCCACTCTTCTCCACTGCAAGGTAACTAATGTGGCTTAACTATCTAATGCATGTCATAAAAATCAGCTAGACCTGAATGGTTTAACTGTTAAGGTAAAAAGCACTCATTGACACTAACAACTACCTAATTCTAAGCAGGTTACTCATTATGGTTTTGGAATCGGTATCAGCAAGTACTTAAAAACATGCACTGGCACTTGAACTCGGTCTGAAAAAATGGAATTGATGCATCACTAGTCGTAATAATCACTAGATTACTCAACTACTAATAAAATTGATAGTGATGGCCCTCAAAAACTGCACTGAGGTGGTACCCTCAAGGGGACATAACTATCAAATTTAGTAGCAGTATTTTTAAGCTGCACTGCCTCCATGCTGCCTGTCTTGACTCCAGGCCTTTTTGTTATTTTTCAACTTAAAAAAAGTTAATGAAAAACGTACAAATATGCACCGTCCCCCTGAGAAAGTGAATGCATACCTTTAAAACTGAAGGTACACAATTGGACCTTAAGGATTATGTAATATGCATGAGGGTACACTGACATTACAGTGTATTCTGTTATTGCCAAGACAGTAATTTAATCATTTTTGCAGTTCTTTGCGGCAAAAAGAAAACTCTCAAATTCTAAACAGCTCACAGAGCTCACAATTCTAGCTCCATTCTCCATTCACAACAGCTCCCTTTAGGAAAAATGAAGCTCATGCAAAGATAATCCCCCCCCATCGTGTTTCGGTGATCTTTCAGAACAATGGCTCTGCAGTTACCATAGCAGTTTGGGCTGGCGTGGTCAAACTGCTCGTGAATAGGGTTTCCAGGAAGTGCAACTAGGCCAGTTCTTACAGACGCAGGGAGACAAAAGCACATGCACCATTAGCATTCCCCAAAGAACGCATCTCGCCACACTGTCTGCTAAGACAGATGACAACACACATACAATAGGCCACTGGGACGAAAAGTACTGGGGACTAGACCACAAGGCACGATAAAGGAAAGGAGCAATGCTCATACTTTAAAACTACAACAAACATTGCTGAGCCCAACAGAACACTACACAGATTTCAACATAATATGATATTACATAACCTGCATACTTATGTAGTAGAGCATGCTCAAGCGATTGAGGCCTATCAAATATCAAACATGTCATTTCCACAGGAAACTGAAGTAGAACACCAGTAAACAAGAAATGAGGTAATCACACAAACAAGCACACAACGATGACAGCGAGTTTAGCAAGAGAGGCAACTCTTCAGTAACAAAACGGAGAGATTTTATAGGAATGCAATAGACAAATCATTCGTTTCCACACACAAACTGCCTGCAGAGAAAAGCAGCAGCGAAGCTGTGGACTCTAGACTGCCGCATCCTGCTTCTTAACGTTTCTCTTTATATCTTACATAAGACTTTAAGTGTGACTCAGAGCAGTCTCGCTGCATGGACAAATCCCACTCCAACACACTCACTCCCTGCAGGGTGTGGTGCTGACACGAGACTCCTGACTCCTTTCAGCATTTGAGACAAGAACAAGCTTCATCTAGTGTCTGTTATGATGAAAAGATGCTAGCCATTCTTATATTATCTATAATGGTATACTGGTATTTGTATACAATGATACTGATAGATAGCAAAAACTTAACCATCATGTAGGTCTTTTGCTGTGTAGGGCTGAACGATTAATTGCTTTTGAATAAAAAGTTTATCTTGTAAAAGTGCAATTTTCAAATCGCAAGAACTGCAGTTTTAATTGTCCCGCATTATTCAATACGGTCTTAAAAAAAAGAAAATGGATGTGATGTCTTCTCAGCGAAGAAAACGGTCTTTAGCTTAAAGCTGTACTGTGTGCGAGAAGTAGCATTGCTGAGTCAGGTAAAAAACCTGCAAAAACATCGCCGCTGCAAGTCACCCTGTAAAGTCTGAAGTAATAATTTAAAAGTCAGAGGTGTCGGGTCACATTCTGTGGGAGTTTTTCGGACCGCATCATATGCCTTTATGCATTAACTTCACACAAACAGGCTCTGGTCTCAAATGCAAAATTAACATTATACTGATGACGATATGATGACAATAGTAGATAATTAGCTTACATCCCAAGTAATTTACATACATCTTTAACCAACTTTTGACTGAACTTTTGAGTTCTCTTTGAATGCTCTTTCAGCACACTCACAATCGTCAGATTCACCAGTTCGGGGAAGGGGACCAAAGCACTTCTTGAAAATGTAAAATGTAAATTTGAGAACGTAAAATTTGATGACGTACCATCTGTCCCTGGTCAAATGGCATGTTTTGCTGATTTTCTAAATGAAAATAAGTGAACACATCCTCTACAGGGAACATCTTCTGCACAATTTCAATGCACAATTACTGTTTAATTGCTAAATTTAACATACTGAGGGAAAAAAACAGAAAATGTGGCCTGTGCAAAAGTTATGACACATTTTTTATTCCATGTTTTATGTTTTCCAATATGTTAAACTCAGCAAACACATAGGAATTTTGCACTAAAATATGCAGAAAACTGTTATATTTAGTTTTTCCCTACACTTAAGGACATGCTAACTTATTTTCACTTGGAAGACCAACAAAACACATATTTGCCTAGGGATGTACTAACTTTTGCATACGACTGCACAGTGTTTTTTTTTTTGTATTTTTAAAAATAATTCTGCATGATGATTCTATTCTGGCCTTTCATGCATTTAAAGACAACAACTCTGGCAGCTTTTTCAGACCCGGCCTGAAAAACATATCTGGAGGAAACACTTTTGTGTAAGGTTCCCTTTGGTGTCATTTCAGAGAAACAGAACACTTGAATGAGAACAAGCTATGTTGGGTGTGTAAGACATTCTTTCAGCATAGAGTAGCAATACTTAAGAAGCACGGGCTCATTAACTTTGTTATTGGAAACATACATATCATCTGATACTCTGCTATTGATATTTTATCAGTAGCTCCAGCCATTCCTGCTTAAACAGAAAGCAGAAGCCAAGAAGACTCTGGGAGTTTACGACATGATGACCTACAGCATATGAAATTGGGTGTGCAAAACAGTGTGGAAAATGTGAGTCAAATAGCGATTGTGAAACGTGGGAAACCACCAGGGCCTGAGGGACAGCTCCCATTTCCTTATCTAGGCAGGAGGCACTGTTACACATTAGTCAGCCGAGTGCCTGAGAAGGTGAGGTTTGCAGACAAGATCCAGCAGATGTAGGTTTACGCTGTCACTAGAACAAAAGGAGCTTAAGAGCAATGCAATAGTTGTGCTTTTCACATGCTTTTGTTGTTTTTATGGAGAAGCGAGCAAGTCTCCTGGAGGGAGTGCCATGCAAATGAGTTCAAGGAAATTACTCAGCATAATGAACATTTGCACGTTAGGCCGCCTCAGCTGATCTGCCTGATTACAAGACGCCAACAACAAAAAAACAAAGAGACACAGCTTCGAACGTCCTTTAAACAACCTTGGCCAGGTCGAAAGAAGCCGGTGCCAGAACGAGGTGAAAAATCCCCTGAAGTTCCTGCAAATGCAGCACAAATTTGGCCAGATGGTCTGGGCTCGCGATCAAGACAACCATTAACTCTGAATTTCCTGCCTGGTGCCGTCAGATCTGAAAAAGCTGTGGTTAAACAACAGTGAAAACTCACTGCTCATGAATGCTCATCGCACTGCTGTCCTGCACATGGCTTTTACATTGAAGACGATCGCCCTCATTTTCACTGAACTAAAAAAGTAGAAACTTTTCCTTCTCAGTTATGTTCAATTTCACTTCAACCTAGATGCTCAGACACAAAAAACTACACCTGTTTACACCTGTCTCTCTTAACGCCAAGAACAGAACAGAAGCAAGAACAGAACGTCCCGTTTATCAGTCTGCTTTAACCGGTCTGGCTCAAGTCAGAGATTCAAGGTACGAAATATAAATAAAATTCCAAGGCAGGAGCTTCAGGACATTCCCTGACAAGGTGCAAAAATGGAAAGCATGTTGCTGCCTCCATGTGTCGTCTTCACAATGGTAGCGTACTGCACCCCAGGGGAAATACCCAACATGGCTGTGTTCCAACACAGCGAGATCCATTCTTTCAGCTCCGGAAAACAACAAAGCTAACAATACCAGCCGCACACCTTTTCCCACCAATAACTGAGGCTAATAGTAACAGGGAAAAAGCAGTCCACAGCCCTTGAATGCAGCTCCACAGTACGGAAAAAAAAAACACTGTGATATATTGTGATTTATACTGTAATGCACTGTTTATAGGACTTCCTACAAATACAACAAACATCTTGTGCAAAATACAACAGCAAGAATATTAACACGGACTAGAAAACATATAAAATAAACATATAAAAGATCATATTAGAGCAGTTTTAGCATCACTTCACTGACTGCCTGTTTCCTTTAAAATCCACTATAAAATTTTACTACTGGTTTTTAAATCTCTTAATGGTTTAGCACCTTCATACGTTTCTGAGTGCCTAAGACTGTGTTCCAAATTGTGCTTGAAGATCATCTGGTGCTAATCTATATTCCACATATGAAACTTAAAAAGATCTGGAATGCATTACCAATAAACAATCGTGAGGCTCCTTCTGTCAATGTTTAAAAAAAAAAACAACAGTTAAAAACGTATTTCTTTACTTTAACATTGAGCTAATTTTTAAGGGTTCCTTTGTTTTTACTGGAATATTACTATGACTTTCTTGTTAGTTGATTTTTTTATTGGATTTTTATTTTTTATCTTGCCTATTTTAATACTTATGCAAAAGATTAATAATATATCCCTTTTTCTTTTATTGCTTTTATTTGTTGCATTTATTTATTATTTAATATTTTGATTTTCTTCTTTTTTCAATTCACTTTGTATTGTAAAGCACTTTGAGCTGCATTTTTCACGTGTAAGACTGTACAAACAACTATTATTATTATTATTATTATTATTATTATTATTACTACTACTACTATTACTACTACTACTACTATTATTATTATTATTATTATTATACAACAGTTATGTCCAATGGCACGATCTGATTGGCAACAGACTGATTTATGATAACAGCACTTTTTTTCCCACAACAACTGTATCATTCCACCGAGCATGGGAATAATACAGTTGTGTATATAATAAATGTAAATATATAAAGTTGTAAGTATATCATAAACACTTTGGTAAGACATGTTGCATGTGCATGTGAAAGCCTTGATTCATCTAAATACCCAAACGCCCACTGAACACTCATCTAGAACGTCTGAGATTGCTCAGAACGCTCATAGAACACAATAAAAAACTGGAGGCTCTTGTGCATTTCATACTCAGTATTGCATATCAATATCAGTATTGTATCCTGCAGGCGTAAATGAAGGCACAATGCCATGACCAAAAAAGCATTATATATTTACAACAGGTGGTTATTTCCAGCCCAAAATCGAGCTTCCTGAAGGAGAACAAGGTGCTCCAGTTCAGATACATTCATTCACTTGTGAAATGAGTAATTTACCAAGCTGACACACACTACGCAAAGGCACGATGAACTATTTATGCTCCAAGGGTGCCGCTGGAACAGGATGCTCCAGCATGTTCGAGGACCGTCCAGGAAACTCTGGACAGCGTGCCATTTGAACCCGGCCTATGGGGATTCCTGTCTTTGCAACTTGACCTTGACGATGGCCGCACTGTAACCCCAGAATGGTCTAAGGCTGCATAACCAGAGCTGGCCAAGATTTGGACAGTCAGCAATTGGATGATTTAGTTGTGGGTAACGGCTGCATTTGAGCTGGCAACACTTGCTGCATCCGAATGCTGTGCAAACACACTTATGCTTGTATCTGGTCTAACCACCAGCCTATGTGTTTCATATGAATGCGTCTTTTAGCCTGCAGAGTGCGAGCCTGTTGTCTGTTGCTTTGAAGGGGAATTCAACTGATTTTTCAAAACGTATGGATAATCAAATGGTACGGATGTAAAAAAGTCATGCAGTTTGACGTGAAATGCTCCACTCAAGAGAAACTTGCAGAGTCAGAACGTCTGAAGAGTTTAATGCCTCTAAAAGCTCCCTTACAAGGTTTATTTGGTGGTTATGAATACATCACCTGATGCTTGATAAGGTTTTGGTCTAAACTGATGGCGGAGGTACATACAGGGCGCTTTAAGGCAAACTAGTTCCCAAAGAAAACATATGTTTTCAGCTTTATGACTATTTTACCAACAACATTACATATCAAAATTTAGAAGACACATGTAGTTGGATTATTTTGGATAGAATGTAAAATGGCTATATTTGGGTCGTAGACATCAGGACCCCTGAAAGACTTTGCTTGCATCTGTATGATTTTGGCTAACAAACAGCTGATTGATTCTGTAAAGAAATCACAGCCGGAATCAGCCATAAACATTCATGATTACTGCGCCCCTAAAAATCTCACACCAGCCTCCTGCTCTGACCTCTTCCAGCCACACCAACCCATCACCTTCCACCTTTTGCACTGGGACCTTGTGTGAAGCATCCTTAACAGCAGAACCTGCCTGCTGGGGAAGGGCTGACCACTGTGGTGTGGTACAGTAGCACAAGGCCTCTTTAAGTGTGACTTATGTAGGAGCAGGGTGCCCCATCATGCATGACTAACCAGCGGTGAGGAGACCACCTAATCCTGGAAGCATGAGTCAGAGCAGCCACGCTGGGTGACATCATTCTGTCCAGCCCCTATAGCCTCAGCATAGCATGCACTGCCAGCAAAGGCACCCCTTCATGCATTGAAGCACGTGACATAGCTCAGTGTATGGATTACAGTAAAAAACATTAAGAGCTGCTCTTTACCACGCATGCTCTGTCAGGTGCCCCCCCCATAAAGACCCAATAGGATGGTTTCATCCTCCGGTATGAAAGCTGTAGGTTTAGAAATGACAAAAGCCTTCTCACTACTTCTGCCAAGACCTGCACATACACGTTTTACACGTAATATCGTTACAAAGGAGAGCGCGAGGCCTCCAAAGTCCTGCTAGTCTAGTCTATGTGGAAAATATGCAAGGGGAATCTTCCTCGAGCCCTCCCTCCCTCACGAGCACCTCCCGAGCAGTAAACAAAAGAGGGGCCATTCAGAGGCAAAAGAGCATTTGCTGCACAAATCCCTGCATTTGGAGGCCATGCACGACAACAGGGCTTGGAGGGCTGCAGCTTAGACATGAATGCACGAGTCTTCTCTCGTGCAAATGCCAATAATGGCTCAAATGTGGCCAAAATGGGGTCTAACGTCACTCTCAAAAATGCACGACTTAAATCGAGAAGTCAAGAAAGCTTGTGTAGCATGCACAAGTGCGCAGGAGACGACCTGTGTATGTACCACAGAAGGAAACTTCACGAAGCTGAAGTCCGCTACTTGTTCGAATTTTCCCGTTCCACCTTAAATGGTGCACTGAATGTAACTGCTGCACCATTTAAGGTGGAACGGGAAAATTCGAACGAGAAACTGGCGAAGAGGGAGCCTCGTGGAAACTTCAGAGTTCGTGTATGTGCGTACACACAGGGGTTTAGCAAGAGCTCGCTTAGTAACTGTTATGCAATGGCACAAAGGAAGAAGACATTATTTACCACACGGATCCATAAGCCCCCGAGCCGACCGGGGAGAGGTTCTGGTATCTCTCCGGGACCTCCCATATCGTTTTGTTGAGCTCCTGCCGATAGAAAATGGGTCTCTCCTTCTGGGACATTCCTGCCGAGCAGCCCCCCTCCTCTACTCCCCTCTCCTCTCCTCGCGCTCTCCCTTTCTCTGCAACAAAAACAAGCCGGACCAAAAAAAAAAGACAACAACAAAACTTCTGCTCTGCTCCCGATGGCGAGATCAGCACTAGCAGAACTCTGTCCCCTTCGTTAGCCTCGTCTCATAAATCCAGCTTGGTGCACTGATGCAAAGTCCTCGCTCAGGTCACAGGTGTCCTTTCCGCTCTTTCTCCTGTTTCTGCTCGCCCCGAGTCTCCGATCTGCCCCTTTTAGCGAAGCTGCTACACACAGCCCTACTCACAGCGTTTTCTGTTGCTGGAGATTTTTCCTGATGCAGCGCAGCGTTCACGAAGCGAAAACGTGACCGGAGCTGTTTGCAACGTTTCGTTTCGTTTCTCGAGCTGCTGTTTGCCGCCGCGTGGTCGTGAACGATTCATGAACGAATCGTTTTGTTGAATCGACTCACAAAACCAACGGAATTGAACGGTTTTTCTAGCCTCTGCACGCGTCTGTGGTGTGAGGATGAATAACATTAACAACTTAGTCTGTTAACCACAATGTAAAATTAGATAATTTGGCACACTCTATTTCTGTAGGCTGTAGCTGGCTTCCACTTTCTGTGGGCATCAAACAGAGTCGTTTTATGGAGAATAAAGTTGACTTGATTAATGATTGTTGTAGATGCCGTCCACGGAGTAAAGAAGAATCGCAGAATCGGATCGGCTCTGCCGAATTGGTTCGGTAAACTCCGCTGCAGGTCGTGTTGGTGATGTTGGGGCAGCTGACGTGTGTTGTGGTAACTGTGGGCGTGTGTAAATCGAATCGACCCCCACTTTGTTCTGTATACTGTAAACTAAAATGTTTGCTCCCTAATGTATCCCACAGTGCAACGCTAAACGTTGAATGAACACATAACCTGCGTCTAAAACGTTACTAAAACAGTATACCGCCATAGGAAGTGCAGTAGTATGTGGTTTTGGACACAGCCGTGTAGTATGTGGTTTAGAACCGGCGGGAAGAAAAGAGCTCAAGATGGGGACCAACCGCTTTAACGTTCACAAACTTACATTCATATTTAAGCACTTACAGTCCTTAAACATTTAGAATATAAATATATTCTAAACTATGGTGTTTGTCAAAGCTGAAGTGTGTATGTTGTTGAGCTGTTCAGTTGTACATTTGTCACTCAAACATAGCTCACTTAGCAGTTAGCTAGCTCACCACTTCTACATAAAGAGGAAAGGATGTAGTTCTGACTCAACATTAAAAGCTTTCCCGTCTTAATAGTCCCCTTACATAAATTTCACAAAGCAGGATTTCTCAGTAAGCTGGATAACTTTCATTTTTCATTTTTTCAAAATGTCAAGCAATCAGATGGCTAAGATGTAAAGTCAGTCAAACCAGTTTGGTGTGAAAGGCTTAGTTCTTGAGAAACTTAGCTCAGAACTGTTCACAGTGGTGGTGATAGGAACCAGACATCTGAAGAGTTTAATGCCTCTAAAAGCTCCCTCACAGAAAGTTGTTACATGAAATGGTTATGAATACGCTGCCAGATTTCTGGGACATTGTTTTACAGTTTTGTGATAAAGTTTTAGTGTAAAACGTATTTTAATACAGTTTATTTCAAGGGTGTTGTAAGGCAAAAAAGTCCCCAAAGAAAACTTCTTTTTTCAGACTGACCACTATTTTACCATCACCGACATTACTTATAAAACTCAGGAGATTTGTAGATTCGGTGGTGTTTTTTGTTAGTAAATAAACTGGCATATTATTGCATTGTAGATATGGGGCCTCCTGGTTCCTATCACCACCACTGTAAAGAAATCTGAGTCGGTTCACATCAAACCACTCTAAAATTGTTTATCTCAACCACTGAATTCTGCAGGCATTTTGAAAAAATCATTGGAATTCCCCTTTAAAGTGAGGACTGTCCTTTCCTGAACATATAATTTTGATTTCAGTTACCTGGTTAACTGAGAAATCTTGTTTTGTGAGATACATACAGAACAATACATGTATTTGGGACACACCCTACATAACACATAAAGAAATAATGTCAGTGTCAGAGAGAATTAGAGATGTTGGACTGCATTTTGTCATGAGTCATCTGAAACAGTTAAATGTCTTGTAACGTCTGTGCTCTTGCATTCTTGTTTTTTTGTCTATTTTTTTTCTATTTCTTGGTATATTAGATGTCTACAACCTCACTTGTGAGCTGAATCCACAAGTTACTATAATGTAAGATTATTACAAATTTTAAAGCATACTTTATGTGTATTTTACTGAGTTGAACATATTGGAGAAAAAAGTTAAACATAAAATATAAAATGTGCTGTAAGTTTTTTTTATGTTTTATTTATTTTCCCCCCAATATATTAAAGTCAGCAAATAAACAGTAATTTGCATTAAAATGTGTCTCTGTCAGGATGTGTTTATTTATTTTCACTTAGAAAATTAGCAAAGCATGTCATTTAACCAGGGCGCACAAACTTTTGCATAGGACTGTGTATGTACAGCTCCGTAACCTTTCAGTAAGGTGACATGTAGAGGGAAAAACATCAAAATTCACAGTAGTAAATTTCTATTCTGTTAATAAATGTATTTCATAAGCAAGGCTGGCCGTTCGGTAAAGCGCCGCTCTTTTAAACAACCTGTCACGTTTTAAGTCTGTTGACGGCGCAGCAGGTTCTCGTGATCCACCGATCTCGCGTGATTTCGCGTGTTTTTGCTGAACAGAGAGAAAGAGCCAGAGCTCCTGAGCAGCGGGCTGCGTGACCACAGTCCGGCCGCAGAACACAACAGGGCTCAAACGCTGCACAGCTGGGAGAAAACACTGCACGACTGCTGTAAGAGCGGTGAGGTTTAACAGAGGTGCACGTTTTTAGTCAAGATCAAGACAAATGAAAACGTACTTTGATGGAATTAAAATTATGAAATCTGTTGCTAATATGTGTTTTATATTTATTACAGTGTTTAACCATCTGATCCCTCGGCCTCTGAGTAGGTGTTTATCTGTCGTTCTGCGTGCTTTACTACGGATTAATTTCTGACCCCTGTTGTTCTCTGTTTATCAGTGTTTTTACACCCGCTACAGGTCGAGCTTAACTCGGCCGCCATCCTGTGGCAGTGGTGCGCATTCGCAGTCAGACTGTCCGTAATTTTTTATGTGTGTAAAATATATATATATATATATATATATATATATATATATATATATATATATATGATTTCTTCCTGTATTTTCACTTACAGTTACAGTTGCTCACTTACAGGGAGTTTGGGCTCCCCAGTTAAGTGACATGTTTTGTTGATTTTCACACTTCTGCACATTTTAATGCACAGTGACTGTTTATTTGCTGATTGTAACATTTTGGGGAAAAATAAAATATAAAATGTGATTAAAAAAATAAGTGCAAGATGTTGACCAACCACTCTTAACATTCACATTTAAGCAGTTATAGTCCTTAAACATTTAAGATGCAAGTATATTCTAAACTGTGATGTTTGACAGTGTTGAAATGTGTAATGTACTGAAAGCTTTACGTGAGATGAAAGGCCTGTGCAGAATTATAGTATTTTAATCTCAGCAAATAAATAGAAATTGTGCACTTAAAATGCAAAATGCTATACTTAAGTTTGTTCCCTGTAAAGGGTGTGTTCACTATTTCTCACCTAGAAAATCAACCTTGTATCTCCATTTTTGTCATTTTTTTTCAGTTTTGGGCAATTTGAAAATGCCTGTTGCCCTTTACCTTGGGTGTAAATTTCGTGAAGTATGGACCAAAAGTAATGACCCAAAACTAATTGGAACAATATCTGGTTCCACTGACGTACATTAAAAGCAAAGTATGTTTTTTCCTTCTCCTGTAAAGTTACCATTTTGGAGATATTTGTTGCTTATACATGTATAAGATAATTCAAGCAATAAAATTACAGAGCTGTGGATGATTCCACAGTAACTGAGAAAGCTGTAAAACACTGAAAATGGAGGTAAAATAAAACTAACATCCCTCATAGTCAAGAAAAAGTGAATTTATGGTTATTTTGTGACAAGAAATTACTATAGATAATTAGTTTATTTATTAACACTGACTATTTGTCTTACTGTTCTCAAAATACTGTTAATGAGCCATCAGTGTCTAGTATATATTTTAGTCTACACTGTATTTCATTGAATAAATGAATTATTAAGTGATATTAGTGATTTAAAACATCTTTTGTTTTTACACTTCAAATAAAAAGCATGCTTCTGTGCCCAGAATATGATCTGTTTAGGTTAACAGTACTAATACATGTTTATCTTTATGTACTTTTGATGAAGTAAAGAACTCCAGTTAGGCAAGCAGTAAGAACGTCAGTGTGGATACATACAATTACAATTAGATATCCTATTACGGTCAGGAGTATATCTGTAACAATTGAGAATACTCTGAAAGAGTATCTTTGTGTTTTGCGTTTCTGGTTAACAACAGATTGTTAGTTCTTCTAATCTGCCAGCTATATTAACCTCTTCTATGTTAACCTCCTGTAATAGACTGATGGGTCACATTTATTCTGGTTTTATTTAATTTAATGTATACCTAACTTCACGTTCTGGTCATTTCAAACACAAAATTTAAAGGGAAATTTTTGTCTGTTTCTGCATAATTCAATAACTGAGATGTAAACAAAGTCAAATCAAAGTGTTCTGCTGTGAAAAGGTTAATTGTAGAGAAACTTCCTAACTCTTTCCAGTGGTGGCGATAGGAACCAGGGGACAGAATGTCTATAACACAGATAGTCATTTTATTTACTATTAAAATGACCAGTGAACCTACACGTCTTTTAGTTTTTAGATGTAACTTTGTTGATGGTAAAATTGCATTTTCTTTGGGACTATTTTGCCGTAGAGCACATGAACATGGTATGTAGCTCTCTGCTAAAAATCCTTTTAAAAGCTTTTAAAAAGGTGTCTCCATTTCAAATTGATCATAAAACAATGTCCCAGGCAGCATATTTGTAACCATTTCATGTAATATGTTCCTTGAGTGTCTTTTTAGATGCACTAAATGCTTCAGATGTTTGGTTCCTATCACTGCTGCTGTGAACAATTCTGACTTGGTTCCTCAGTTTCTGTACATATACAATTCACATCAGTCCACTTTGGATGACTGTTTTAACAATTTAATTCTGCTTAAGTTTGAAAAAATTGATGGAAATTCAAATGGAATCCCTGAAAACTTCTGAATTTTCGTCTTCTCTCCATTTGGAAGCAACAACAGCGTCACACTGAGAGGTCCACATCATGAAAGGGTGCATGTTCTTTATTTTAAATACAAAAAGGGTTCCAAAACCTTCCATTTGATATCAACCAGCATATGAACAGCACAGCACAGAAAGCCATCAGTGGATTTATAATTACATACAAAACAATGAGCGTAACTGCCACCTAGTTGCGAATAACAGGAGTTCACTGTAAGAGTCTTGGTTTAATCGGAACAACAACATCAAGGTTATGACCACTTTGGCATTTACTAAGTGATAACGTATTAAATGTGAACTATTGGAGCAGATCTTGTCTAGTCTTTCTGAACTGTTTTACATATGCTAGATCTGCGACTGACTAAAGGAGACAACACAATCCAACTCAGTTAGAAAAGTATTGCTTTAGAAAACAACAAAAAAACCCATCCCAATCATTAAGATGTTTAAGGTTTTCCGTAATATATTTACTATCACATATATTTACAAATATCAACATTCAGTACACATGTTGTATCGATCCTTCTGAAGAATATATGGCTATGTGTATTTACAGAGCAAATTTGAGCAACCCATAAGAATTCATCTTACTACAGTCAATCACTGACCAGTGTGTGAAACAGGCATGGTGGGAGGGTATATTAAGGTCACGTGCAAATCCAAATGCAAAAGAAGGGAAATGAATGTAGATTTTGATTACTTTAGTCTCAAAGGCCTCTATTTTCTCCCACAGCACAAAGCTTACCTGTTTTTAATATAAACAAGCCTTGCTTTTCTGAGCGGGGCATTATGACTAATGCTGTAATTAATGGCTAAAAGATGGTATATTTAGAAAAAATCACCGATCAAAAAAAAAAAGATTTGATAAACAGTACAGCCAAGCCAAAACCCCACAAAATGACTCAATATGAGAATAATTTAAAAAGAAAAAAATAGTGTTTTTCATCATTTTGGGTCAACCTGTTTAAATGAAGGTGAACAAATAAACAAAAAAAGACTTTCTACACGGGTACAGGCCGAAAATTTAAATATACAAGTTTTTAATCCTTAAGCTTATTTTGTCAACCCTCAATCTGAACTCGTGTACACTGACCTAGTGCCATCTTTCTCTGACTTAAGCCTATGGTAAATTATTATATCAGAAAACGTGAAGAATAAGATCACTGTAGCAGTTTGAACCGTATGCATTTGTGTACGGAGGACACAGATACTGGAAGAGTGGAGCAGAGCCCATGTTCACCCTCACCAGTAGATGGCAGCATCTGCCAGTGCCCCATTTCTATTGGCATTCCAGGGCACACCATCCAAACAGTGTCCGTTCTGCTGCTCCGTCCATGTCATTTCAGAAAGACCAGGTAGAACGCCATACACAAACAGGACAGCGCCACGCCAACGTGCAGCCGTGTTCCGATTACGGCAGCTGTGGAGGAAAAAGAAATGTGGGAATGATTATGCTCAGTATGAACAGGACCACTACACTACATGTCCAAAAGGATCCAGACACTCCTTCTAATTGAGCTACTGTAAAGTGAACACAGCTTGTATGATCTCTATATATTTCCCAATAGAATGGGATGCTGTGGAGCAGTCACAAATGAGCTTGAAGTCACCATGCCCAATGCCAAGCATGTGCTAGAGGGGTATAAAGCCCCCAGCACTGGGGTGTGGAGCAGTGGAAATGGGTTCTCTGAAGTTGTGGAGCTCCATCCAGTACCTCTGGGATGAGATGAAGTGGCATTTGTGATCTAGGACTGATCATCTAATGTCAATACCTAACCTCACTAATGCTCTTGTGGCTGAATGCAATCAAATCCTCACAGCAACATTCTAACATGTAGTGCTGCCTACTCAGAAGAGTAAAGACTGTCACTACAGCAAGGAAAGGGGCAAACTCCCCATTAATACCCTTGATTTCAGAAGAAACACTAAATGAGCAGCTGTCTACAAACTTCTGGACATGGTGTATTACAGGCACATAACTTCACAGGTGAGGCACCTTTAAAGAAACACTGCTATATTCTTCATTGAGATAAAACTTCAGGGTAATTTGAAACCTTCGGGGGGAACCAAGTAAGCAGAAACACAGCTTACCTTTGTAAAAGACTCCCCAGACTCCCTTTTTCTCTGACAAAAGCCAGCTATTCAGACGAGGGACCTTCTTCAGGTATGCACAAGTGCAAATGAAGAGAAGCCCAAACACAAGGATGCCGTCAAAGGAGTATACTGAGGACAGAAATGGAAGAAGAGGGTAAATGCTCTCTTTTAGGCCTAAACCTGTAGGACCAGAAAAGGTTCTCCAATTGTTACATGCTTGGCATTGTAACAGTAGCAGAGCCCTTTTTGGTGCTATAAGGAACTATTTTCAAAATGGTTCTACTTAGAACCAACATACAACACATTCTCTGCAAAATCATGAAATGGTTCTATATAGAACTCATGGTTCTAAATGGAATCATTACTTAAATGTGTAGTAAAGATCACACCTGGCTTGCGATGTGTCTAACCATTCCTATCTTTCTCCCTGTCTCACTATGTTATATTATTATTGTAAGTCTCATAATTAAACCAAAAAGTTGTTTAGATGACGTGGTAATGTTTAATTTACAAAGAAAATGTCCACTTATATAGACAGCTTGCATGAAAGGGTTTAGACATGGTTTAGAACACATGCTTGTTTGTTCAAAGGAAAAAAAAAGCATATATTTTAAACTATTAGTTAGATGTTAATGATTAAAAGACACAAATACACGTAACGATGTAGCTCACGTTCAGAAAAGTGCAAGACAGCCACAGGTGAGACAGCTAACCTAGCTGGTTACTTAGATGCTTAGCTGTACACTTCTTTTAACGTAAGAAATGTACTGATAAAATGGAAATGTATGATCAATGTAGCAATTAAATAAAGTGTTGGGACAAAGGAGCAGTATCTAGTGACATGAAACTAAGTAGCTAAAGTATTGAACAGAGTTAAAATTACCTAGCAAGATATTTTATTTCCCAATTAGCAAAGCTAGGTAGCTAACCTATCTCTCCTTGACTGACTAGATGACGTGTATGCCTGTAAAAGGCGTCTCCAGCAGCAAAAACTTACTCATTTACTTCCAAACTTCACTAACACATTTACTAGCTACTTGACAGAAGATCTCAAACAGCCTGACTGATGTCTGACACGGTATTTAAACATGCGGCTACATCAAAACAAGCCACGTCCACACAAACAGCCCAAGCCGAGCTAGCTACCGCTAGCCTGCTGAGCCGTAAGCTAACGTTGCCAAGCGAACTAGCTTACAGCTGCTTCCTGTTTTCAGTTTCTGCCCGCTATTAAAACGACAGCCTTATGTCGAAATGCGCTCTCTTTCATTGACCTACCATTTGTCATGGTGGCAGTGTTGTATTCTTCTTTAATTCAAAGTAAAACTCCGTTTCTAGGTGGTGTCTATTCGCCGCTCATAATCAGCCTCCATTCCAAATCAACATCAGCAGCCTCGGTGAAGTTTCCTGAATGAAGGGACTGTAGGGAACCTACGAACTTCACTAACAAATTAAAAGACAGCAAAATAAAAGACTTCACCCGCTAACGTGGAAAGAAATGATCATGTAAATTGTGTTCTTACTTAAAAGACATATTTTGTGCCATGCCAGTCATTGCACTGGGAATTGATATACTATTTTTTATTTTTTTATCCTGGCAGCGCTTAGTAGTTCATATAAAAAGTGGTGAATATGGTACACATTATTATTATTATTATTATTATTATTATTATTATTAATAATAATATTAATATCATTTATTTATTTATTTATTTATTTATTTATTTAGGTCAACCTAAAATCAAAATGTACCTTGTTAGTTAATATCTGATAACATTTAACATTCTTCGTATCATTTAAAAGACAAATATCCACTTTTCCTGTTATCTTCCATTAAAATGTAATGGCTTTTGCCCTGTAAAACATCTTCTGAATTTTGATTACATCATCGTGCACCAGTGGGCAGGTAAAAATATCATCAAATCATCCCCACCTATCAAATGAAACATCATGGATACTGCAGTTCTCTTAGAAATATGGCAGAAGGAGAACACATCATGATTTCCCATTCACACTGACTTTAAAACATATTTGCATCACATAAGTCTCTTACACGAAACTGTTCTGGTGGTTTTGCCAGAGCTCATTCCCAAAAGATTATTCTTTGGCATTAAGGCCAAGTCATCATGTGTGATCTGTTATCAAGCTGAAGTAATTTACATAGTTATGATCTCTGACGGTGTAGAATTTGAAATAACTCATGCAAGGGATGTAACAGGACATATAATGTCACAATTCAATTCAATCTTCAGTATTTCATGTGTTTTAAATTAAATAATACATAGACTGCTGTGGCTTAGATAAGGAGCTCTCATTCAGAACCCAGAATTTAGGAACTTCAGATTATTTGAGCATGAATGCAAATAGCATAAACTCACCTACTTCAATCTGATTAGATGCACCTAGATGACTAGTGATGATCATTGACAGCGGTTACAACAAAAGACCTTTGGAAGAATTCAAACTTTTTTACTGTATTGAAATTGCTACACTCTTAATACATGCTGATATTTTGTTTCACCGACTGCCCACTTCATTAAGTACGCCTACGTTGTATCTACACTCACTGTCCATTTATCATCTTTATTGACCATATAGGTTCCCTTTGTAGTTCTACAGTTACAGACTGTAGTCCATCTGTTTCTCTGCATGCTTTGTTAGCCCCCTTTTACCCTGTTCTCCAATGGTCAGGACCCCCACAGGACCACCACAGAGCAGGTATTATTATGGATGTGGATTTTTCTTAGCACTGCAGTGACACTGACGTGGTGGTGGCATGCTGCTGGAGTGTTTAAATACTGTGTCCACTCACTGTTCACTCTATTGTTCACTCTGTTGGATAGTCAGTCTATAATAGCACAAACAACAAACACACTCACTAAACCTACAAACAACAGCAACAATAACAGCCACAAATGTCCTTTTCAGTGAGTTTGCATACCACGCCTCTAAAGCCTCTTCTTGAAATGCTGAGCACGTAGCTGATGGCAAAGTATAAAGATCTTAAGTCACTGGAGTGAATTAGAATTCACCCACCTATGTTTTTACTATATCTTTACAAAGGCAAAGGGAACAAGGAATGATCAAAAGCACAAAATGCTGTTAAAGGGCTTAAATGTGTCATGAAAATTAGCTTAAAGATCACTTATCCACAACAAAATTGTAATCTACTTATCTTGACCTCTTCTCCCACTGAGAGGCTAATGGGATGTCGGATTCATCTGAAAACACAGAGAGCATGGACAGCATTCGCTCTGGCTCCTGAATGAAATGTTCAGGGATGTTGTCTCCGTTCTTTTTCAACATTTCTGCATAATTCAGTGGTTGAGATGTAAACAAAGTCATTCAGAGTGATCTGATGTGAAGTTATGCATTGTAGATAAACTAACAGATTATTAACTAACAAATATTATATATATATATATATATATATATATATATATATATCATATATATATATATATATATATATATATATATATATATATATATATATATATATATGTATATGAAGCTATTAAATGCTATTATTATAATATATCTAAATTAGCTATTTAGATGTCTGGTTCCTATCAAAACCACTGTGAACAATTTTGCCTTGATACAATAGAGAACAACGGAGAACAATCTTAACAGTTTAATCATGGGAAAAATTTTTAAAATTCATTGTAAGGTTCTCTTTATGGAACCAAAAGTGTTTATACTACAGTTTTGCTTGAAATAAACGCTTTTGCCACCTTTAATGTAAGTGTTGCACGTGAATGAGGAAAAACTGTAAAAAGCATAGAAGTTTTTGTGGAGGAATGAAGAACATCATGGACCAACACTAGCCTACACAATTAACCCAAAAATATGCTTTACTTCATGGCATCTAGCAACTCTATCAATCAGTACCTCCACAGATGACAGCTTATGTGGAGCTCTGTCTCTTCCCATGATGAATGCTCCAGTGGATTACATAATTATATTATACCATTAACTGCTATCAAAACCACTGCAGCATGCAATTGATATGCACTCTGAAACAAGTGCCTGTGTCCCCTTCATGCTTAATCACGCTTTGAGGGTCCTGGCAGGACCACAGACGGCTTTCTTGGCACTTGTGAGAATACATACGGCTCAGTCAGCTGCTGTCTGGGTCTCTTTGGAAGCTGCTCTTTCAGTGTGTATGGCAGTGTGCCTGAGTGCGTAGGCCTAACTTCTTAGCATCACACTCACGTGCTGGATCCAACGCCTCTGTATAAGAGCAAATCCAATGTTCTTGCATTAGGGAAGTTCATAGAGGGGCTCAATGTCACTGCTGTACAGAGAGAGAGCAACATGGAGAAATACAGTCTTAAAAATAAAAGTGCCTGAACAGTTATTGGACTTTTGTGGATGTTTTTCAAAGAGGAAGTCCATCAATCTTTCAAAATGTCTGCATAATTAAATCAGTAAGATGTAATTCCAACTCATTCAGAGCTGGCTGGACTGGTATGACTTGAAATGCTGCATTCTAGAAAAACTTGCCAAGTCAGAAATATTCACAGTGGTGGTGACAGGAACCAGACGTCTGAAGAGTTTAAAGTCTGGAAAAGCTACATCACAGAAAACTACTATATGAAATGCTTACAATATGCTGCCTGACAGCCGAGACACTGTTTTACGAAAGTTGAGATAAAGTTGGACAAAACTTAATCCGTTCATGGTGAAGAGGTACATACAGGACGCTATAAGGCAAAGAAAGCCAAAAGAAAACGTATTTTTTCACATTTACCACTATTATAACATTAGCAACTTCACTTTTAAAACACATAAGACGTGTAGATTTTAGATTCACTGGTCATTTTGGACTGTAAATAAAATAATAAGCTATATTTACCTAGTACACATTGACACTTGTGGTTGTAAAGAAATCTGATTCAGTTTTCCTACATACCACACTCGCACACTTCATTGACAAAAGTGGATTCTTTAAAGAATATAAATATATATATATAAATTCAGTGTGAAATGTGTTTATGTATATGTAAACACATTTTAACTCATTTTTAAGACTTTGGACTAAAATCCTTTTCTTTCAAATGACCCTATACCTTAACTACGTTTATTTTATGAACATAAATGACTGAACATTCCAATTTGTCACTACCAAAACAATCATAACACTACTGAAACTTTATCCAATGTTTTCGTAGTGACTGTTTCAGTAGTGACAAATTTAGTTCATTTTGAGCAGAACTCAGCTTTGAACAGCTGGACACAAATAAAATCATAATATTTTTTATTAAAACATAAAAAAGTTTACTTAATTGCAAAAAAAAAACCTGTGTTTGAGCAGTGATCATTTTTAAGGTTACACATTGATTTTCAGACTTTGGGATACATTTACTTCGAAACAATGGATTTAACTGCTCACCATGCGGCTGTTTTCAGTTTCTACCAGCTATTAAAATGATGCTATGAAAAAAGTATTATTTGAAATTTTAGGGATTAAGGTTTGGACAGCAAACTCCCAATAGAAAGTATCCTAGTATCCTATCATTATGTATATATATATGTCGCCTTCTAGCATCTAGGCCTCTAGAGATTCCTGTGAACTACTATATTATAATATAGTTCACTTTTACTTCATAGAATGGTAATCCAATGATGCTCGGTGCTATTATTGGTGCTGTTATTTTCTGTTTTGACATTTATAATCCAAACTGAAGATGTAGCTCTATTACCTGTTAAAATATGTTATCACTAATTAATGGGGAAGGGCAATATATATATATATATATACATACAGAGAGAAATATAGAGGGCACTGTAATATACAGAACGATGAATGGAGCGGATGATTGTGTTTGTTTGTTATATGATTATAGCAAAAGATTATATTAAATCCGCCACATGCAGAGGAAAATAACTGTTTGAAATAATTCATATTATAAAATAGGTTTGCTGTGTGCAGAGTTTCAGGATTGGCTCTAAAGCAGGTTCCCACCTGCAGTCCACCATCTGCTGCGTCTTAAATATGACTGAGCCTGGTTTCTCCTCCTGCCAGAGGTGTGATTAGACAGCTAATGTCATTACGTGCATCTGCTGAGTGGCTCCTACTCATTTCTACTCAAAGCTTCCACACTGTAAACTGCATTTCCTGCAGACTGCCCTCTGTGAGAGTGTGTGTTTGTATGTGCACGAAGACCCCATTGATAGCTCCTGCTGGAACAACACTATGCTGTTATACTACACAACACAGGTAAGCCTAGTCACACTGCTGGGTCGCATTATGTAACCGGATTAAAATAATGCTTTTGCTTAGTTACTAAAAGGTAGGATATGATTTGCTTAGCTATGAAATGATATTGCGTGACTGTGTGTGTGGTAATCCGCTAGGCAAATTAAATGACCCTATCTGTCAGTCATGGCCTCATAGACATAATACAGGTCTCTGTATGACTGTGTGTTTCCTTGATTAAAGAGTTTTTAGCTTATACCCTTTGTCCACTTGCTGTAATTTCCAATTAAATGTGTGCATACCACAAAAATACCAGTAGGTCATTAACAGTAGGCAAAACACTAGGCAAAAGTCAGAGACCACCCTTCAGTATTTAGTGTGTCCACTTTTAGGCTTTAATTACAGCTTCCATTCTTTTAATGAGACTTGTTTTCAGTTTTTAAAAGAAATCTGGATATTTCTCCACACCTGCAAAGCTCAGTCTTAGAAATTGGCTGCTTCTCACCATCCAAGTAATCCTAAACATGTTCAATGACGTTGAGGTCTGGACTCTGGTGTGGTCAGTCCAGTGTCAAGCATCACTAGTAGCTTGATTGATTTACCACATTTTTTCAATAACAGCTTCTTGACAGCTACACATCCTTTCAGACCCATAGTGTTGAGCTGTCTTTTCACAGTAATGTTTATCTGATGGTGACAGTTTTGGTGATCTACCAGGTCTTGTACGGTTGTTAGGAGTCCCATTTTCTCTGTAGCTGTTGATCATTATTGGAATTATTGTTTTTTTCACTTATTTTTCACTTATTTTCCCCTTCCTTATGCAAGTGGACCATCTTATGTCTGTTCTCCTCAGAAACATCTAAAAGATTGTTTTGACTTAAAATAAAATAAATAAATGGTGGTCTCTGACTTTTGCATATTTTGGCAAATTTGTCTGAAATGATTTAAAGAAAATACTCTGTGTTAAACGTATATGAGCAGACACACTGAGACGAGCCCATATTAGGTCATATTATAGATCTAGGTTTTAGCTTTATGTGTGTTAAAGCAGATTTTGCCTTTTTGCCCATTGGTTTAGTTTACAGGTCCTTTCCAAATTGCATCTTAAATATCGGCTTTGAGAAAGATTACTCATTTGCTGAGTAAAGTGGGTCAAAGACATGTACGCTCAGTTCTGTGCTCATTTCTAAGGGCTTTGTTAACGTTTTCAGGAACCTTGTCCATGTCTTTTTTCCACAAACTTCAGCTTCCAATCAACATCCTTCTTCGGCATATGCAGTCATTACTCTTGACTTTGTTCTCGACATGTGTGTTGCATCTGTGACTGACCCACCTGCAATTCAAGTCACACTTACTGCACTTACATACTGGTAGGGGTGGGCAATATGATGATATGTTATAGTTATCGTGATAAATTACGAACACTGAACAACCATGAATCATGAAAACAGCAGATTTACAGCAATTACGGAGAGTCTGTAAACAACAACAACCGGTGTAACGTAACTGCATAGTAACAAGTAGCTGATTGGATGTCAGCCCATTATGATATCCTCTAATTTTATTAATTTATCTTAAATAACAGTTTGATTTTTCCTTCCTAGAATGAAGATCAATGTAGTGAAATATTTCACAGCCTTTTTCAAACGTGTCTCTACTGTTTTGTTGGTGTATTCTGTTTTTTTTTTATTTGTTTGCAAACCTCAAAAAACTAAATATGATAAGTAGTAAGTATCATATATTGGGAAAGTGTTTTCCAGTATTGTGATGATATATTTTGACCATATCGTCCACCCCTACATACAGGTCATTTCATTACATACTGGCAATTAAAATCATCTTAATACTACGCTAAGCAAATTTAAACATATTTGTGATTCCTATTCATATTGACTGCATATTATACACTATTTAAACTCTTCCACTTTCCTATAAGCTTGACTAAGTGTAAAATTGCTTTAGTAAAGAAGGGAAAAAGGCCAAACAGCCTGAACACTCCCCACCCCCGTACCCACACCAGGTGGTCCACATTTTTAATCGAACCCAATTTGCAACACATAGGAATGAAGGAAAAATGTGGACCATCTGAGGGGCCCTGAGAACCAGGCTGGGAAGTGCAGACCTAAAGCATTAACAGACAATTTGTACAGCCATGAAGATTTAGCGTACAACATAAGTACAATAAAACTAAATTCGCCTTTCTGCTTCTTCTGACCCTACCTCAAGGTGATTTCACCGAGCATGGTACACAGAAATCCCACAGCAGGTATTATTTTAAAGTCGTCGTCATTTTCATGATCATCTATAACCAATAATATTACAAAAACTAGACAATCTCAGTGTAACATTATAAACAAAGACTTTCTTTCTGCGTGTTAGAAAACTCCAATTCAGAGATTGTAACACATCAGCAAATGACGGAAAGCCAAGATGATCTCATTCGGCCCAAGAAACCATCTCACCCCATGCTGGAGTCCCCCAGCCACAGAGGCCTGCACCGAGAACTCCTCGTCAGCCATAGATGGTGAGTTAATCCACGTATTTTTCCCTGTCTTTTTTCTGCTCAAAAATGAAGCGTGGTCTTAGACGATAATACACAGTCAGTGTCAGTGAGGATTAAAAGTGTCTGGAACATTGCAGCTTATTCAGCTTTGGGAACGCTGGCTGTTTGATATTTGTCCAATATCTTTCCGGAACCTCATTAAACTGTCTTTGTTTTAGCACCAGTGAATGCAGAGCACGAGACATACAGATTAAAAGCTGATATTACTATAGCAAAGTGTGATCATTAGCCATGCTCCATACCATGTATTCAAAGGTGGGTGATATGACTATATGTTAGGCTATTGTTATCATGATATATGATCCCACAATATGCCTTTCTGAGTACATCATGGGTATTTAGACAACACTGACCTGCATATAGTATAGAGAAATACAGATTTATTGTGCTATAGAGAGCCTGTAAGAGAGGGTTTGAACTGAGGGGGGCCTGGGGGATTCCTGAATACTCCATAAGAGTAAGGTGACCCCCCATAAGAAATACTTGAACTTGTTAATATTAGAGTTTTCCCATTGAATAACATGCTTTTGCACAATGACCAATAAATGACCAGACTGTGAAACATTTGTCAGGCAAACTAAACCATAATCTGGTTGCATTTCTTAGGGGATTCGTCAAACCTGCCTGTTGAAAAAAAGGCTAAATCAATAAAACAATCTGTAAGTAAGCTACAGGGGTAAACCTCACAGAAAATATTGTGAAAAATGGTATCCATCAATATATAGATGATATACCAATACATATACAAAACAACACATAAACAACAACCACTGCATAACAGCTGTTTAAAATGACACCATCTTGTTCTATCAATGTATTTTTACTAATTGTTTTAATTTTTTTCCTTCTTAACTACTTTCATTCTTGGAAAAATGTTGATTTGAAAAATATCATACTGATAGTTTTCATAGCCTTGTTCAAATATGGCGCTACTCTTTTGCTGGTGCATTTTGCAACCTGTTTGCAAACCTCAAAAAAAAAAACAACTCACATACAGTGTAATATCATTAATCCTTTTTGTATGTAATAACGTATCCACTGTAGACTGAGCTGTTTTAAACTAGACAACAGAAGATATTTCAGATGATTTATTCTATAATTTATTTCATGGGAACAATGAGTTATTAAATAATAATAAGCAATATGCTGCAATTAGCTATTATAGTAATTTGTATAGAAACTGCTTTGCTCACCAAATCCTGTATTTGAAATACAGGGACATTTTGGATATTCAACTCATTATAACATCATTCTCAGTATCATAGAACCATATTCAGCTTTGTTCATCATTCTGGACACACTGAAAATTGATTTATTTGAACAGCTTCCTACTAATTATTGCATAGGACTAGCATATTTGAATCATTTTTACACAAGTTTGTTTTGATCCGAGTAAAAATGGTGATTCTACACTTTTGAATGCCAGTGATATCATGATACCTAATGTGAAAAGGTCTTTATGTATCGTGAAGATATATTTCTTGCATAGTTAGTAGCATGCAAAGGTTTTGGTGCCCCTGGTCAATGACGTTTTGCTGATTCTCTAAGTGAAAGTAAGTACACATCCTCTACAGAGAACATACTTCTGCACATTTTAATTTAATATAGTGGGAAAAATAGAACATAAATTTGTGGCCTGTGCAAAAGTTATGTTAGTTATATATAAAATGTTTCTTTTTTTTTGGTTAAACTCAAAGAAAGAAAGCAAATAAATAGAAATTGTGCACAAAAATTTGCAGGAAAATGCCATATTTGAGTTTGTACCCTACAGAGGACGCATTAACATATTTTCACTTAGAAAATAAACAAAACCTTTTGCACACCATTGTATGTAGCCAATGAAAAAAGACAGCTCCTTCTGACAGCTCGTGCATTTATGTACTACATTCATTCAACAAGCTTTACTGACCATTCAGGCCAGTCTTCTGAGGTTTTAACTAAACTGAAATATTCCTCAAACTAATGACAAAGCAGTATGACCAAGCCAGTGTTTTGTTTACCTGTGGGTGAGTTCAGAACGTAGCCTGAGCTGGTGGTCTGAGGGGTCAATCCCAGGGATCAGGGAGAGCCTCTTACCCGGGGCATGACCTCTTTGCACTGGGCCAAAGCAAATCATAGCTTTTCTGAGCTGCTTTGGATGAGGATAAATGGGGCAATGAGCCTACGTTCAGCACTCGCTGACCCTGAGAGAAAACAAAAGCAACCGGCAAATCCTTCAGCAAGGTTTCAGATTGGTTGAAAGGGTAAGAACTACTGTGCATCTTAATTTTTATTCTGTATTATTTCTAGTAGATCATTTAGTCCTATATTCAGTCAAACCACAAAGGCGTTTAACTACAAATAAAAGCCCTAAATTGAAGGCAAAAAATATTCCCACAGAACCGCGTCACAGTCATTTACTACACAGTCATTATCACATATACTTTAACTCTAAATGTAAAATATAGCTGCCAGTGGGCAAGTTAGGGCACACATATGAAGAGGTGTGATATTATGTGTCACATCACCCAGATTAATAGAGTGATATCCTAGATGTTGAAACAGCAGTAGCTACTTATAATAGCATGTTAGGTCCAACCTTAGACCAAATTCTCTTCTAAAACTTTCAATAATTTCATTGCATTTCAGGAAAATACCAGGAGTAACAGTTTATACTAGTACAAATAATAAATAGTGATTTTGCTCTGATATTTCCAAGAGAACATCAATATTGCTTTTATAACAACCGACCAGCCATCAGACTCTGAGTGCCTTTTGGGTTAACAATGCAAAAAGTGTGAATGAGCTTCCAACTGGCTTCCTCCCTGATGGGTTTGCAGGGGTTTGCTGCCCGGTGAGAAGTCCGAGCTGCAGAGAGTGATGGAGCAGAGGAGGCTGGAGCAGCACAGAGAGAGGGAGCAGGCCCTGCGACCCCTCACTGACCTCGAGCAGGAGCTGCGCAAGAGACGGCAAAGACTGCTGGCGGTACGATGGCCTCACACCACTGAACCTACACCTTCAATTACTGCCCCGAAAACAGTCAGAACTACCAATCAACAACAGCAGGCTACAGTTAACATAATGGATGACTGTCAGTTGCTAATAAAGCTATTGATCAAGTGTTCAATGCATTGAAAACTAGGGTCTGTTTTGATTGTTGAATTTCTTTTTCATTCACTATGTATACATTTGCAACAAGGCAGCTAATAACTGCAAAAGGCAATCAGTATTCATAGAGAACTGTAGACAACTGCACAGAAGAATAATAAGACTAATCGACAGTCCACCTTTTTGCTTCATTCTGGTTCTGAGTAGAGACCAACCGATATACTGGTCAATACTGATGACCTGTGACCCCATCGGTATTGGTACCAATAAATGCCGGAACCAAAACTGAAAATAATTCTGGGTAGCCCCTCCCCTAATGCTATAATATTTATATTATTTAAGACTTTCTGCTGTTTCAGGTTAAGAAACTGTGTCCACAGATATGACAAAAGTCATATTTCACAATTCTCCCTTGACAGTTTAACTGACAATCATATTAGTCTAAACCAGGGGTTATCAACCTTTTCCAACTCAAGGCCCATATGTTTGTCACTAGTAGGCACAAATGCCCACAAAAAAAGAGAACTCAGCTTTTTTATTTAAAAACTTCATTTTTGGGAAATCTTTAGCACAGTGTATCCACTCCTGCAATATGTAGAATATGTAGCCTTCGTCAGAGAACAGAAAATATCAACAGAACGGAAGCAAATTTAGCAGAATTTTACTACAACAGTTTCTTTTTGTAGTGTTGCTGGTAGATAGCAGAAATACTGGGGGGAGAATATTTGTTTTTTAGAATCAAAAGGCAAAAAATTGGCAAATTTTTTGTGCTGTTTTTTTGCTGGTCTTGTATTAATGTTGTTTACTATTTGGAAACATTTTATACTTCTTTTTTATTATTAAGTCAATTCTTTTTTACTTTTATGGCAAACTGCCAACACGGGCTAAGTATGGACCACTGGCACCCCCTCAGAATTGGCCTGAGGACCACCAAAGGGTGTTTCAAGGCCCACTTGAGGGCCACAGCCCAGTGGTTGAGAAACCCTGGTCTAAGCCAGGGGTGCTTATTCTTGGTCCTGGAGATCTACTTACAGAGTTTAGCTCCACCCTAAATCTAACACACCTGATCCAGGTAATGAAGGCCTTCAGGTCCATCTGAATATTAAAGCCAAGAGGGAACTTTCCAGGGTGGTAGATCTCCAAAACCAGGACCAGGATCGTCATCATAAGTTTAACTAAAACCAATATATAAAATTCATATTTAAATTGTAAGTATACAATTATATCAGATCTTGGTTATCAGAATTTTTAGCCCATTAAAATCTGTATCAGTCGAGCCCTCATTCTGAATCAGATAATCGACGTTCAAAATGTGAGTCAGGTGTGTTTAACGATAGGCCTGCATGGAATGGTGCTAGTAAGAGTATTACAATTGTATTGGGATTGCAATATTTGCAATATATTAAACTGCATTGGTGAACTAGTGATATGACCAGTTTACTTCAGGATTACAAGAATACCTTGATCTGATATCAGTACTGCAAAGGCCAATATCACGATACCAACAAATGACATGGAGTTTCATTCCAAAATGCATGACATTTTTATTCATGATATACGTTGTTGGTATTGAGCTTAACACACACAAGAAATAGCAATGCCATCATTAATGTCACCTTTATTACATAAATAAAAGTGAGTTTTCTATTTTACATCAGCTTGTATTCTTTTCCAAACTACATATCCAAACTGTTGTAAATGTAGGCCTATATTCAGCATTTTGGAATTAAACTCTTTACATATTGTGCAGCTCTATTTGGAAAAAGAATAAAAACAAATATAGGAACTTGCCAGCACTCTCATCAGCAATGTCTACACATGAGCGCAGTACACAAATGAAAAAACATGCTAATTTTCCTCCTTGTGCAGTCTTCAGCTGTGGTCTAATGTGAGATCTTGTTCTGTCCTCAGTATGAACTGGAGGAGCAGAAGAGGCGAGAGGATCTAAAGAACATGCCAGAATTTGTGCGTGTGAGGGACAACCTGAGACATGTCAGAGTGTTGGGCAACTAGTAGGACCTCAGAGCAAGCAAAGCCCATCATCATTCCTTTTGTACGTTATTTGCAATTGTTTTGGCTTTTTAATAAAGTTCAGTGAACAAAAGTATAATGGCTTGTTATCATAATTACAGCAATCCAACCATCAGAGTAAAGAGTCAGAAGACACTGACTGAATAAACATAGACTTAGCATAAATATTTATGATATTGTCATATTAGTTTTCTTCACTGGGTTTATTTGTACAGTGCTTTTATGTATGATAATGTGTTCACGTAACCATTTCCAAAACTCTCCTTGTGACAGCCTAAAATTATTTGTATTGTCATCTGATAACCAATTTGACTCATCAATGCTTTGTTAAATTAAATCAGCAGTGCTGCTGGTGGATTTGAACAAATCCATTCGATGCCTGGAGTGAACCGACAAGTCCAGCACTAAACCTGTGTTCTACTTTACAGGAAATTCTTTTTACTTTTAAAACTTTTTACTGCATCAATGTTTGTTTGTATTTATTCTACTATTATATGTTGTTTTTTTTTACATGCAAAAACACACTGACTACTGAGAACAATCCTATATATGGCATTTTACTGCACATTTTAATGCATAAATTCGATAAAATGTGCCATAAGTTTTGCACACATAACCCAATTTGTTAACTTCAGCAAATAAACTGTAATTGTGCTTTAAATTGTATAGAAGTGTGTTTAGTGTGAGGATGTGTACTTGTTAAAAAACATTTTTTATATTACTGTATATTAAAATAAAGTAAAAGAAGACAATCAGCTGCATCATGTAGCAAAAAAAAAAACATTTAATAAATCGACAGATCTACTGCTCAGTAGTAACATCTGAAGGTTGTTGTGAGGGCACGCTGGCATAAAGCATTTACATTGAACAGCTAATTCTTCCAACACTCAAAAAAGAGAGCGACTCTCCATTTGCCAGGTTTAGCAGCTTTGACTAATTCAATTAATACACATGATACTGCCTGCTTATTTTTATGGAGCTTGCTTGCTTGTTTACAAGTTTAATCTTACTGGTTCCAAGAGAAATCAGCAAAGAATTTGTTGTCAAAACAGACAACATCTGGTTGGACATTCAGTGATGAGCAAGGTGGAGGGAAAAGCGTGTACAGAAGTCGAATAATTTCTCTCATAGGCCTTTTATAACACAGCCTTGTAGAATAAGTCAGAAATAGGCAAAGACAAGGAGTTTTGCACATCCAGAGTAAGCAACTAGCTCAGTCATAGCTGGGTTTAGAAAAAGAAAACATTTCACATCTCCAACACGGAATGTAAACTTAGAAAACGCCCCCCGAAAAAGGTCCATATAAATTGCTGGTTGGTCAAGCACAGACAACACTGATAGATTGATAAATAAATAAATAAATAAATAGCGACAAACATCATGAGGAAGTCAAGGGATGCCGTCTTTGCGCTGGCAGCACTGCGAGGGCGGCACGCTCCAGTCGTAAATGTACGAGAGGCGGAGTTTCACCTCCTCCTTGCACAGGTGTCCGTCCCTCTGCAGAGTCTGGTGTTTCTCCAGCATGTCCTCCAAGCTCTGCTTGTGCGTGACCAGATATTTATTACTGCAGCCCCTCGACTTGTATTCAGTATCAAACCGAGGGTCGTGCAGGCGCTTCACGTCAACGGGGGCCAGCCAGGCACCCAGAGAAACGTCCTCGCTCTGCCACGTCTTCAAGAAAGCAGCATTGAGGTGAACGTAGTGCACCAGGTCCGCGGAAAGCACATAGCCGCCACCCAAGGCATACGGTATATAATAGTCACATAACTCCCAGGCGCTTTCCTTCCATTTACCGGCCGCTTTGACGCGGCCACGGCCTGAGAAGAAGCCCCAGTAGAGGCGGCTGGGCTCCTTGGCCTTTAGCTCCTCTTTGAGAAGGTCCAGGCGAGCAAAGGTGTCGTCGTCCGCCTTCAGAACGAACTTGAAGTCCACCTTCCGGTCCAGCCAAGAATACATGTGGATGAGCTTGCGCGTCAGGTTCTCGTAAGAGTCACGGAGGTCCGGGAGCAGCAGGAGGTCGTGGTGCCGCAGTTGCTCCGTGCTCAAGTTCTGGATGTCCTCCGGCGGCAGGCCCTCAGTGCCGATTACAAATAATGCGAGAACATCTGGGTCTGCTTTGGCCAACCAGGTGTTGCGGATGATGCTGCGCCGCTCTGTGTACTTGGGCCCTGTGGTGATGAGGACCACCAAGAACGCAGAAAGCTCTTTGGCATGCGAAGAAGCCGGTGGACGCTCGTGTCGTGCTTCCGCCCGTGGCGCCATGCCTGGAGAGTCGGCCGGCTTCAGTGTCTCCGAGGTGCATTTGGCGAGGAAGAGGAGGACCATAGCAAAGAAACAGAGGACGCCGAGCGCCAGAGCCGTCTTGTGGCGGCACACGAGGCGGACAAGATTCATGATGTCACAGCTGGGAGAAAGCAGATGAAATATATAACATTAATTGAACTCAGAACTATTAGCCACCTGTGCTTGCACACAGAGGAATTAGACCTCCGCATGTAACCCCTCCGTGCCAGCGAAACACCCACATACATGCACACTAGTAGACACACACTAGGAGGCAGTGAGCACACTTGCCTGGAGCGGTGGGCAGCCCTATCCACGGCGCCCGGGGAGCAGTTAGGGGTTAGGTGCCTTGCTCAAGGGCACTTCAGTCACGTACTGTTGATCAAACCGGCGACCTACCGGTCACAGGGCTGGTTCTCTAACCTCCAGCCCACGACTGCCCCATTACTGTAGCCAAGTATAAACAGCCAGTGTCCAGAATAGTCTGGTGATTTCTTTGCTCAGACACGTTTTAAACCTGCCAATTAATAGATGAGTTGAATTAGGTGTATCTGAGCAAAGAACTGTGCTGGACACCGGCCCTCCAGGATCAGAACCGAACCCCCCTGGTGTATGGCATGTACGGACAGTATACACACACACACACACACACACACACATTTTCTAAGCTGCTTATCCTTCTGGGTAGCCAGGGGAGCTGGAGCTTATCCCAGCGGTCATTGGGTGGAAGGTAGGAAAGACCCTGGACAGGTTGGACAGTATACAGAATGATTTAATCTGCTCACTCAATGGCAAAGAGCTTGTTTTGAACAATAGGCCAAAATGAAAAGAATCAAAGGGAAAGAAATCTCATTTTTATCCTATTGCATTCGTTCCCCATTGCTTTTTTCAAGTGTAATTTCATTCATTCATGCTCTGCTGTTGCTCACACCTGCCCCTTTTAAGTTTCGGGCTTTTTATTTTAGACCAAAAGGCTCCAAAAAAGAGGAGAGCAATGCCTAACATCCTCCAGTTTCTATGATAATGGATGATGGAAGTACTGGCGTTGTTTTTTTTATTATTCTTTATACATTTTACTTTACTATTTATGTGTTATAACTAGTTCAATTATTATACTGTGATCTCTACACAAAAGCTCTTCATGTTACAGAACTAACCTAGCAGACCGACAGAACTAAAACAGGTCAGTTTGCAGAGGCACACTTGCAGCGACATTAATTCTGGTATCCTACAAAATGAAACCATATCATGAATTCGATACTCTGTACTTTGCAAACTGTTAGACATTTAGGTTCGTTAGTGCTGCTGCTTTTATACTAACCCACTGTAAACGTTAACTAGCAAACTGAGCCACATGGCTGCCTGTAAAGGAGTGAAATGGGAAAAGTATTGATGCAGTGTTTGTTTTACCTGGTTGACAGTCGCTGCAGTGATTGCTGAAGGCGTTTATGATTTCCTCTCCTGCATTGTTAGCTTCTCTGGCTACACAGCCAGCTAGCTCGGTGGGGCTAAAGGGAAATACTACCGTTAGACGTGCACAACAAAATGGGCAATGCGCCCATTAGACACATAAAACAGCGACTTTTAACAGCCCGACAAGGCCAGAAATATAGCTGTAAAAATCGTACGACTTTTTGACGTCGTCATTGTTTCTTCCACAAGACAGACAGTGTACTCTGACAGCAGCGCGAGGTTAGTGATGACGCAGGCAGTGAGCTGGAACAGCGGCGAACAAAGCGCCTCCTAGCGGAGCGCAAAGCCACACCAGAACTCTGCCAGCCTTCATCTGGATAGAGCGTTCATTTAAAGGGGAATGATTCAGATGTAAACAAAATCATTAAGAGTAGTTTCGTTCTAAAGAAGCTTACAGAGCCAGAATTGTTGTGGTTGTAAAAGCTCCCTCACAGAAAGTTATTACTTGTAAATACATTGCTCGGTGACTGAGACCTTGTTTTATGGTAGTTTTGTGATAACGTTTTGGCCTAAAACATATTTTAATCAATGTATTTTATCCCACTTATGGTGGAGGGGTACGTGCAGGGTGTTCTAAGGCACAATAGTCCCCAAAGAAAAACATTTTTTTCAAATTGACTATTATTTTACCATCATCAACATTACATATAAAAACTCGGATGATGTGTAGGTTCACTGGTGGATTTGGATAGTAAATAAAATGGCTATATTTGTGGTGTAGACATTGTATACCCCTGGTTCCTATCACCACCACTGTGAATAAATCTGAGTCTGTAAGTTTCTCTGCAATGAACCGCTTTACATCAAATCACTCTGAATGACTTTGTTTACATTGTAACAGTGGGATTATGCACAAAGTTTGAAAAATTAGTGGACTTGCCCTCTAATATCAACTGGTAGAACTGGAGTGTTCAGTGTGATGCTTGCTCTACCATTTAAGGATCATCTTTGTGCTAAGATGCTTTCATGAAACCCCACCATAAATAGCCATCAAATAAGATTAAAAGGAAATTCCACTGATTTTTCAAAATTTCCACTTAATTCAGTAGTTAAGAGTCATTCAGTGTCCTGATGTACAGTGGTTTATTGTAAGAACCAGGTGTTGTAATGTATTAGTCACAAATATAGTGAAGCTATGTGTGCCTTCTTTTTTATAAGTAACTTTAATGGTAAAATAATGGTACTATTTTGCCTTACAATGACTTGTGTTAATGTCTCTGCCATGAATATATTTAAAAATTAAGTTTTCTAATGTAACAACTTTCTGTGAGGTAGCTTTTAGGCGTATTAAAGTCTCCAGACATGCGATTCCTATCACCACCACTGTTCTGACTCGGTACATTTTACTGGTGCATTTCACATCAAACCAGTCTGACTTTGTTTACATCATAACCATTCAATTATGCAGAAATTATGAAAAATCTGTGGTTTTTCCCTTTAACACCAACCAAAAAATTGAGTGGTGTTATATGCTGCATAAGAAAAAGGCATTTATTACATTTAAAGAGGAATTCCACTGATTTTTCAAAATATATGCGTAATTCAATCATTGAGATGAACATCTCAATGAATGAGTTACGCAGAAAATTTGAAAAATCGGTGGGATACCCCTTTAATTCTTTTTATTTCCCTTTGCTACATCAGTCTTTTATGATGTCATCTTCAAGTCTTTAAGATAGAACAAAGACTAGTGTGATTAGGACGGTATAAAGTTGACTGAGAACTGGTTGCTAGGAGACCATTATTACATCTACTACAGTAAAATGATGGCATTCGAAAAACAGAGCTGGTGATTTTCAGCTGGTAGATTTTTAGCACTAGGCCAGCGCATCAAGTAATGGATGATAAAAAGGCTGCTGAGCACCTGTCTGATTACTTTAAAAGCCGCTTCGCAGACAAACTTAAAAGCCATGTATTGTAAGAGGATTTAGAAATAAAAATGTACTCTAAGTTTAAGTAATTTGATCTTTTGAAGTGTTTATGGTTTGGATTTCATTGTATTTTGTATTTTATTGTATATGGCAGCAATACTGGCCCTCCCCAGGCATTCTCCACCGCTACCCGTCTTATTCAGAGGCGACGAGAAGAGCAGGACATTCACAAGGGCCTGCAAAACCTTAGAAAGGTTCTGTAACGTTACATGACAGTTTACTTTATGAAATTGGAATATGAAGTCTACTTTGAATATGTAAATGACTGTATATGATTACTCTGCTAACATGACTTTTATATAAGCAAATCTGTTCATCTCCAGTGTCAACAAGTAATTTCTCTTACAGGAACTTGATTTGACTCTAAATTCCCAAAAAATCAGGAAAGAGAAGCTGGAACAGAAAGAGATCAAGATCAAGGAGGCTTTGAAAAATTTTGACCAGTATCTCAAGGTATCCTTCATTTTGCCTCAGTTTATAATTACATATGTTGCTCATCTGGGAATATGTTGGTCATCATTTGCATTTTATTTTGGAGACAATTGAGTGGATTCAAGGTTATTTCAGATAGATGACTCTTAAAAGGGAATTCCACCCATTTTTTCAATTTCTGCCTAATTCAATTGTTAAGATGTACAAACCCAATTCTGAAAAAGTTGGGAGTATAAGAAAAAAATTTAAATATATACAGACAGCGGTGATTTGCAAATCCTTTCTGACCTGTGTTCAAAAGACAACAGTACAAAGACATTTAATGTTTAATTAACTTTGTTGTTTATTGTGTATAAACTCATATTTGAATTTTGATGCCTGCAACATATTTGCATTAGTCAATCTCAGATGAGCTTCAGCCCACAGAAGTCGGCAGCATTTCTGTATGTTGTTAATATATTGCTTCCACTTTGCACAGTACAGTCTTAACTTGCATTTGTAGATACAATGACAAACTGTGTTTACTGACAAGGTTTTCTGATGTATTCCCAAGCCCAAGTGGTTATATTCATTACAGAAGCATGTTGGTTTTTAATGCAGTGTCTTCTGAGGGATCAAAGGTCATGGGTATTCAATATTGGTCTTCGACATTGCCCTTTATGCATAGATTGCTCTGTATTCTCTAAATATTTTGATAACGTTATGGATTGTAGATGGTCAAATGCCTTAATTCCTTACAATCATGTGTTGTTCTTAAACTGTAAGACTATTTGCTCACAGTTTTTCTGCAAAGTAGCGAACCTCGACCCATCCTTGCTCATAAACGACTTAGCCTTTCGTGAATGTTCATCCTATAGCCAGTCATGAGAGCACGACCTGTTATCTATTCACCTGTTTACCTGTGGAAAGTTCCAAAAAAGGTGTTTCAGGGCATCAGGGGTCCTCAAAGACCATGACTGCGAACCCTGACCTAAACTTTAAAGCTATTCTCCTATCAATTCTTTTCCAAATTCAGGAGATGAAAGTGAAACAATGCCAAGCTTGGAAGAAGGCAAGGCAGGAGAGAGAACTAACCCTCCAGAAAGCAGAGGAGCTGCAGGCTCTGAAAGAAGAGCTCCAGGAGCTTATCACTGAGAGAGATAGGCTGACCAAGCTAGTGGAAAAGCATCAGATCTACCCCACTTACTTAGCTAGTGTCATAAAGTCCTGCAAGCAGGTGAGGCATATGATTTCATTTCAGGACAGAAATCTCAGATCCGACTTTGGGCTTGAAAAGACAACTTAGTGTCACAGTAACGCTCGAACATAATATTTCTGTTGCTGTTGGGTTGTTCTTTCCCTAAATGTAGCCAGTCAAGACATATTTGCTTTTTTAGTTTTGCACTGGAGCTACAAGGCTAATGGAATTATACTGCCAGCTCAATAAGCGTAGCGCAAACTGCATTCCTGAATCCTCACGTGTTACTGAGCTGTTCTATAATCTCAATCTCAAGCTTTTGTTCTTTCTGACATACTGTGAAAAAATGGACAAACGTAAAACAAAAGCTATAAAAGAATAATATGTAAACAATACAAAATAAAGGAATAGCAAGCCTGAATTTTGTCCACATATTTTTACAGGTGTACAGTATTGTGCAAAAGTCAAAGATCACCCTCATTTATTTAATTTCCAGTCAAAATACCCACAAAAACCCATATCTCTACATCATTTGAACACAGCAGCTGCCCTTTATATTGCATGACAATTTCAAGATGAACAGGAGAATAGAAATGCTCCAAAATTACTGGAAAAACAATCTCTTTACATTAACCTCTATGAAACATCAAAATGATTTTTGCCTTCTCCTGTATAGTTAATAAAGTAAAGTTCAGTCAGTTGGTTGCATTTTCTGCTTCTCACACTCCAAGTAATCTCAGACACAATCAGTGATGTTAAGGGTCTGGACTCGGAGCGGTCAGTGCTTTGTTCTGAAAACACCAGCAGCTTCTTTGTGTGATTTTCTTCGCTTTTGTCTTTTTCCTTGTCTTTTTTTTTGTTCTTGACTGCTACACATCCTTGCAAACCCATAGCATTAAGTTTTTACAGTGGAAAGATGGACAGAAACACATCTAGCTTGGAGCTAGATTTACTTTCAAAGACGAAAATACTGTTTATCCGACAGTGACAGTTTTGGGGCTCCTGCATGGTTGTTGGGAGGCCCATTTTCTCTGTATCTTTTAATCATTTTTCAGCTCCAATTTTAGAAACTCTTGCTTTTTTCACTTTTTCTTTGACCTTGAAATGAATAAGGTACTTAATGGGCGTTTTGACAGGAAATTAAATAAATGAAGGGTGGTTTCTGACTTTTGCACTGTCCTGTATATCATATAGAGTCAGAAACCACGCAAGTCTGTTTAGGTAGGCAGTTTGCACAATGCTAAATGGCAGGCTATAAGCTTCTTGTTAGCTTAGCCTCGTAGCACCAGAGTAAAACTAAATAAGCAAACTGGACACTAAATTACATTTGGGGTTGGGGGAAAAAACTGTATATTGACTTGTCTGTTCTTTTTAATGCCATAGATTGATTAAACATCTGATTAAACATACATTGACATGCTGCATGCTTTGTTCAGT
This sequence comes from Colossoma macropomum, assembly GCF_904425465.1. Classification (NCBI taxonomy): domain Eukaryota; kingdom Metazoa; phylum Chordata; class Actinopteri; order Characiformes; family Serrasalmidae; genus Colossoma; species Colossoma macropomum. Next base: position 23,733,444 of record NW_023494810.1, read on the forward strand.
TTCAGGAGCCTTGGCAGCTCATCTCCCGTGTAGACACGCTGATGCAGACAAAGGAGGAGCTGTTAGGGAGCTGCCAGAAGAGCCAGGCCGCTGCCGAGAACATCCGAGCCCAGCTCACCCAGTACATGGAGCAGAACAACGACAAGATCCTGCACTACAACAACACACTGGCCACACTGCAGAGTGAACTGGACACAGCCCGCGCAGAGTCCAACCTCTGGGTTAGTGCTCCACTGCTAGACCTAACCTGCACTGGCTTCCCATAACCAAGAATGACCAGCTAAACCAGCATGAACCAGTTTAGACTGGCATTCCCTGCTGAAAAAGCATTTTGCATTTTTTAAATAATCTCTTTTGTCCATATCATGCTGTAGGACAGTTGCTATAGGCTGTCATTTAGACCAGGGTGGCCAAAAGTGTGGCCCACTGACCAAAGCTGGCCCAGTTTACGCTGACCTACCTGCCTTCTCAGAGTAGAAAGATGGACAGAATTGGACAAAATTGGATTTTTTCAGATCAAAGCAAGAGTGGAGCTTGAGTTTCTCCTCTCTCTCAAAGATAAAAGGACTGTTTATCTGAAGGTGTCAGTTTTAGTGGTCTACCAGGTCATGCACTGTTGTTATGAGTCACATTTCCTCTATGTGTATTTATGATTTTTGAACTTCAGTTTGGGAAAATCCTGATTTTTCATTTTCCCCATTAACTTTCCCCTTCCTTATGCAAGTTATTAATTGTATATCTAATATCCTCAGAAATATCTCCAGAAAAATGACTAACTTGTATACAATGACCATTTGGACTTAAAAGTAAGTTAGGGGTGGTCTCTGACTTTTGCATAGTTAAGTTTCACTGCAGTAGACTTGTTTTGCTCTGGTACACCTAGTTGTAAAATGACCTGCTGTAAATTTTACAACATAAATTTCACATTTGTTGTGCATTATTGCAGAACATGAGATGTAGTCCTGCACCGTAAAACTGCTGTATGTGATTTGTTGAATGTTTGACTGTTTGAGGAATTCCAGATGTAGATTGTAATGTGTGGTGCCATCCGGTTTATATTGTACTTCTACAAGTACCTTAACCTCAGTGTCTCCTCGATACAGGAATCAACATGGGTCCATATACAAAACACTGCAGCCAAGAAGACTTTGTTGCTGGGTACAGTCAAAATGGCAACACTGAACATCTACCAAACCATGTGCAAGAAGGCCAAAGATGAAAAGGAAGCAATAGCTGCTGATGACACTCTGAAGCAACTGGACAAGGTAATGGCACATCTACAGAAAATGAATTATATGTAGATAATCAGTAATACATAAGTGATATAAGGAACTGGTGTTGAAAGTATTCAAACGTAACTTTTTGCCTCTTACAGATCGAGACTTTTTTCCTTAATCTAAATTCGGTATGGGAGGAAATATGCAAAGCAGACAAGGTGTCAAAACCCTGAGTGCATTTAAAAATAAAAATGCCTAAAAATAAAATAAACACTGAATTAAAAAAACCAGAGGACAAACACAAATTGAATTGTGTTGTTTATTGGATGGTATTACAACAGAGGTGTTCAGATGTACTTCTCGTAATTTTGACATTACAAAATGCATACAGTACTTTTGCGGTCGATGAGAAAATGTACTCTTGACTTCAAAAACTGCCAAACATGGAGAGAGAGAAAGAATGTCAAGGCACATCATCTTATTGAGAGCAGAACAAGTAAGACCATGTAGTTAGGCCAGTGTGCTTTTGAGCAAAGGATCTGCAAATGAGGACAAACCAGTGTTTGGTCACCACGTAATGCCGCCTGCCTTTGTTGTAAGCTCGACCTTGCTCATCCTTAGTCTTTCAAGGATACAGGTACGTTAAGCAAAAAGGAAAAAAAAATGCTCAAAAGCTCACCAACACTGAGCCCTGCATTTTGACAGGTCATTTTTTTTTTTGGTGTTAGTTCATTTTGCAAAGCAAGTTCTACTCCTAACAGCATCAAAAGAACCTTAACAGCACATCAATTCAGCAAACAGATCACAGAATGTAATTGTTTTCCAGATGCCTGTCTGAATCCTTAGTTGAGAAGAAAAAAAGGCAAGGGAAATTCTAGTCAGTACATATTTCATTGGCTTTGACATGATCACAGTTCATAAGCTTCTTTTTTTCCAGAGGAATTAATGGACTTCAACAAGATAAAAACAACTCTAGACAAAACCAATAAATTGTTTGAATTCTATCATTTTACGTTCAGCACAACATACTTCCTACAATCCTACCTTGCCTTTGATTTAACTAACACTTAAGTCTTGACTTAAATAGTGGAGCTGCGTGAGCTCCGTACATACTCCTGATCCTTTTTTTTCCTTTTCAGTCACTTCAATACGCATCTTCCAGTAAAAGTAAAAACACGACGGAACATAATTTAAAAGGATAAAAAAGGGGACTAACATAAAGACACAAAACATTAAAACCACTAAAAGGGTCAAAAGTGGATTACAGGGTTAGTGTGGAACTTTTAGTAGTACAGAGAGAACTACAGGGGGTCACGCTGTACCAGGATCCAGCTGTCCCTTTGTGTCAGCTTTTCAATAGTGTTTCGCTATTGCTAAAGAACGTTCAACATTACGTCACCACGTATCTCGTGCTAGGAAAATAAACTTAAGCCTAACAAATAACAGGACTTTTCCAGAGGAAGGATACAAAGTGAGACCAGTAAAATATAATATTTCTAAATATCAACCTTAAAAAAAAAAAAATCTAAAATAGTTCAATTAAATAGGTAATAGCAGTTAATGTCGCAGCAGTTTCAATGGCAAGTCTATGAGGATGTGGTCCTATCTTGGTTACTACGCCTCAGTCAGTTCTCTACTATGTGCCTCATATGTATGGATACTGAGTGACTCTCCTAGGACTGAGCTGATAGCCACCATAGGCTGCACTTCCTCTAGTGCTGCTGGTGTTTGTGCCAACATAAGGGTGGGTGGGGAAATGCTGCTGGTAGTGGGCAGGTAATCCGTGGACCACGCCGCCCACCGAGTCTTTTGGGAGAAGACTGGCTGCATAGTGACTGGTGGGTGGGACATGGATCGAAGGGGAGGAGCCCTGGACGAGCAGCTGCTCCATGGTGTGGGAGGCGGAGGCCAGCGCGGCAGAGGCAGGGTACGTGTACAGGCTAGGGGCGCTGGTGAATGGCAGGGCCTCCTGGAGGCGGTACTGGGAAGAGGAAGGAGGGTAGGTCTGCTGCCGGCGCAGTGAGGAGCCACTAGTGTGGTCTTGAGATGATGAGACCGTGGTCTGTGTAAAAAGTCATTACCATTACTATTGAAATTTTCAATCATAAAAATGTCTACGTACTACCAATTATTACCAACTACCAGTTAAAACTGCGTATGTACAAACTGTGGCTTTCCAACATGTGTATTCTTAAGAGCTGCATTCTTAACCAAGATACTACATTATTTGGATCAAAATAAAAAGTAATACTAATGTGTACAATATATACGCCTTTCAAACTGGCTCTTCATCATACAGAAGTCTGTGTACTCACCTGGCTGAGGTTGAGTGGTTGGGACCTGCTGGGCTCCTGGAGATTAACGCTCTCCCCTGAGCTGCATGGCTGCCGTGTGGCTGCCCTTTTAGGCTTGATGTAGGAACTCTGCAAGACTCCTATACACAGTACAACAGAATTCATACATTTGAAATAAGTTTAATTATATCAGTTACCGCACTTCGAATACAACACTGTATTTAAACAACAAGGAAAATATTAGCTTACATTTAATGTTGGTAACATTAGCTTTATTCTGGACAAGTTATCTCCCTTCATTGCGGTCAGTAGATTGGAGGCCACATATTTAATGCATTCTTTTCTATGGTACTTACCTGTAGCTACTTTGGCCAGTGCTGAGCTCTCCCCTGGCTGGGTTTTCACTGAAGGAGCAACAACCGCCAAGGACTTTGCCAGGCGCGAGGGCTGAGCTGCCAGGCTGTTTCGGGGCAGAGGGGTCAGGGGGCTAGCAGTGGAGGAGTCTGAATCATGGACTGTGACACAGCTGATAACGTTGGTTCTCTGACTGGGTCCACAGCTGTCCAAATCAAAAAGTAATATACCATGCAAAATGAGGAACAAGCCATTTTTCTTTTTTTTTTTTTCAAAAGGTTATAATCATGCAAGCTGTCCAAAAGACCTAAAACACTACTGCCTTTCTGGCTGTAACCCCAAGAACCGTGACCTCACCTAGCAGGGTGGAACTTTCTCTCGTCCTCATCATCAGAGTCGCTGTGGATGGTGATGACACTGACAGCAGGGCTGGGTGTGTCAGAGATGACAATTGGCTGAGAGAGGGCAGCACTATTGTAAGGTGTGCCAACCAGACCACTGCAGTGAAAGAAAAGAGCAAGGGAATTATGCAAGTTTGCTCCATGCCAGTCGTTTCTAACGGAATTTGATTGACTACTTTAATTAGTCTAACAACATTCAGTTAAAGCATTCTATTGAGTTTATCAATGTAATTACACCAATTTGCTTTAAGATGCATTTCTTCAATTTTTAAATTGTTAAATCAGATTAATTTCTCCTGCTCACAAAACATCCATAAAGGGAGTGAAGATGTTGGGGCAGTACCTGCTGCTGTCCAGGCAGCGAGCCCTGTTTCTTTTGCTTTGTGATGATCGAGTGGCGCTGGATGCCCCACGGTTGAGAGACTGAGTGGAGTTCGAAACATGAGGGTTCTGCTGAAGAACTGTGCTGTGAGATGCCCTGGGGGAGAAGATTAGACACGTCATCAGTGGACTTGACATGAGGGTGTAGTAAGGATCCATATAAGAATGCAAATAAGTATTTCATGAATGTCTTAGTTTGCTGGATGACCTACTTCAATGATTACATTCATTACAAATATGGAATATAGTTATATTCATGTACAGCATTTCACTATACATGCGCTAGAACTCAGTAATGCAGCACAATACCTGCCATGTACAGGCACTACCAGTATGTTCCATGCTTTATTTTATGTTGGAGCAGCTTCACAGTTCTTAGTAAAGTTTACAGTGCTGTCTGGTACAGTTCTTAACTCCAGTTTTAACTGTTTGATAACGATACTCATGGAGTATCATTATGTGCAGTGTTATGTTTTTATATTTTATTGTAAATATTGCGTTTTATTGCTGTTCAAAGAAAAAAAACATGTATCTCCATTTATTTCGATTTTTACTTTGTCATTTGAGCACAACAACAGTCTTTTATATTGTGTGAAAATTTTGTGATGAATGGTCCAATAGAAATGCTCCAAAATTGCTTAGAAAAAAATCTCTTTACATTAACTTACATTTTTGCCTTCTCCTGTAAAGTTACTATTTTGGAGATGCATGTATTTATTTGGACACCAACGATATATAACAAACTAGTGATGCCATAAACCATGACAATACATTATTACTGCAATTATTTTAATAAAAATGTTTATGAGCATATGCCTACCTACAAACATAACTTTATTTATTGTACTTTTTTCCAAAATATGTTTTCAATTTGTCCACATTATGCCTACCTCCAGCTGGGTGTCTGCTGTGTGGAGCTGTCCGAGAGGATGGTCTCCAGGGGTGATTCTGTAATAGTCTGCGCTGTGCCAGTGCCGTGAAGGGTCATACCCGGCACCTGCTGCCAGGCAGGGGGGAGAAGGATCTGCTGTGTGCCCGTCTGCCAGGCCTGCTGAAAAGGGACAGACACAAAACACACGCTCAAGCAAACTAGTTTTACCAAATCGCTTCTATAAGGGCAATATTACACATTCCACTGCCTCGAAATAAGCAAGGGAGGGTCATTTCGAGACAGTAAATCTCTGCAAGAGATACTTGTGTTGGAGGGAGGGTATATGAAGACTCATGTACTCAAGAATGATTGCTGTACATGTATGCATAAGTAATTGCACATGGACACTGTAACATGGCATAATGTAACAGTCCCTTAACCAGCATGCTGATGGAACATAGGCCGTTTAAGCATGACTACAAAACAGTAAAAGCACAGCCCAAAGTCAACAATCCACATCTGCATAAAATCCAGCACTTCAGTTCCAAAGCCTAAAATACAGCTCAGAGCTTTGCAGAAGCACAGCCGCGTATTTATAGAAGTTTTCAAGCCAAGACCAGCACGCCGTGCAAAAACCTTTCACAAGCATGTAATAACAAAAAGAGATGGGATGGGGGGAGCAGGTGGTCAAAGTCCAGCAACCTGTTGAAAGGAGTATTAGCTGTTAACAGTTTAGAAAATGAATAAAAAGGACAACTTCACACAGACAGCAATCTAGTAAAACAAGTAAATAAATAAAGAAAATAAAACAAAAAAAGAAGAGCCATGGCTATAATGGCAAAGACAAGGCCAGAAGACCTGTGGATAGACAGGGCTATGAAGGAGTGTGAGTGTCCTTGAGCTGCGGACGAAGTGAGCTTCCTCCCCTGAGAGAAGGAAAAAAAGATGAGAAGAAGAGCGGGGGATGGGGGAAGGGGCACAAAACAACAAGAAGCTGCAAGCAGCCAAATGGGCGAGTCAGCACATGCGTCCCATGCCTGGAGCAGACCTGCGCAGAGAGAGAATGCGGGGGGAGGGAGAGGTGCAAGAGATAGAGAAGCTGAAAATAAAATTAATAGTGGAATAAAACTAGAAAACAGTAAGAGCAGACAGAGAAGGAAAAAAGACACAAAAATACAGACACTGAAAAGCGAAGACGAAGAAGAAAAGGGAATAAAGCCAAACAGCGAAAACAAGGAGAATAAAAAGAGAACGCTAGAGAGTGAGAGCAAGAGACAGAAAGAGAAAGTGAGAGAGAAGCTGAAAAAGATGAAACAGTGGGAGAAAGAACATGAGACGGACAACCTAAAGAGAACGAAAAGTACATAGAAAAGTCACAGGAGACAGAAACTGAAAAACTGAAAAAAGTTACAGTAAAAGAAAACCAGAAAACAGCTAAAAACACAGAGGGGAAAAAAGAAAACAGAAAGCTAGAAAGATCTGTAGAATGAAGAAAAAAGGATAAAAGAAGAAGCAGAGATCACGAAAGTGAGAGCAAGAGGCAGGGAGGCATGAAAGATGACTGTGTTAGTGGTAGAGTCCCAGGTGGGTGGCTCTTTACCAGCACGGTGGCTGTCTGCTCCAGCAGGGAAGGCCTTCCTGCCCCGCAGCCCAGTGCCAGGGGCAGCGGGTACTGGGACGGCACGCCCGGCGCATGGGGATGCAATGTGGCCACCATCAGCGGCGTACAGGAGCCCTATGGAGGTTTAGCCATGGGAGAGGGGAGGGCAAAAGGCATGGCCAAGTTAGAGAAATTTCCCTCTCAGGGTGAAGAGTACAAGGCTGCCATCCCACGTGCCACTGTGGGAACATATATGGTCTCATGGACGTTATAAAGAGCAGCAGGGTCTCCTCCTCTCTCCCTGCCACCTCCGTTTATCATCAAATCGTCATGCTTCAGATCCTTCTGAGTTAGATATCAGCCATTTCACTAACAGACTGTGATGGAAAAACATAAACAGCCTTACCTGCGCCAGCATTCCTGGCTGAATCTGGAGAGGCTGCGTATTCTGGCTCTGCTGCACTACAGGAACTCCGTTCTCCATTCTAACAGGATAGCTGGAGGTCTTGCTGGAGGACGGAAGCCCTTCAGGAAGTAACCGAAAAATGAAAATGAGCACCTTGGAAAAACATATGTATTAAAATTCCTTTGAACAAAGAAAACAATTTGATTCCTACGCTAAAAATCAATGCCTTCACAAGCTGAATTCTATGTATTTGAGCAAAAACAGCTTTTCAGGTTAGATTTGAGGACATAACACTTTAGTAGTCATGACCCAATACCAGCAGCAATGCCCACTAAAGCATGTTTTTCACAGCTTGCCTTACCCTGAATGGTTGCGGAGGGGCAAACGATGAGGGTCTGCTGAAAGGGCTCAGTTTGGGCACACAGCTGAGGGGGGCGGCTCTGCAGGGGGATGCTGGGCTGGGCCAGGCCCGGGATGTTTATTGTGGCCTGTTGATAAAGGGCTGGCTGGTAGTTGAGGAGAGGCACTGCTCCACCGGCTGAGGGAACCTAAGAACATACACAACACTTCTGATGGAGACCATCTTGAAGATCTTTATCTTATTACCAAAACAAGAGAACACAGAGAACAAAGTCATTCATGCACGCAACCTGGGGAGTTGGGGACTATATTCCTTTGCAGCATATAGACTTTACATGTCTATCTCTACACTATCAGGATGATTAAACACAAGAGCAAGACCAGGAATTCCAACAATCCTGAGAACAAGTCAACCATTTCTGCGTTAGTTCTCCTTTGGCACATTCTACAGTGTTTAGTTGATGTACACAAAAGGAACTATCTGATCCTAAATGAGCATGTGATCCGCACCTGGTTGTTCTGGTTAAGCTGACTGCTGAAGGTCACAGTCAGGTTGCCTGTAGTGCCAGGAACAGTATTAGCAGCAAAAAGAGCCTTCCCATTGTCATAGCTACTGTTCCTCCGCTTACACAGCTCCATGTTCTGGAAGCATGACTTCACACTGAAACAAGGAAAAATTATTTAGGCTTGGACTACAAAGTATTTTCAATTGTCATTTACTACTTGCATTGCAATTTAGTTCAACACTAGTCTTAATCCATGTACGGAAAACCAGCTAATAAAAGCTTCAGTTATTAAAACCTTTATGAGAATAGTCAAAACAATACTAATTTATTATTATTATACATTATTAATTAATTATTATTACTATTATCAACTGCTGATTCTTGTGCACAAATCAAAAATAATGTTCTTAATTTATTCACACCCATCTTGTCACAAATCAACCACCCCCATCAACACTTGCACTCCATGTACTTACTGAGAGCTGTGAGGGAAGTCCAGCAGATGGCTCATGGTGACGAAGGGATGGGCCAGTGTCTTGGTAGGGGTGATTCTCTTATCAGCGTCCAGCCGGAGCATCCTCTTTAGCAGGTCAATGAACTCCCGCCGGTCCGCCTTCTCTGCCAGCATGTCTGTGCCCTCCAAGTGAGAGGACAAGTTGACCTGGAAGAGGGTCCATTCAGTGAAAGGTCATGGAGAGGAAGTGACTGTAGACTGCAGCACAGATCTCGATCAGTATACGCTGAACAAACAGTTTACGGGTTGCGTTTTCTTTAAATACCTGCATCATGTCATCCAGACAATTAAAGATGTACTTTCGTGCTTCTTTGGACTTGATGCCCATCTCTGCTTCATGCTCTGATGGAGTCTATTGAAGAAAATGAAAAGCACAAGGTTATGGCTTTATGAAGAGACCTGCAAAATGCAAAAACGACTCAAAAACGCTCATGAGCATGTCAGCTCAATAGGGCTGATAATACCTCAAAAAGTGTATGCCACACACTGTGTAAAATATAGAGCACAAAGACTGATGGCGCCGTGTTACACACATGGTAGGCTTTTTTGGCTTAAGGCAGGCCAGTAGATGTCCATAATTCAATATTTCACACAGATTTAAAGCCCGATTTCTGCCAGAAAATAAAAGCAAACCAAAAATCTACCGCTTACTGTCATGGGATTGTTTATGTTACCATGGCTATGCCACTGCCTCTGAAATGTCGACATAGTTCTGATCAGGCAGAGAAGAGTTTTTCTTGCTTATTCAATCTGGACTAAGGAGTTAGGGTTTTTTTAATCTGGTTAATTTGGTTAATGATCAACAAGTCATATCTTCAGAATAATTCGGATATTTCTAATATTTGCAATCAAGTTGACTCCACATGTAAAAGGTTCGAAAGCAGGAGACTGATGCCTACAAGCTACAGTGTAATGAAAAAGTAAAGCTAAATACAGTTATTACCATCAGTTGCTGAGCACACAGAAACAACTAAACTCAGTTGCCAGCCATAATTCATATAAAGTTGTGCATGCTCAATAAATAAAAACAGCAACAACCATGCACAGGTTAACAGCACGATGTCAGTGTTTTCAAAAAGCTGCATTTTGCCCATCCAAAAAAAACCAAACAAAAACATTTTAAAACAAGACTTCACAAAAAAATAAATAAATAAAATAAACTCCACCCTGAAGAGTGTTTTCAAAAAAGTCAATTTTCAATGACCTAAAATTCTGTTTTCATGTGGACAATAAGGCAAAAACACAAAAGAAAAGAATGTTGGACAGGGCCTCAGAAAAATAGACACTGCATGATGGTATTAAGTATGTGGATGTTACACAATGACAAAATACCATCTAACAAGCAAGTGAAAAGAAAATGGATGTCCTTTTTTATGTAACGCAAAGAAATACATTACTGTATGTCCTATTCAAATAAATAAATTAATAAATAAATACATAAAGAAAGCAGCCAGCCAGCTGAAAAGTAACATGTCAGTTACACTTAAAATCGTATTATACTTCTCAAGTGAAGCTTAACTAGCAGAAAATAGACATATTTATATAATACTGCTTACCTTCAGCCTCCACAGTGGATAACTGGAGTCAGGCCCTCTGTGGAAAAAGCGGGTGGTTTTTGTGCCGGCACTAAGCAAATACTCCGCTGGCAAGCCCTGGGTCTGAGAAATATACCGAATCTGGAGGAGTACAAAATCCAATTCAGTGCATTCTGCATACTGTAATACAATACATTACCTATTTACAGAGTAAAAGTCATCTAAAGAGTAGGTTATCTGACCTGGTCATACTCAGATGCCCCAGGATACAGCGGCCATCCGAGAAAGAGCTCCGCAATCACACAGCCCAGTGACCACATGTCAATGGCTTCACAGAATGGCAGGCCAAGAATGATCTCGGGAGCTCTAGAGTTGGAAAAATAAATGAGTAAACGTAATAAAGGCCCAATAGGCACTGTGAAATACACCAATATCACCAATCACTAGCCCATTTTAATTCTTTAGAGGCTGATCCTCCCTCACCTGTAGTAGCGAGACTGCAGGTACGTGGAGCACACAGCCTTGGAGACGTGGCTGGCTGAGCCAAAATCTATAACCTTGACGCGGTATGGCTGCCTGATGGGGTCCACCAGCATGATGTTTTCTGGCTTTAAGTCTGCATGGATCAGGCCAAGGCTCTTGAGCTTCATCAGGGCTGTGGCTACCTGCTGCAGTATTGGCCGGATGTGGCGTAGTGGCAGAGGGCTAAACTTGCTGTGCTTCAGGAAGTCATAGAGGTTCTGCTCCAGCATCTCAAACACCAGGCATGTGTGGCCTTTGTGCTGGAAACACTCATATGAACGCACAAAGTTGAACTCGTCTGCATTCTCTGCACTGAGACGGTTCAAAATGCTCACCTGGAAGACAGAGGGATTGAAAAACTGACTGCATGTAATAGATGTTCTAAATTAGAGATCACATTCACTGTTAAAAGTAACAGCACTAACAGCATCCATATTACATAATCAGAAGAAACTAGTTTTTATTAACAGGGCTGCAACAATTACTTGACGATCGATTACTAGTCGATTAGTCAACAATGTTAATTCATTTTAAAAATGCTGACACATCGTTTACCTAAAAACAAAAGCATTCTATAAATGTTCATACAACAGAGTCAGTATAACTGATTGCAGTACCCTACAGGACCCACTAGGGGCAATCTCACTTCTGTTGTGTCACTGCACCATAAAAGAAGAAACTGCTTGTTGTCCATCTCAGTTTGCTCTATGACAACATTTCCCAATCTTGGTTGCGAAGTAAGCAATGTACGTTTTAGTGTTTCCTCTGCTCTTTGGAACAATTTTAAATTGTTTGTTAATAAGGCAATGAGTTGAGTCAGGTCTGTTGAGAGCAGCGAAAGCTCTAAAATGTTCTGTGCATTGGTAATCCAAAACAAACACAAGAAAATTATGCTCTACGAGAACAGATTCTATGATCCAGTAATAACTCACCTCTATCTGGCCTTGTCGTGCATATGAAGGATGATTCTTTAGGATTTTAATGGCCACGATTTCATTGGTGCCTCTTTTCCAGCATTTGGCCACTTGCCCGAAGGTTCCACGGCCGAGGAACTCCAGCACCTCGTAACTGCTGGAGACGGAGCAGAGGATTTCATGCTGGACCAACTGGTAGTCTCCTTCGCAGTTGGAGCTGCTGCTCTTGGTGGTGGGCGCGGAGTGGGGGATCGACTGTGCTGTGTTGCCCCCGGCAGCACGAGCTGAGTAGGCGGGGGCCGACAGCTCCTCCAAAATCTGCACGCTCCCGCTGCCACTGTCCCCGCCTCCCGACCGATCCACCTCCTCGTTCTTCCTCTTCACGCCGTATCTCTGGCTGCGGGATGCATGTGACTCTGCGGGACGGCGGCTGGAGCCCTGTGGGGCACCCCCTGTGCTGTCGGCGGCACGGACCACCACCTGGCACCGGGAGGCTGGTGGGAAGACCAGGCCGGAAGCGCTGAAAGGGAGCGCTGGGGCAGCGTTGAAGCCGTAGGCCTGGCCCACAGAGCCATAGGCCTCACTGGAGGCGTCCCATGCGCAACTCTCCACCTTCATCTTTTTCACCCGGCAGAAGGCACTGGAAGACACGGATGGAGGAGAGAAGACTTGCAGCTGGGAGGCCATGCCTGGGAATAATACAGGCAAAAGGGCAGTCAGAAGTTGTAACCTATTTTGATAACTGCACTGATGCACAACAAAACAAGTTTTAATGCCAGAGGCTTGGAGCACAGGACATAATGGTGAAAAGCTGCACAACATTATACAGCATATGCATACAATACACTGCAATACATTTAACATGTATACTACATGTGATCAAGACCAATAGTAATGACTAAATTCATACAGTCTCACAAATCAACTTAACTGAAAAGGCCGAGGGAAATAACAGAAATGTACCAGTGCATATGTTTTCCTCATTTTTACACACATGATTAAGCTGCATGGGCCATAAAAACCATCTACGGCAAACTGAACTCATACCATGCAAAGGAAAAAAGCAATCCCCTACACAATTTCGATCGTGCAGATCATGCAATACCTTTTGTACATGTCGTTCTGTGTAACTTTGCGCTTAGTGTTTACAGTAGCTACAAAATGACTCCACCCTTTTCCAAAGAACTGCACTATTTCTGTCTTCGTCTACATCTACTAACATTACAAAAAACTCTGACAACTCACATAAGATCAGACTGAAGAATACATTCCTTAAATACACCAACATGTTATGTGTCGTTACTCCGTCATCACTGTTACATTCATCATACAGTGAGCTGGCTAGCATGGCTGCTAGTTCGAATAACCTGCTCTGGGGACCTCAGAACCGACGTTAAATGGTTGCCTGTATATTAAATAAAACATTAACTACCAAAATAAGTAAATATAGAAAGGGTTTATCCGTGTTAGGTGAATACCTGAGTACGTTAGTCCTCGTTTCGTGAGCCAGCTCGGAAAGGTTTAAATCCCACAGCTTTCGGCTTAGGCCTTCATTGTTAGCTAGCAGTTAGCCGGCCCGCAGCAGCAGCCTAGAAAACGGGTGAAAACACACCGCGCTCGGTACTAAAATACAGATTCATGGGCCTCAGAGTTTAACCAGATGTCCTGTTATTTGAGTCTTCGGTTTTGTATTCCTAAAAAGAAATCAAGAATCCTTAAAAATCCACGTAAAAGAGGCGAGCTCCTCTCACCGGAACATCGCGAGTCCGATTATCAGCTGCTAGAGTGAGGCTTCCTGTCCCGACTCGCGAGAGAATCGTTTTATTTGAACCGGCTCTTTTCAGCAAGTCGGTTGAACCGAATCGCCCGTCACACTGAGTCGAGCTTTTTGTATTTTTTTGTATTCTTTCTTTGCGGAATTATAACCATTCACACCTTTCATCATCATGAAAACGGAACATAAAATAACACAATGCATTAAAGGGGAAATTTTCAAAAATTCTGAATAATTCAGTCCTTGAGATGTAAACAGAGACATTCAGAGCGGTTTGATAAGAAGTGGCTCACTGCAGAGAAACTTAGCAACTCAGATTCTTTCACAGTGGTGGTGATTGGAACCAGCGGTATACAATGTCTACAACCTGAATATAGCCATTTTATTTACTATTCAAAACCACCAGGGAACCTACATCTGTCTGCTGAGTTTCTATATGTAATGTTGACCATGACAAAATAGTCATAAATCTAAAAAAAGTTTTCTTTGGGGACTGTTTTGCCTTACACGGATTAAAATAAACAAAACTTTAAATGAATTAAAATACACTTTAAGCCAACTTTATCGCAAAAATATCATAAAAAATGTGTCAGACATCAGGCAGCATACATCTAACCACGTCACGTAATAACTCAGAGGTAACTATCAGAGTCATTAAACTCTTCAAATGTCTGGTTCCTATCACCACCACAAACAATTCTGACTCAGTAAGTTTTTCTAGAACAGAGCAATTCATAACAAACCACTCTGAATGACATTGATTACATTTTAACCATTTAATTATGTAGATTTTTTAAAAAAAATTGGAGTGGAGTTCCCCTTTAAAGACCCTATAAGCCATCTGGAAGAAAGCTATGAGGCCTACACGAAATAGTTATAAATACATTAGGTAATGATTGTGACATTGTTTCACTATGGGTTTAATATGAGGTTTATTAAAACATGCAGAGTGCTGTATGGTAAAATGGTGCCCAAAGATATTTCTCCCCAGATGTTTTCCTATTTTTTTCATTATTAACTTTACATATAACAACTCAGCAGACAGATGTAGATTCACTGGTCATCATGGATAAGTAAATAAAATGACTGTATAGTTGTGTTGTAGATGTCTACAACACAACTGTATAGCCATTTTATTTACCCCTAGTTTTCATAATCACCAACACACACTGATACAGTGTAAACACACTGAATGACTGTTTTACAGAACAACTGAACTGAAATGTAAAAGTTTTATTTTGCCTCCATAGTGAGTTTAGAAGAGTGACATTGCATATGAGATTGAGAATAAAGTTCACTTGACCAACTGTCTAAATGTTGTGCTGATGAAAATGAGATTTTCTGCACTATTCATTGTGGCGCGCCAACAACGAGTGAAAATGGAAAATGAGTCATCGAATCAGACGTTCGATTCAACGAAACTGACTGCTCAAAGGAATCGGCTCGCTAAACTGAATCGAACTTCCCATCACTTGCCTGTAACGTGAACTGCGAGGAATGTTACGCAAGGCCTCGGATTGGAAAATACCGGCGAGCGTAGTTCACTGAATGAGGATGTTTACCCGTTTCTGTGTGAAAACACTGCTCCGTGTTTGTGTCGTGACTAACAAATGAGAGCTGATGTAGGCATCCGGGAAAAAATAGTCTCCCCGTACATTAGTTACTCGGTAACGGTTACTAAGGCTGCTCTGTAAATAACGCGTCTGACGTTCAGAATGGAAAGACTCATCGAATAAACCGGTTCCTTTTCAAGCTGCCCGGATTAAAATAATAAATTAAAAACATATAATGGCTGGACCGTCTACCCACAATGAGAAATGAGCCACCGTGGGGGCTGTAAAAGTGAGAAAACAGTTGTTAATGTGTTTCTGGATGTTCTCAGAAATGGACTTGTTCTTAGAATGCGCAGCACAAAGCTATCTATAGACGTCCGCTAAGCCGCTTGGAGATTTAATTATATTGGTCACTAATCTTTCCCCAACAGGAGATATCTTGCACAGCTTGGGATTGTCAAGGGTTGAATGATAATAAAAAAGCCTGTAAAAATCTGCAATAGCAGACTAAGGCCTTGGTTGCTTGTTTATAGCGTAATCTATGATTTAGTAATAGAAACAAAATCCAGTATTCAGCGAGAAGGAAAGTTCACAACACAAGAGTTGGTGCTTTTACAGGTTCCCCCTTATAAGGCAAAATAGTGGATTTTGTAGGACTGCAGTAAGTGACTTTGGTTTCATAACTCAAGATCTACTCAAATAAGAAAGTAAAACTACACTAAAATGTCCAGAAGTATCCAGACATTCCTTTTAATTAGTGAATTCAGTGACTTGCAGCCACTCCTGATACAGGCTTGTACAAACCCCATTTCCAGAAAAGATGGGACATTTGGTAAAATGCAATAAAACGTGAATCTCTGATGAGTTTAATCTCTTGAACCTTTATTTAACTGACAAAAGTACAAAGAAAATATTTCCATTGTTTTTTTTCTGACCAACTTAAATATAAACAAATTTAGAATTTGATGTCCGCAAAAGATAAAAAAAACTCGGGACGGGGCAAAATAAATAAAGATTCAAGAGAATTTACAAATCACCGATTTTTCTTTTTATTGCATTTTACAAGTGTCCTAACTTTTCCAGAAATGGGATTTGTATCATGTTCATGGAAAAGCATTGCCAACATGAGCCCAAGGTTACCATGCCCAATGCCAAGCGTATAAAGCCCCCAGCACTGGGCTGTAGGGAGCTGGAGTGACATTTGTGATCCAGAACTAATCATCCAACATCAGTACCTGACCTCACTAATGCTCTTGTGGCTAAATGCAATCAAATCAGTAATATTCCAACATCTAGTGTAAAGCCTTCCCAGAAAAGTGGAGGCTGTTACTGCAGCAAAAGAGGGCAGGGTAAACTCCCTATTAATACCATTGATTTGGTCAGAAATGTAAGACATGTTGGGTGAGCAAGTGTCTGACATAAAAAGCATCAAAAGCCTTTCTGAAAAAAGCAAATGTTTCTGTTAAGCATGACTACACTGTAGTCATATGAAAGTGAAAATGGTTCTCTCTTACACCTCTAGTTCTTCACAAGGACTTCCAGGTTTTGTATGACACTGTGATGAAAAGCACAAAGGAACAAAATCTCTATCAATCAACAAAAGGATGCTGTATATTTATATTTGAATCGAATCATTGAATCACGCTTTATTAAACCACTTTCACAAAGTGCAAAGGAATAAGAGCCACAGTTGATTCTTGCCTGACAAAACAAAATGAATGTAAGTATAACTAAACAATTTCCATTTTTTGACAGCACCTTGTATGCCCCACATCTTTCTATATTATAATATATAGAAGTTTCCAGCAATAAAATGATGCACCAAAAAATAAATAAATAAAAAAAATAAAGAGGTTGTTGCAATGCTGTTAAAAGCAGATCCACTAGAACACTTTTACCTCCAAGCCAATCGCAGAGAAATCTGATGTGATAAATCAATGGAAATCAAGAGGGACAAATGAAGATACACCCAAAAGAAACCATAAATAGTAAATAGAGGTGCTGTGGATATAAATAATTCCTCAGTTGAAATTGGTCTTTTACCACTTGTATGTTTAAAATGACAAAACACTGGTCCTTTGTTCTGTAACATGACTAATGAAACAACACTGCCTCAGGTATTTGGGCCTTATTGATCATTTTTTAAAAGAATGTGGCCACGTGCTGAGGCACTGACGTGGTCCGGAGATGGTGAACAACCTTCAGCCTAGAGAGCTTCTCTTGTACGCTAATTTAAAAAAAGCACCCTGATCTTCTTCAGCTTCCAAGAAGGGTGGATCAGGTTAGTCGTTTCAGTTTTTTCCTGGCAGGAACAGGAGCTCACTTTTGTGATTTGATACTCACAAAGGTGGCTTCAGCCCAAGCAAGTCCTGTCTCATTCCTGGGCTATGCTCCGGAGTACGTACTTTACTGTGTAAGCAAAGGCAGCAAAGCCAACTATTACAAAAAGGTTAGCCAGCGCTCCACCAAGGAGTCCGTGGTTACGGTTAGCCTGCTGGAGGGCAAGCGGCTGAGGGGCTGCCGCTACACCCAAAGGTGCGTGTCCATTCAGTGCTGGCATCCCATAATGGCCCTGGTCTCCATCTGGAATCACGTCTGGGAGAGGGAGAGCTTTTGGTCGTGAACGGAGCTCCTCCTGAGTCCTTTGCTTCTGCTTGATCTCCTGCAAAGGACAAATTAAAGTTCTGGTAGGCACAGTTGTATAAGCAGGGACAGCCTTCTTGAAAGCACACATGAACAGGAGGCCTTGATTAGTAGGACACTCAAAAGCATAGAGAGCAAATATAAAAATATTACAAACATACTACATATATATATATATATATATATATATATATATATATAAAACTTAATTTTCTTTTTTAATTTTGCGGTTTTAAGACTCACATCAACAACATCTGGAAATAGTTCACAGAAAACTTTGTCCTTTAAGTTGAAAGCCAGGCTCTGTGCAGACAGCTGTCTTTTCTGAGGAAGAAACAAGAAAAACATCCACAGTGCTGAATATATAAAACAAACAGTTCTGATTCTAAAATCTGAGAGGCTGAGCCATGTCTGAATTTGTATAGTTGCAAAAGTTTGAGCACCTTGGTCAAATTACATTTTGTTGTAATGTGAAAATATGTTATCACATATCACATTCTTTATAGAGAACACACTTCACATTTTATTGTGTAATTGTAATCATCTTGGAAACTTACTTGGCAACCAGTTAATAAGCTACATTGCTTAGAGGAAGAACTGCTTATTGCTATTATTACTATTAATATTTGTTAGCCTAAATAATTTATTACACTATAGTGTGTTTTATCCATTATGTTTTGTCACTATTTTCTAAAACCTCTGCTACAACACTGCACCTAACAGCACCCTTTAACGCATGGCTTCTTGTGGTTTATGGCTTTAAAGGAGAAGTCCACAGATTTTTAAAATTTCTGCATAATCCAATCATTGAGATGTAAACAAAGTCATTCAGAGTGGTTGACATGAAAACTGTAGAAAATGTATATTGTAGACAGAATTACAGACTTTTAGAGGCATTAAACTCAGACACCTGATTCCTTTCACTATTGCTGTGAACATTAATCCTAATTCAGTGTGTTTCTCTAGAACGCAGTAAAAAAATCAAGAGAATTCACTTTTACAATGTTTTACTTGGCTGTCAGCATGACAACGTGCAATAATATCTACGAAAAAAACTGGCATTTCTTTTTGACGGCTTCTACTACTTCAGACATGGTGAGTGACTTGAAACCATGTATTTACAGTGTAATCGGATGTCTCGATGCTTCCTAGCGTGGGGCCTTTCTCCACCATGAAACTCAGCAGCCCTGTGAGGATGGTGGAGACGGACCATGCAGGGTTCCAAGTGTCCGGATGGAAGTCAGTAATGGAAAGGCACAACCTGAGCAATGAAAACACCAAATCAAGAGAAAGTACGAAGGGCATCTCCTGTAAACAAATAGTTTTAAAGTCTCTTATGCTTTTAAAAGTCTTACCTTGTGTTGCACTTGAATCTCCCATTCGGGGTTATTATGTAAATACTAGGTGGTTTGAAAGGAAATTCGCGTGGGAATACCAGTTTTCCATGATAGTATCCCCCTTAAAGTAACAAGGGAAAAGAGCTCAGATTAAGCTACATTTCTAGAATTCCAGGTAACAAGACGAGCAAGGACCACAAATGACCTAAATGCAAGAGCCTGAATGTTCAAAAAGCCTCAAGCGAACAGCAGTATCACTGAAATTAAAAAACTGCACTACCTTCATATGGGGTTTTCTCTGGTCCCCGAACAACATAGTGCCTAGATCAGGAATTGTGGCATAATGAGAAACTTCAAAATACAGAAAGGGACTAATTTTATATATATATATATATATATATATATATATATATATATATAATTACATTTTAAAACACAGCTTACAGTAATTCATTGATCAAGCCTGTTGCTAGACTTCTAGAGTTCAAGATAAACAGATACGTTAAGGCCAAACTCTAAAATGTGTTACAGTTTTGAATATGAGGTGTATCACAAGATGCGGCCATAGAGCTTTTCATAGATGGAACTAAATATGAAGTAGTACCATTCCAAAATATTTGAGGGAAGTGGTTCAGCACAGATGTAAGGCACAGGGTCTTTCTTTATTCGGAGGTAATCTTGTTTTAGTCGCTGCGTTGCTGTTGTGGGTGCCTTCTTGTTCACGCTGCTGTTCATCTGAAAAAAACGAGATATTCTATCTGTAGAACATGTGGAATAAGTTATTCTCTTATTCACTCCATAAAGACCAAACTCTCCATTATATTTATGTGAATTCAGAACTATTGCAGAATACCCATACAGAAATCTGATATATGGCCATGTAAGCACATTTATCATAAAGTGTCAGGCATATATTTTAAAATAGATGTACATATATGTTATGCACACACACACACATATGTGTAAGTATGAAACACTGGGTATATATGCATAATATATGGTAAAATCTGAATCTGCTTTCAAAAAACACTTTATGTCACATTTTGAGAACCTATTCAAGACTGAAGTTCAATTCTAAGGTTATTCAAGTTTCTTCCAGCACTAGACTAGAGGTGCTGATTCAGATATGCAGTCATGGTTTCACCTGTCACCTGGAATAATGTGCTCAATAACAATATGTTTGAATTTGTTTCGCGGACTACCTTTACAGTGAATCCGCCTCAATAAACAGCACAATCTTGGCAAAACTGCCTCATTGCCCTTTCCCCAATGTTATTTCGGCGGAAGCTAGTTTCATGTTGAGAGCTACACGGGAAAGTACCTTTAAGAAGAAAGTTTTTAAAACGTCTCAGCACGTCAGCAACGAAACCTTTAGTAGATCAAGGCGGGTTTCGGGTCTATAACTGCTGATGACATCGTCTGAAAGACAGTAAACCCATCCGTTAACTGGCTTTCTAGCTAACGTTAATTAGCGAAAGCGCTTTGCAGCTAGCTGGGTTGGCTAATACAGCTAGGCTAACATCACTCGGATAACTGATTAACTGTCACTCTTGCTGCCACAAGAAACACGGTTCGAGAAATACACCACATATGAGTGCCAGTTACTGACCTCTCACACCAGAGTGGGACAAAGCTTTTGGGGTCTGACGACAGACAAGCGGTGTTTTTTTATATCGCGCTGTGGAGGAAAGCGGCTGGATTAAAAGGTTAGCTTAACCTAGCTACTGTTTACATCACTGCCGCTTACTGTAGCGCGCGTTCACGACGCGAGCGCGAGTCCTGGTTGCGAGATACTAAAATCTGAAGTCACCGAGTAGTTCACTGTGTAGAAATCATCACTTCATGATTTATTTAGTGCCTTATATAATGTAATCATTTCGTGTAGGCCTAGTAGCTTTATGCGAGATGGCTTTTAGACGCATTAAAGGGGAACTCCACCAATTTTTCCAAAAAAATCTACATAATTAAATGGCTGAGATGTCAACAGAGTGGTTTGGCGTGAAATGCTCCGTTCTAGAGAAACAGAATTGTTCACAATGGAGGTGATAGGAACCAGACGTTCCTAAGAGTTTAATGCCTCTAAAAGCTCCCTCACAGAAAGTTATTAAATGAAATTGTTAATATACGCTGCCTGATGTCTGATACATTGTTTGATGATAGTTTGTGATTTGGCGTAAAATGTATTTTTTTCTTGTATTTTTTATTTAACTTTATTCATGGTGGAGGGGTACATGCAGAGCGTTATGAGGCAAAATAGTCCCCAAAGAAAAGGTTTTCCAGATTTATGACTATTGTATCATCATCAACATTACATATAAAAACACAGAAGGCACGTGTAGGATCACTAGTGGTTTTGGGTAGTACATAAAATGGCTATATTTGTGTTGTAGACATGGTGACCCCTGGTTCCCATCACCATCACTGTAAGGAATTTTTCTCAACAATGAGCCACACACCAAACCACTCTAAATGAATTTACATCTCAAGGACTGAATTATTCAGTATTTCTTTTTTTTAATTTCCTTTTAAGTTGGTTTTGGTTGATAATTTAATTCGACATCTACTGTTATTGAAATATGAATACTCTGAATTAAGTGTGGTTTCAAGCTGCTCTACTTGCTTCTGTGTGTTTATTACAGGAACCAAGACTATGTTGCATAAACATGGAGTGTCCTGTTGAGTCATCTGCTTCAGTGCTGCTTCAGTGCCAGTTAAACAGAACATTTTGTACGTGTATAAGTTTATATAATCCTTTTTTGGTACTCTTGTACATGTTAGACCAAAATGTAAATTCACTCCAACTCTCACGCACGTAGTAGGAGCTTTAAAATGAAAAGAGCCGTTGCCTCACTTGTGACCACAAGATGGCATTATTGTCATGCCTCACAAAAAACAGGCGCTACACACATGCTGTCACAATCATGTTTATTTCCATAGAATGTTGAACAAAACAGTGAAATCATGTAATGATCATTTGAAATATGACCAGTATGTGCAAATGTTGTGAATGTTATATACTGAGGATCTAAAATGTTGTAGTTAAAAATGAAATCTTTCAAGCATAAATAAACCCAGACCAGTAAAGTTCTGTGAGGGGACTCTTCTTCATACATGGAGATTGTAGGTCTAGTGTATGCAATAAAAGGACAAATGCAGTTCATAATTCTTTGATGTAAGCCTTACTTTTCACTTCAATTATATCTATTACTACAAGTCCCGAATTTTCACCCATATTATCCATGTTAGAAAAACATTTTTTCCCACATTAATAACACAATCACTTTTATTCACTAATACATGGGCTGCACAGAAGGAAGTGATACTGAGTTTATTTACTAAACTCAAATGTGTACGTACTTCCAGTATGAATGAGTTTGAACCCCTTTGCTGAAGTAACAGCCTCTGTTTTTCTGTGAAGGCTTTACAATTGATGTTGGAACATTGCTCTGAGCATCTGATTGACAGCCATACGAGCATCAGGGAGGTCAGGTACTAATTTTAGATAATTGGTTGTGAATCACAAAAGTCACTCCAGCTCATCTCAGAGGTACTGGGCACAGTTTCACTGCTCCACAGCCCAGTGCTGAAGTGCTCTATTTCCCTCTAACTCCAGAGCATCTCATTATATTGGTGCTGCTTTTCAGTGGTAATTATATAAGTTGTGCAATACTGTGCAAAAGTCAGAGACCACCCTTCATTTAGTGAATTTCCAGTCAAAACGGTCACAAGATTTTTTTTTTTCATCCCCAGAAAAAAATAGAAAACATATGAAGGTTTTAGTTGCAAAATGCATTACAGACTGTTTTAAAAAAAAAGTTCTTTTTTATGATATACATCATTGGGAGTGGGCTTTACACATACAAGAAATATCAATGCTATATTATGAATAATACCATATTAGAGAAATAAAAATGTTTTCCATTTATCATTCCATACATATATATATATGTAATTTTCTGGATTGTTGTCTTGAGATCATGACCTAACTATCTTGTGATCTCAAGACAACAAAAGTTGTTATCTTGAGATCACAAGTTAACTAAGTCATGATCTCTAGATAACAACTTGTCTTGTGATCTCAATATAACAATCCAGAAAATTATAGCCACAGCTCATGCTTCCGTACTGCTCATAGATAAAAGCTTTAAGTGCTGTTTATCTCAATGGGGCCCAATACGTCTTGCATGGTTGTTAAGAGTCCTGTTTTCTCTGTAGCTTTTAATAGTATTTTAACTTCCAGCTTCAAAAACTTGTGTTTTTCACTTGTTTTCCTTTGAGTTTCCTCTACTTTGCATCCTTAGTGATTTATCTAAATATCTAATCTCCTCAGAAATATCTTCTGATAAATGAGTAACTTGTACTTAATGGCTGTTTTGAAAGGAAATTACATCAACAAAAGGTGGTCTTTGACTTCTGCATAGTACTGTATATGTGCAATTCAACATCAATGTCAGCAGTAGGGGCACCTTTAAGTAGCTGAATAAGAAGGATTTCTGGACACTTTTGGACACCTTCGGTTACTTTTAGTATGTATATTACATATACCCAATAACTACCAAAAGTAACTGAGCAAAAAGACAAAATTGATGTTATATAATTTGTTCATGTGGATGTGCTGTACACATTTGAAAGTTTTAAATATAACGCATTGCTTTTTTCAGTGCAGCAGGTCCCACATATGGTGACTTTAGGCCTGTTTGACCAGTAATGATGAAGGATCTTCTCCCGCTCACATTTTCGGGCTTGTCTGGAGCCATGTGCGGAAACTTCCCAAAGATGTCACTGAACGTGGTGGTGTCTAAAACAGGATGCAAAGTTAGCAGGTGGACAACAGATGAATTTTGGCCCAGAGGAATATCTTGTGACACATTTGCATGCATGCATGTAGCTTCTGCATCTCAGTGATGATATTTAATGAAGTCATTACACAAACTAGAGTTTCACAGTCAACAGCATTTACTAATATACCTTGATTCTTTCAGAGAATATATAAAGGATTGATAGCATGTACGCATTCAACTGTGTAAAAAAATATCTCTTCATATCCCATGGTTTTGTGAAAGTGTTTTATTAGCCTGTAGATCAATGGATAGCAGTCTAGATTTGTTGAGCGCTGTAGCGATTCCCATTGGTCGTGTGATGTATTTATGTAATGCATGCTGGGTATTGTAGTAAGAGAACACCAATGAACAAAAACACAAGAATGATACCAAATTGGGAACCGATGAGGCTGAATGACATAATGTTGCGCTACAGAATACTGCATAGCATAGCAAACAGCATATTAAATGCTAATTCAAGAGAGCAGACAATGATAAAGATATTCAGGAATGACTGCAGTATTAGTTCTTGGTACTGCATCAACAGCAGCATGTGAACACTTATAATACCGTGTGCATGGGCCCATTAAACAATAGAAAATATTGAGGGCTATAATGTCTTTTGTAGTGGATTTGTTTGTGAGGGTCCCCAAAGAAAGTAGTTCGGTTGGTGATTCTTCATACTGGATATGGTTAAGCAATAAAGAATATACACTGTGTGTTTATACCTCCTCATAACCCATAACACCGCCACCAAAAAGGAGTAAAAAGAGGAGGTAACATGACTCACTCTGTCCTTGTGCTTTACTTTCCGAGGGCTCAGAGGACCACTGGAGTCTATAAAGAGAACATAACTGATTTAAGACAAGATGCCATTTAAGACTGACCTGAGGAGCTATACTGGATGTATAGGATGCAAGATTTTAAGCCAAAAAGCCTTCAAACTGGAGTACAATCAGCATCAACACCAAATTACAAAAAACTCATGCATACAAATGTCTGAAATTTGGCTTCTTTATTTTTGCACTACAGCTACAAGGCTATTGTAGGTTAGCATTCCCAAATTACATACTTGCCTGTGTCAAGTTGCTAAGTAAACTCAAACAGAATTCAAGATGGCTCCTGGCAATTTTTCACCTACTTTTCGCCCATTTTAGTATCAGAAACTGGATAAGCAAGTCTATTTGAAATGACTTAGGCTCACAACTTCTAACTTTAGCATTGATAGTGAAGCTGTAGAGGTGGTAGACAGCTTTTGCCTACTTCGATCACTCATCAACAACAAAGGAGCCAGCAGTCAAGAAAGCTGACACAGTTTGCCACTCGGCAGTACAAGGATGAAGGGGCTTTAAAAGATCTTCAGATGTAAGGTCTCTCTACAAAAAAGATCTGAACCAATCTGAATCTTATTTTGGACATTTTCCATTTCATTGGAAAAGGTTATTATACTTGGAACAGCTGAATGTAAATAAGGACAGCAACAAGACGGTTGGAAACAATCAGTGGATTCATGAACAAGCCATTAAGAAGCCCAAAGACCCTCTGGAAAAACACTATCCCTGTGGTCACCAGGAGTCAGAAGTGACTTGATGGCCCTTACTAATAATAGGTCAAGAACTCAAGGGTTTGATCCAGGTGTTTTAGGCATGCAGTTTGTGCAATAGTATCTAATGGCTATAAGCTTACATTACTTGTTAGCTACATTAGCAGTGCAAATCTCACGTCTGGCAGTTCCTGTCGTTTCAGACAGACTGCACCATAATGTAGAATTGAGAAATAACTGCTAGACTAGGTTTCAGAATGATCGAGATATTTAGAAAGAGAGAATTAACCCCCCATCCAGGAAAGCAGAGAGATCTACCCCAACACCCATCCACTGTAGCATTTCACTTAAACCAGAGACACAGACTGTATAGAAAGAAAGAAAGACAAAGCGCAGAATAGGTTAAGGAGCTCAAGAGCATCATAGTTTTATTCTTTGATCTTTTTTCAGTGTTTTAAAAGACAAACAAGATCCTTTTAAGATTTCAGGCATGTAAATAGTACAAGGACGTCTCCAAATACAGGACTTGTATCTAACAGTATGAAAACGGATTGTACAGACTGTTGCAAAGAGAACAGCGAAAGGAACCACGGTTGAACGTCAAGCGCAAGGGTCCGAGAACAGTCGGTGTGCATTTACGACACAGTTACTCAAAAGCATTGTACAGATCCATGTTAAATACACCCTCAAAGACACAACACTTTAACCAACTGCTAACAGGATGGGCCCCACATGGTCAGCATTTATGTTAATTTACTTATTTTTTACCAGATTTGGGATCAAATGATTCAAAAAGACACAAATAAAGGAAAATGTAATATTAAAAATGCATATTGATGCTGTAATATCAATACCTTTTTTTCATTTTTTTAATGTTTTGACACCATTTGAAAATGCCAGCTGCCCTTTCACATTGTGTGAATATTAGAGCTAGGACTGGGCAATATGACAATATTTGTCATTATCGTGATAAATTATATCCCAATATGTCGCAATATGCTTTTTTGGGCATAACATGGATATTGTCAGTACTTAAAACAACACTGACCAACTGCACGTTTCAACAAGAGAGCAAAATTAGTCTTGTTTGATTTGGATTTAGTAGTGCAGTATGTGACAAGCTGAATAATAATCATTTTAATCATAGTTTTTGATAGTGTTTTTTTTAAATGTGGTACTACTGGTTCTTTTTTGTCTAATAAACTTATCACGTCTCAGATAAATGATATGTGTGACGTGAAAATTTCTTGGCATATTGTAATATTATATTTTTGCTGTTTCATGCACAAAAAATTAGAGCCAATAGAAATGTTCCAAAATTACATTCAAATTTTACATTAATACAGGGACAATATACATGCACTTTTATTTTTCTCTAATAATGAATAAATAAATACAGTATTGGGAGTTCAAGGTCCTTTTTTGCTTGTTATTTTTATACTGAGAAGAAAGTGCTTTTCACCAATTTATCGTAGTTTGTCTCTTGCGATTTCTATAAAGGCCTCTTCAAAAATATTCAACTTTGCTCCCTTATTCAGTTGACCACCATTACATAACACTACACTACTGCTTCCACCCGCTTAACGTCCAGGGCTGAGAGGTGAAACTGAGTTAATAAAGTTCGTGCTGACGTATGTAAACATCTCGAGCAACTGTGTTCCAAACTGGATCATCAGATGTCATCAGAAAGTCATGCATTTCTAGAAGACGACGAGGTCGGATGGCCAGCATAAGGGATCATGCTTGCAAGCACGTTTGGCTCCAGCTTACAACTGGCAAACAGAAAGCATGCAGAAACGAACTGCTGCTCTACACACTGACCGACTGTTCAAAGCAACTGACCTGGACAAAAGCTCCATCATAACTTGGAAAAATAAATCACATTACAAGAAGGACTTGGGGATACATATTCAAATATATAAAACATACAAGTATTATCATAGCTTCTATAAATAATTTAGTTGAAGTGACATCTTTCTAAAAGTTTAAAGGGTTTGAAAAGACCCGTACTTTGAGCACACGAGGAATTTAAATGGGGGCAAACTGACCAATCGAACTGGTCTTCGTGAACAAGCTAATTAATACAAGGCCAGAGAGTCCAGTTAGTAAAACTGAAATAGCTATGTTTCTAACGAATAGAGAAAATGTACATGGATACAGATTTTTCCGTATTCCAGTTACCATTGCACTAGTCCTCCGGGCGGAGCATCATAAATAAAAAAAAAAAAAAAACACACACAATGAAAAAACACACACTTGAGGCAGAATAACGAAATGAACAAAACAAACAAAATAAAATACTGTCGGTAGGAAAAGTGCACACAGTCATATTTGTACATGATGACTAAATAATTCTACGCATCTGCTCATGTACGTGCCAAGTACTTATGACTCACTCCTATGAGATTCAGCGGTCCCTACATGATCCCCCTACTGCCCTAATTTCAGCTTGAATGACATAGCATTATCCTGCATCCATTCTAAGCCATTCAGCTGGGCTTTGCGTATTGCGTTGGCCGCACTGAATGTCCTGTTGTTGCTACTACAGCAACAGTAGCTCATGAAGTCTTCTAAATGCCTTGTGGACAGTGCTGTGATGTTCTGTGGACATCCTAAAGATGTGAATGAATCATATAACATGGGACAGAACTATCAGGAATGTGACTGAAGATATTATTGTTCCAAAACTAGACAGAGGCTGAAGTCCTGCTATATAATAGTAACTCATACTGGAAGCTGCCCCGTCCCATCAGACCTAACCCTGCTCAGGAGCGCCCCCTAGCACTCGTCTATGGTAAGGCAGATAAACTCCTGAATGCACTTTCTGTACTGCTGCTCGGTAGGGCTGCTGCCGGGGTATTGACCTGGCTGGCCGAGGGGTCCGTCTGCCTCACGCATTTCCTCGTTCATCCGAGCCAGCCGCAACCTAAACCAGGGGAGGCAGAGAAAAATAGCAGAAAAGACATAGTCAAGAAATGTACTGTGTATTATTAGAATGTCTTGAAGTCAACATATGAAGCAATGGGTAGACACTCACAGTGTAACAATGTCTGCATTGGCTGCCTGCACGGCGATGCTCAAAGGGTCCTGCCCATCCTCATCCACTTCCGTCTGAGACGCCCCTCGCTTTAGGAAAAGACACACCTGCCTGTGGACAGAATAAGATAGGGGGAAATCATTATTTCCTGCTTCATATTCCTATAGAACAATGCATTCAAATTACAGAAGCAAAGGTTTGGCCTTAAATTTAATCTGCACAACTTTTCCCTTATCACAAATGTAGTGGATCAGATAAGACATGATTGATGTCCGAACTTCGGAGCTCCACTAGTGTAGTTAACACATAACGAAAGCCTGTAAGCCCACCAATTAGCACTGTGCAAACTGCATGTCTAAATCATGACACACGTGCATTAGCCTCATAGCTCCAATGCAAAACCAAAAAAGCAAACTTCAGACACTAAACGTGCCAAACGTGTCTTAGCTGATCGACTACATTTGGAGTAAAAGAAAACTGTGAAATTTGCATTTTTTGAGGTTTTTTTTTTGAGTGCTTTTCCGTCATAACAAGTACACAAATGTAGATTCACAGAGAAGAAGTACCTACAATATGAAGAATAGTATCACATGCATATACACATCCACATCACATTCTCTTTATAGATCTAAGCTGTGAAGAGGGTCAATTAGAGCATTCAATCAAATCTCACCCTGTGTGGCCCAGACATGTGGCGTGGTGGAGGGGGCCCCGTCCTCTCGCATCTCTCTGGTTGACATCAGCGCCGTTCTGCAGCAGAAACTCACAAGCTATCAAAGAACCCTGAGGGAGAGAAAGGAAGAGAGAGCGCAGGAGAGAGAGGGAGATATATAAGAAAGCAGTCAAGGATTATGTAATACACTGGGCTGCCTTTAACCCTTCTCAATCCCCATACACCTTGAAATGCCTGTTTTTACATTTTGTTTAATTAGTTCTCACTCATCCTTGAAACAAGCAGAGAAATTCAGTGCAGATGAAAAAGGTCAGCAGTGCAGACCTATTGATGCATAATATAAATAGTGTAAATGTAATTTGTAATGTAACTATATAATTAATGCAATAGTTTATGTAATGTAAATCAAATGTATAGCAAAATGTCAATAAATACACCTTTAAGGATGGTTAGTTGTTTGACTTTTAGTTGCTTGAAACTTACATGAAAGTAAATTTTGGTTGCGTTGCATAATGTAAAGCCTCCTACAGCTCACTTGCAACTTGTTTGTTCTCTCTGATCATTTTATACAGCCAGAATAAATCGATATAGTACTAGTGGATCAACGTAATGTGTTTCATTAGACTTAGTTATTTTTTATGGCTTGTGTAATTGTTGCACAGAAATTAGGCTTTACACGGTGAAGCTTACACAAACCTTGCTGCACGTTGGACGTTGCATGAAAGCTTCACCAAATAAAGCAGAGCCTAAGCGTTAACATTTCTAACTTCATTACGTAGTGAGAATGATACAGAATGGAGTGACTCACCCCCATCACAGCTTGTATTAATGGGCTCTTGCTCTCGTCCTCATCATTAACGGAGTTGATGTCCGCCCCATGAGCTAATGCTTCGGCCATTACAGGCAGGTTGCGAGCTCGAGAGGCCTTATAGAGCAGCGCTCCGGGATGCAGCTCGCGCAAGTCCTCTGGATCTGACGCCTCCTGCTCGATCTCCACCTCACCGCTGGACTCCTCAGAGTCCTCACACTCTGCAGGGAGGCAGAGAGAGAGAGAGAACATGAAATCCAATGTGTAAGGTCGTTGAGATTAAACCGACAGCAATGTTTTTTTAGTTTATCTTTCTGATTATAATAATACATACTGTGCAGTAAAAAATAAAACGAGTTTCTTTACCTTATACTATAATTAAACAAAACGAGCACTCACCCTCCTCAGTGACGCTATCCACCACTGAACCGAACACCAGGATGTCCGTACTGCCGTCTGTACTGCCGCCCAGGCCACTGTCACTGCTGAGACCTGCAGGGCCAATCAGTGCCAAGCCACGGACACGTTACTCACACCACGGCCTCCACAAACACACAGCTAATGTACTACATCTTCACAACACTGTTAACAAACTAAAGTCCTGCATTTTTTATGGATTTCCAACATCTCTTTATCCCTTAGAATTAAACAGGCTGTTTTTATTACTGTGTCTTTAAGACTGATATATATATGTAAATTAGCTTTCTTTAGATTTGCTGGCCTGTTTTGTATCTTGTTCAAAAAGTTGTCTGAGCTGAAACACTGAATAAGAGGACATATGTGAATGTGTTTATATACTATGAGGAAAATTAGGTTTTCCAAGATATGGGCTCTTTACCATATTGGAAAAAAACAAAACACAAAATTTGGCATGTGCAAAAGTCTTCCAATATGTTAAATTCAGCAAATGAATAGAAACTGTACACTAACAGAAAAGTGCCATATTTAAGCTTTTTCCCTGTAGAGAATGCACTTGTATCCTCACATTTGTCACTTTTTTGCAATTAAAAAAACAAAAACCAAAATTTGAACAAATGTGTCCAAAATTTTGCATATGCTTATTTATTCGCCTTGGGCTGATCATGTTATCAAATACTTCAAAAATGTAAATAAATATCAATATTATGCAAGGTATCCATTCACTTTGTACAATTATTATAATCAAGGGTCAGTTATATATTATATACAAAGATGTATATAACAGAAAAGAATGCCCTCAATTATAGGCTATTCAAACAGAACATCACAAACTAATTGACTACAAACATACATACTTTGAATGCCACAAAGATTATAATGTGGATTTCTAATCTTACAAAGAATGCTGGAAAATATGCAAATGATTCAAACTGTACTGGACAAGCTTGTCCAGAAGAAGGTTGCCAATGCTCCAGTTTGGCAATATTTTGTTTTCCAACCAACCACATGCAGAGATTCACTTCAGTCTCTGACAGTGTTGGTGGTACTTCATAACTGAAATCATGATAATCTGCGATAGTTCTGTAGATATTAATCGTCTGCCTGAATTTACATTACCATCCAAGCTTACTGTATATGAGTGGAACGTAACTGTTTTAAACTATTATAGTGAATCTTATTACTGACATCACTACCTTTATCCACTATGGTAGTATGGTGAGTAAAGAGATGTCATGACTTACTGCGGGGCCCAGAGCCTGTGTCAAAGTAGGAGAAGAGCGAGTCTAGTTCATCAGGACAGAATAGTGACTCTCTGCGGAATTTGGCTGCAGCGGCTGAAGATAGTGAGAAAAGAGGTAATGAGTGCCCTATACTTCAATAATGAATATGCCCATTCTTCTCTGTTTATGCACGCCTGTTGTGTTTTCAGAGTTGAAAAGCAAGCTACACTATAATGCTACGAGTTAACCCCCTAATATCCCAGGCTTATTACATACTGAGGCTTATTATTAATTAACTATAGGGACTTTAATGCAAACTGGCTGAGTTATTCTTAAGTTATAGAAGTGTGTAATAAAACTGGGCGCTCCTGTAGGCCCTGGCCATTTAAGGGGTTAGGGCTTGGTTCAACTTCAGTTGAGGTAAACTGAGCAAAAGTTAGTAACACATCATACAACCATTGGGAATGGTCAACCAATCCTGACTGTTAGCATAGCCACTGGTCTAAAGGCTAATAAATAAAACCAAGCTAGCACTGGTGTAAAGCTTACCTGAGTTGCTCAGGTAACAAAGTCACAAAGAAAATCTGTTTATCACAGCCAGAGACAAGAAGCCAAGAGATAAGGTAGCTAGATAGCCAGCTACCCTGTTAACTTAACAGCTTGTTGTCTGCCTCATCTAAAGAACCATTACTGATGTTTCAGTAATCCATTCTCTCCATTCTAATGATAATTTGAAGACAGTTACTACAGTTATACAGCTTCAAAACAATATTCAGTTTCCTAGCAGTAACGTTTGCTATGTAGTAGTAATGTCACCTTCCTTCTGCACTTACCAGCTAATGAAAACAAAGGTTCAAAATAGCTCATCCCCAAATATCCACCCCATACAGTTATAGTTTTTCAAAAGTTTTCCCACCTTCAAGATACATCATTAGCACAGGGTTTTCCTAGTGTTTAAACTGGAAATATCACTCTATAGACTACTGCTGTACCACTATAGGATGCTGGTAGACATGACCATTTACAGTGATTCATTACCTGCAGAGAGGTTGCCCGGTGATACGCTCCCACCATCGCGCCGGTATTTCCGGCGAGTTTTAGGTGCTCGGACTGAGCTGTTGTTTCTTCTGCACTTCTTCACACGCCAGTGATGTGACTTCCTGCCCCCCTCAACCAGCGCCTCAGAGCCGCACATCTTCTTCAGGAACTTCCTCTCCACGTACTTAGCTTTGATCCAAGCCTCTTTCTCTTGCCTGGAGAAGAAGCATCAGGCATCCTTTTAGGCCTAGAAAAATGTTTTCTGCATTGACAACTGTTTAATCTTTGATCTAATGAGGAGAGCACAATAGCTGGACTGACCTTGAGCTGTTTGGGCCAGGCTTCTTCAGCCCTCTTTCTTCACAGGCGCCCTCATAGATCTGATTAATTACTGTGTTGCCAACTTCACACATTAACTAATTTGGGGGGAAAAGAGTCAAAAGAGAGTTTCATGAGAAGTCTTTAAACTTTACGCAGCAGTGGACCAAAGAAGTAGTCCAGGAGAAAGTGAATGACTAATTAAACATAAAAAAAATAAATTTGATTAAAACCTTACCTTTATTAGTTCTGGTTCCCAAGAGTCCAAAGTCAAAGAGCGCACCTTTGAGCAATGAACACCCAAACTCCTACACAGAAGGAGCAGACCAATAAAACATTATTAACCTTGCTTCTTTAAATGCATTTAAAGAGTAGTGGTATGTGTACCTGTCCCGAATCAGTCACAGTAGAATGGATCAACACATGGAACTGAAGCTTATTGTGTGCTACTGTTCTATCACTATATAAAAGAAGCACCATGCTGACTTTACTGTTGGATGCACTGGGTGGTTTTGAGTGAGTGTGCACACATTCAGAACAGAATAGAGATCATATTAAGGGCTTAATTATTGATGTGTTTCATCAGAGTAATGATAAAAGACAGCTAAAGCCCAAAGTACATTTGTTTGCTTGCTCAAAATTATATGTGCCACAAATAAAATAAGACATAAAATCTGCCAATCGTTAGCTTTGTTAGATGTGTTCTTTACATATCAAAATAAATGAGACAGGAGCATTGAGAAATCATGTTATTGAATGGGAACAGTAGATTAAATGTTAAAAATAGATGCTTTTTTGCCTGTGCATTAAGGGATTAACCATTGGATTTAAAGGGGAATTCTCCCAAGTTATCCACATTTCTGCAGACTTATAGTCATTCAGAGTGGCTTGATGTGAAATATGCCATTCAAGAGAAACTTTCCAACTCTTTAAAATGGTAGTGATAGAAACCAGACATCCAAATCATTTAACCTATAAAAGCTATTTTACAGAAAGTTAAGCTTTTGACTTAACATGTACTTTTAGGTAATATAGTACCAACAGACAACATATTTTATCCTGATCAACATTAAATATAAAAAGTCAGAAGACAGGTAGGTTCAGTGGCTGGTTTGGATAGTAAATACAATGGCTATATTTATGTTTTTATTTCCTTCAAAACTGGCCAAACATCCGGGTGACAAAACAGAACAAAGGTACATTTATACTTGTCAAAAAGCCAGGGCTGTTACATACAGGTGAATGTCTTATCTTAAATATTCCAGGGACAAGGTGCCCCTCTCTCTAGTCTCTGTTATGTCTATGACATCTAACAGTGAATGCCTCTCTGTGTCTTTAGTCTGCGCTCTTGTCTCCAATCATCAGCGACTGGCTGTGTGAAGGTGGGAAAGATCTAATCTGATTAGCCGACTGGCGCCACTAATCTACAGATGGGCTGATGAGGCAGAAGAAGTGCTTGTGCCAGATTGTGTGACGCACCTTGTGCATACTGTATGTGTGTGCAGAAGTGTCAGATGCTTGGAGATGGCTTCCCTGCTGTAAAGCCACGCTGTTGTTTGGGTTGAGTAAGTCACAGGTGACGTCAGCAGGCATGGTTAGCCTCACAGAGGCTGTGTGTTTAAGCTGTATCATTCAACTGTCAGGAAAATCATTCTGTGAGCTGGAGGCATGAGTCAACTCTAGATTGGATCTGACAGTATCTGCCCTTTCATTTCAGTTACATGCACCTACAATTTCAGTTAAAACAATACTTTACATTAAAACGACAGCAAAATTTTTGGGATGGCGTCCAACAATTGTTGAACACCTGCTCATCCGGTGTTTCAATCAAGGGTATTAAAAGGTAATTTGTCCCCCTTTAGTGCAGCAACAGCCTCTACTCTTCTGCAAAGGCCTTACACTAGAAGTTGGAACATTGCTTTGAGGATCTGATTGCATTCAGAGACAAGAGCATTAGTGAGGTCAGGTACTGATGTTGGATGATTAGTTCTGGACCAAAAACACCACTGTCATTCCAAAAATGGAACTCACTGCAACTCATTTCAAACATGGAGCTCCATCACACCTGAGAGCTTCACAGTGCAGCGCTGGGGGTCTTTATACCCTTCTAGCAGATGCTTGGCATCACTCTTAGGCTCAATGTGTCCCATTCTATCAGAAATTATCGAAGATAATCCTTGGTTTTGACATTTATAGCTCAAACTGAACTGTAGTTTCTGGTAGTCACGGTTTGCCACTGAGAAGCATGGTGTAATTGTATGATGTGTCGCTTGTAGCTCATCAAAACAAATTCTGACTAAAATGTATGTTCAAAACATTTAACTGATGCCACATTTGTGTTTGTAAGTAGAGATTTTTATTATGATTCGAATTTGATGAAAAGTTATAGCTGTGCGTTGTGTGTATAATTGCTTTGGGGGGCAATGCTTCACCTGTGGATGCCGGAGCACTCGATGCACAGCAGGATGCCCAGGTTGATGCTGGCCCAGCGTGGGTCAGCCTGGCCGCAGTCGCAGCACAGCTCGTTGCCGGGGAGAGACTGGACCCTCTGCAGCAGCGTCTCCCCCCTCACACTCCTCTCTCGCGGCTCACTGGCTGAGTCTATGCTGCTAGTGGAGGGAGATGCCGTCCTGTCCAAACGCTGAGAGGCAGATAGGAAGTTATACCCTGCAGCTTTATCAGCTTATTCCACCAGCATTTTAACACTTTAGTCCTGGAGTGGTCCTGTCCTGCACATCTGAGTGTTTTCCCTGCTCTAACAGATCTCCTTTAACTCATGAAGGGCTGGTTAATGAGCTGATTAGTTGGATGTAGGTTTTAACAAGGAAAATACCAAAAATGTACATGGCAGGGTGTACTAGGATTGTGAGCCACTGTCTTAAAAGACAGGTATGTGGACCCACACTTTGATTCCTCACTCTAATAACTACATAACTAACACATTAGCAATATAGTAGTTACCAAATAATTTACAGCAGTTACTAAATAATAAACCTGCAGGTTATAGGATTAAAGCGGTAGAGAGGAGATTAGACACTGCATCTGTAGAATTTAATTGGCATTAAAGGTTAAAAAAATTCACTAAATGAGCACCAGCATGGTAAAAATCAGTTCATGACATATAATAAATATCTTTGCCACTGCTGCTGCCTGCTGTAAATATGCTAGAGGCCTTTACTTTAGGGCAGAGGTTTCCAACCATCGACCAGCACTGGTACCGAGCCAAGGATGGTTTGCTATCAGGCCACAAAAATGCACACATGAACAACCAAGAAGAAAAAGCATAATTTAGTCAAAAATATGATTACAGCTACATAAAATATGAAGATTTTAATGTGCCAAAAACCATTCAGTGTGGTATGCGGAAGCTAGTGAATGAAACTATGAAGCCATCAAATTACATTCCCATTCGGAGACTTAACAGTCATACACAACCCTCCCACCCCATCCAGTTCTTCTACTGGTCCATCAAAACCATTGTGTGCTTATCTCAGTCAAAGATAATGGTTGGGAACTTCTGCTTTAGGGCTCTGGAGAGCTGCATGTATGTAGTGTGACTGACCTCTATGTAGTAGTTGTCTGTGATCTCTCTGTAAGCTGAGGCAATGCTGGCCTGCACAGCCTGAATCCAAGCCTGACGCAGCTTCTCTGACTCAGCCTGTAACATGCAGCTTCTGCAAAAGGATAAGAGAATAGAAATTAGTAACAGGTCATGCACACATCCCATACATATCATATATTATCTTCACTGTCATATAAGAACCTCCTAACTTTTTAAATTTGCTCTTTCCCAGATACAAGGTTTTGCCATAACACTGTCTATATGTAAGTACTTATATGTAAATAAGAACTGCATAAAACTAACCTAAACCTCAGTGACTAAAAATAAATGTTTTACCCTTTCAG
Source organism: Colossoma macropomum (assembly GCF_904425465.1). Taxonomy (NCBI): domain Eukaryota; kingdom Metazoa; phylum Chordata; class Actinopteri; order Characiformes; family Serrasalmidae; genus Colossoma; species Colossoma macropomum. The sequence goes on from NW_023494810.1 coordinate 23,770,409, forward strand.
TTAGAAAAATTAAACATTATATGAACAGTACTGTGTAAAAAAAAGACTACTCATCCGTCTATTAAATTTTCAGTCAAAACAGCGTTTATGTACAAGTTATTCAATTATTTTTCAGTGTCAGAAAAAAACAGGTAACATATATTTAACAGAAAAGTACACAAGTGCTTCCAGCAGTATATTATCAAGTCTATCAGGTATTTCATTTTTACACTCTTTACTTTTGTGCTCCTACTGCCACTTTAACTCTTTGATCTTTCTATCTGAAAACCAATGACTTACAGCTGTGTCCTCCCAACTAAAGCTGTTCCCAAACGAGACAGTGACATTGTGTTCCGCTTCATTCACAAAAGATAATACCCAAGCACACCTTAACTGCCTCGCAAACTTGTTTCTCGTATGCATCTTAAATGACTAAAGGATGTGTTTCTAAGGAGATTATATACAAGATAAACCAATTCACGTAAGTAAGGGACCTGGTAGACAAAACTGTCGGATAAACAATACTTAAAGCTTTCATCTTTGAGAGAGAGGAGAAAATCAAGTTCCACTCTTGAACACAGAAACTGGACATCTAAGACATGGAGTCAGGTTTTATGGACTGATGAGTCTAAACTTGTAATTGGATTGTGAGAAGTAGAAAGCGCGACCAACTTTTAAGACTGAAATTTGAAAGTGTGGAGAAATTGACACTGAAAAATATATAACTTGTACTTAATAGCTGATTTGACTGGAAATTAAATAAATGCAAAGGTGGTCTTTGGCGTTTGCACAGAACTGTAGCTTTTGTTAAAATCTTCTTTAACTCGTCATTACCATTTTGCTCATCCTAACAAGATGTTACTGTCTTGTTTTTCCTACAAAGTCAGGACATTTTTGTCACGTCATGACAGACTGACTTACGTACGTACACATGCACATGATTATATAGTAAATATGAGAGAATACTTGCTTTGTAGGGGACACCACTTCAAAGCAGAACCTCCGTTCTATGTCCTCACAAGGTTTGACTGAGCAAAGCCTCAAGTCCTCCACCACTACTGTCAGAGAGTCCTATAAAGATAAAGATTTTATAATGTTAATCTGTTTATCTAATGAGTTTCACAGTGATATAAAAGTATACAGATCTTCTAAACAAATCTCTAACATTACATTGTGTATGACAAAAATAAAAGTAGAAAAGTATTTGTAATTACCTTTAACCTCTTCTGATAGACAAGCTGGCTGTTTTGTATTGAAAACCATCGCCTGATAGGAGGAGAACAGAACAAAACTGTTAGCTGTAGTTACTTGTTTATAGACCAGAGATGGGTTGGAAGGAGGAGGAATATTTCTTCCGGTTACCTGTTCCACGTCTTGAAAGCATTACTGGCTCTCTTAAACAGATATCCCTCCATCACGACTCCATTCGGGGCATCTACATTAAATTCCACCTTTGAATCGTCATAGGCAAAGTCCTGCCAATGACAAAATAAAACATGTCACAAGTCTTAACAGAGTATCATTAAGTGGTCCATGTTTACAGGTCAGCGAGCAAAGCACTACAAGTAGCTCCCTACTGAAGTCATTTTGCCACTAAACCCACTCGCAGACAAACAAAAGACAAGACCTAATCCCCTCTGTCACTCAAAGATAATCCTCATGGATATATTCATATCCTGCTACCTAATTTCCATTAGCCCACTTATAAAGAACACACACAAACACCTCTGACTGGAATATAACTCAAGAGGTGTGTTGAAATATGGCAAAAGGAACAAAGTGCTGTAGAGGAAACTTCAAAGAATTCTAAAAGACCAGCACCTGCAATCAATACAGCTGAGTCCATCTGTCAGAATGGACTCTATTGAACCAACCACAAACAGCCAAGTCAGCACAATAAGTACTTTTCAGAAACATGATGTCAGATTTTCAAGTTTCATGGACCGTCCAAAAACCAGGGGTGCAAAATACTTAAGGAATTGTACTTTGTTACCATACCTTTGTATTATTTTGGATGATCTGTAATCTACTTGAGAGAAAACGTACTTTTTCCTCCTTACATTTTCATTGAGTCCTTTAAAGTACCCTTCTCTTGCCAATCAGTCCAGTTTTTAACTTCTAAACAAATTTATAACAGTGTAAAATGAAACTGCCCCCAACTATGGTCATTTGTCTTGGTGCCAGGACTACTACTACTGATCAGTCACCAGATCACACATCACCAAACAAAAAAAATAAAATAAAATTGGTAACACTTTAGTACTGGGGGTAATTATAATGCCACTGTACTACTCTTATTAAGTCTTAAAAGCCAGTAGCTACTAATTAACTGGCTGGTCATTACTATGTTATTAAGCAAAAACTAGGCTTAATTAGCATTTTCCATATTAGACATCATAATCTTTTGCATAACACTTTAGGTGTCCATTATTATGCCCTCATTAAGCCTTTACAAGCCAAACTGGTAACCAGCTTCAATCCAGTAGCTACTAGTTAACTTGCTTCCAATTACCCCAGTTCACTGTTGTTACAGCTTAATTAAGTAGTTGATTTGATTTATATACATATATTTGTATTATCACACATGCCTATACATAAATTCATTACACACATGCCTAAGCAAACACAATTTCCCCCGCCTGCAATACTTGTATGTGATAGAGCCCTAGTTGTTCATTTCATTCTCAACTCGCCCGTTCTGTCTTGTGACAAACTTCATTGGGATGTGCATACTTGTAACAAGTTGCAGAATTCAGTGCTTTTTATTATGTTATGGTAATTATATGTTATCATCATTGTGATAAATGACATCATGCTTTTCTGAGCATACTGTGGATATACTCAGTACTTCTAGAACACTGAACAACTTCATATATCATTAAAAAATATTTACACCAATCCTGTAAACAACAAGAATCAATGTATAGTAACTGCATAAAATTTATAGTAACAAGTAGTCGGATGTTACCTAATTAAACCATTATCTTACTTCTTAACATATTTATCATTTTTTTCATTTGTTGCCTTCCTAAATAGTTTATGTTCACAAAACTCTAAGGTTAAATATTGTGATACACACCATGAGAATATCTTCAAGTATTGTGATTGTGTTTTACCATATCACCCACCCTTAGACAAAAGTAGGAAACAACAGAAAAGAGGATGCAGACACTTTCCACATACAGCACCAGAGGGACTGAACAGAGTTGCTCTCAGCTTGTTAGCATGAAAACATCTGACAAGCCGTCAGTCCTTTCATCCCACCACTATGATGAAATGCTGGGTTAATCAGAGCCACTGCAGTATGCTTTAGTACAATACTATAGTAGAGTTCAGATGTGAACTTTTAAGATCTTTCATTTTCCCAACTACCCATTCAACTAAAATCCTGAAGATACTGAAGATGCCACCTTGGAGCAATATTGCACTACAGGACTTCAAGTCCACTTACAGCTCTATACTGTATGAAAAGCCAAATGTGATCCTGTGTCATGGGAAGGAAACCACCACAGGCTGTATCAGAAAGCAAAGAACAATTTCAGCTTATGGTCAGTAAACGCTGCATGTCTACATAGTGATTTATTAACATGATTAATGACAATAAGACAATACACATACAGTCATTATTAGACATACACTAAGTTATGAAAGGTACTGTGTGTTGAAAGGTAATGAAAGGCAGAGTCTGTTTCCCCAGGCAGAGACTATTTGTAGTCCTGCACTACACAGCATTCAGACTGGAGATTCTACATAGGGGAAAAGTCCAAGACTAGTTAGAGATGGCACCAGTCGGGCCAATATCAGAACATTCGTAATGTGTGATGTGATGTTAGCTATGTATTTGGGTGGTTTCAGCAGGATAGCCTACTTTTAGATGGTCATTTTAAAGTGCCTCAATTAAAAATTTTAAATTTAAAAAATGTAATTATTAATTCATTAAATCTATTGAAAAACAAAAAGTTGAAAGCTTAGCAGTTTTTAATTAATATGTCTTAATTAAAGAAATATCAGATGTGGTATTGGTATCCTCTGATACTTCAGCATTCAATAGCAGTATTAGAAAAGAAAAAGTGGCATTGAACCATCTGTAAAGACTAGGCTTAGTCCCTGTCCATAAAACCGATTTTGGTTTTCAGAACCAAAAAGTGGTATAATTAAGGTGGAGAGAGCTACAAGTGTGCTTTACAGACTGGATTCAAGATGCTTCCAACCACCAGTCAAAAACTCAAAGAAACATGTTATAAAGCCCCTTTTTCTGTGCTTGTTTTGTAAAAGTAAGAAGATTTTGGAGTAAGAAGGTGTCTCTTGAGCAACTTTAATTTCAAGAGAAACAGAGAGAGAGAGAGAGAGAGAGAGAGAGAGAGAGAGAGAGAGAGAGAGAGAATGAGATAGTAGAGAATGAAAGAAAATAAGAGAGAGAGTAAAAGAGAAGAGAGACAGAATGAGATTGACAGAGAGAGAAATAACGATAAACTGTGAATTAGAGAATTTGAGAATTAGAGAATGAGAGACAGGCAGAGAGGAAAGAGTTGGAGAGAGACAGAATGAGATTGAAAGAGAGATATAGTAGAGAGAGAGAGAGATAACTAAACTACTGAACTCACCAGAGCGTAACCGAACCTCCACAACCTCCCTAATATCTTCATCTTTAAGAAGTGTTTGTCCAGCAGCATTGGTAAGGCTCTAAATAAAACTCCCTACCAAAAACAGTCGGAGCTCTACAGTGCGGTCATTTCCACTGCAGCGCAGTGCAGGAACGCGCACGAGAAGTTCACAGCCGCGCGGCTTCAGAGCGAATGAGAGAGCAGCGGCCTCGCGCTCTGCTCCTCTTCAGGCGCCACCTGCTGCAGCGGCGCGCGCTGGAGCTCTCATTAGCATACAGCTGTCGATCTATGCGCGCGGCTCTTCACGCGGCCCCCTGACCTGACCGGAGAGCCGCAGAGCCTCAGACCACAAACATTATTTCACAGCCACGAGCAGATTTAGGCGGATTTACGAGCGCCCTCGTGCCCGGTGTTCCACCCCTGGCCTCCGGCGAGGCGAGCACTTTAAACGGGGGGATGGAGGGGAACATTCGCTTTTGGAATAGCCGGCGTCCATCTGTCTGACAGTCCACCAAACAATTCCTGCTTAATCAAGCAAACATTATTGCCCCTCGCGATCCCCCTCCCCACGTGCAGCCTTCTTCTTCTTCCTCCTCCATTTCCCTCACAGGCATGTGGTCACGCGGGACTGCACTGGCTGGAGCACAGGGCTAAACTTTGACTATTCTTCTTAAGTCAGGAATCCTTATGGATACAGTAAAAAAACACCTAAAGGAGCCTTTTTTACTCTTCCTGCTTCACTTACGTCTTTTGTGTCTTATGACTGCTTTTTATGCACCAGAACAGTCATAATTCATAATCCCCATTTTCTAGCCTCTCTTTATGCCTTAGTATCAAACAAGCTGTTTTAGTAACTATGCATTTAAGATCGACTGACATACAGTGGTCTCAAAAAGTATTTGAAAAAGTATTTTATAAAAAAGAAGGTAATGGCATTGCAAAATAATTGCAATGCAAAAAAAAAAAAAATTGAATTTCCTCGCAAAAACAGTGGATTTTGCAAAGGAACTCAAAAATGCAAAAATATTGCACTTTTTTTTTTTTTTTGCAATGGCACTTCATGTGTTCAAAAACAAAATAAAACATCAAACCAGGCAGAATTTTTTAAACACACCATTCCAAGACTGCAGTTTCCTTTTTTGCAAAAGTATTCTTTCAACAGGTGTCCACTGTGTTTCAGATTATCATTTGAGCAGCTCCTTTGCAGACTTCTGCGGGTTTGCATCCAGAATGCCTTCTAAATTTATGATCCCATCAGTGAACACAAGCTTACTGACATCACTGTAAAAAAAAAAAGCCCCAAACTTTCCACAGTAGCCTTAGTGCAGTCTGGAATCCTTCTTCAGGCAAGAAATATCATTTTGTTGAACGTTTTATGTTGAAGAATGTTACTAATGGTTATATAATTTAAGTGTAAAATAAAATACTTTTTGGGGTCACTGTATGTAAATGGTACATACAGCATATGTATGTATGCCCTGTATTGTGCGTCATTCAAAAACTAGTCTGGGTTAAAACATGAACGGACAGGGCTAAACTGCGGTACCGTGAAATTGTGGATATACAGTTATACGCAAAATTTTTTTGCAAATGTTAACGCATGTTTGCTGACTCTTCAAACCTTTTGCTCGAACCCATCAACGATGAGCTCATCTATGCAGCTGACTGAGGATCTGAAAATAAAGCTAACTGATGCCTACAAAGCAGGGGACAGTTATAACAAGTGGAACTAAAAGTCAAGGCAGAATCTGGAAAACCAAGAAAACAATCACAACTGCTTGTATGTTGGCCAGAAAGGCAAAGCAAAACCCCCGTATGACATGAAGGAAAGTTTAGCTGACACAGGTGTGGTGGTGCACCCTTCTACTGTGTAGCATTGCTTGCACAATCATGTTCTACATGTAAGGACCATCAGGAAGAAACCTTACCTGTCACCTCATCTCAAAAGCTTGAAGTATGCAAAGCAACATCAAGATAAGCCAGAATAATTTTGGAAATAAGTGCTGTGGACAGATAAAGTAAAAGTGGAACTTTTTGGCCTCAAATCTCCAAAAGTATGTATGAGAAAAAAGGAGCAGCACTTGATGAAAAGAACACCTTGCTCACTGTTAAGCGTGCACCCCTAACTTTTGTTTACTGGTTGTTTCATCACTTGTTTGGACAAAACCCACTCATGTGTGTTCAAACACAGCTGTTGGGCCCTGCTGAACATGCCATAACTCTGTGGGAGAATGGGGTGAATGTGACTCCCAAGGGTGCCACAATGAAGTTAGGCTTAAATAAAAGGCCAGCGTGAGGATTATACCGCATGTATGTGCGTTTATGTGTGCGTGCATGGGGTGGCAGATGTAATGCGAAGTGGGAGTGGAAGAAAGACGGTGGGACAGCCAGAAAGATCGTAACTCTGCCATTCTGAACATGGGAGACAGAGAAAGAGAGAAAGAGACAGAGAGATGGAGAGAGAGACAGAGGGAGGGTGTTTCCACTGCTGCTCTAAGGAAGTGAAATTAGTGTGTGAACACATGCAGCTTCATGTTAGATGTGAAGCTACCACTTGATGAGTAATAGAGCCAATAAATATCGTTTCATTTCCATCTGTAAACCATCAGCTGGAATGAAGCTGTGTCTTTATGTGCTACTGCAAACTGTGAAAGTCAAAGCAGCTAATGAGTGATGCTGATACAAATATACATCACATTTGATTGATTTGAAGAAACAGTTTAGCCAAAAACAAATTTAAACTATGTTTGGTATCTTGAGTTTGTTTTTTTAGTGTTTGCACTGGAGATAGGAGGTTAATGTAGACTGTAAAAAGTTGAGATTTAACACAAAGACTGGGATGTAACAATACAAGTATTCGTAATATGAATTCAGAATACAGAGAATAAGTATAAAGCCTGCTAAATGTGATAATCAATTATTAATCTCAGTGTTACTGAGCTCTGCTAAAGCCTGAGTTGACTGATAAAACAATATGATCAGTTATTAATCTCATTGTTACTGAGGACTGCTAAAGCCTGAGTAGACTAATAAATCAATGTGATGACAGTTATTAATCTCAGTGTTACTGAGCTCTGCTAAAGCCTGAGTAGACTGATAAATCAATGTGACGAGTGAGTTACTGATCTTAACTTTACTGAATTCTTTCAAGGGATGATTGAACTGAAGTCTTTTCAGTAGCTGACATGATCATGAGTGACAAGCTTAGCATTAGTATTGTACTAGACTTGTGCATGCATTTTCTAGCCTGATGTTATATACATATCATCCAGTAACAGCGAAGAACAGTGTGAATTGAATACAAGTTAGAACAACAGAGTTTTCCCAGTATTCTGAATACATTACTTTAATGTATTATAACAGAATATATTACTGAATACATTCAGGGCAAGGTATTCAGCATTCAGCCATCATCACTTGTTCAAAGTATTCTGCCCAATGGGAATAACTTTGTAATTGTTTTTATAAAAAAATATAATTTTAAGACAACCAATACCTTGTAAACTCAAAGGAGCAACCTTAGGAGCAACCAAAATCTACTAATATGTCTACAATGAAAGTCCATTAGTAGATCTGTATCTGTGATAGTATTGTCTACCAAATATTATCACACGAGGCAGGGGCGCACTTGCTCAAGCTGTGAGGTCAGGGGGTCAAAAAGGTTGTGATCTCCTCACACTTCCTTTATGAAAGCACTATGAACTGAACGTAGCCTGACTTAAGAATGGACTGAAGGACAGCTCTGTTGTCCAGTGGCTGTTTGAAGGGGGCGGGACAAAGGCATTAATCCACAGGCAGGGGCAGCAGGTCACAGGAGCAACGTGGCATTTGAATGGAGCATGCTGAGTGTCCACCTAATGCTCAATGACCGACACACTGGACGTTCTAAACAGATTTTGCTGCTTTATCTCTTTCGTTTTCTCTTTTTACTCTCATTCATCTTCATCTAACTCCTTATCTCTTTTCAGAATGTTTAGTAAAATTATATTTAATTATTATTTTTTATATATAAAAATTGCATATATCAGATATATTATATGCAATGTTAATTATTATATATAAAATATATGCAAAATATAGCCAAAAATTATATATGATAAACTATCTTCAGATATAAATCTATATAAGTTTTACAAATATCAATAGTACATATTGAATACATAAAATATGCAGATTTTTTATATATTTATATACATACAAAATCCAAAAGTAGTATTTAGTATTTATTTATATAATCATTATTACTATTATCTTTATAGTCAGCATCATACATAATGAACATAATTCTTTTTATTTTATTTTTAATTAATTTTAATTAATTAATTTATTTTCTTTTTGATATTTTCTAATTCTATCATGATTATCAATCATGATCCATAAGAATTGTTTTCTTTTCACCCTTCTGGATGGCAATTTGGATTAAATGGGTAGTTCAAGGCCAAACACTGTCTGATTTTATTGCATATTGATGTCTGTATGTCAGAGTCAAAACCCTGCTCCTCTAAAACGCTGTCCCGAGTGCAGAAGCAGATGGCTCATTTCACCTGTAAGCCTTATTCTCAATGACACAGATCTAGCCCGCAGACAACTCAGCTGTGTGTGTCCATGCGTACACGGGGCCGCTCTCGGATCGAACCGCACATGTCCAGAACAGTTGGTGGTACTAATTCAGCAGCGATGCTTTTTGGCGTGCCACCTCTCCCTCTCTGGCTCTGTTACCTCTATGCCAGTGCCATCTGCTGCCTTTGGTGAAGCTGGCCAGGGGAGAGGGCTTGGCCTTGTGCCACCAGGAGAAACATCCAGACCTGAGAGAGAGACTCTAATTCAGACCCACCTGCTCACTTAACTGCCCGCTGCACAGGATGGGGCAAGATGCAGGACTGTCCAGCACAACAGGGTTTAAATGTAGGTGTGGGTGCTTTTAGCTGATTAAGCCCACAGCTATGGAATGGACTGTCAGAGTCTTTGAGGAACTCAAAATCTTTAGCTGTTTTAAGAAAAAAAATGAACACTATTACTACTACTAATAACAACAGATCAGTAAGATATACTAGAGAAAGGCTATTAAAGGCTTTTAATGTCATATGTAAGACCTTACAGTCCATGTGAAACTTCATACGAAGCCAGTGTAAACTGATTAAGACTAGTGTACTCATGCTCAAACTGTCTTTTCCTCAATCTTATTATTATAACAGCTACTAATTAGTGTTGTAGTACTTGAGTCCACAAATTAATGGTCTTGATCTTTTCTCAGTCTGGACCTATTTCGGACTTATTACAACAGCTACTAATTAGTGATGTAGTACTTGAGTCCACAAATTAATGGTCTTGATCTTGTCTCAGTCTAGACATTATTTGGTTTTGGTCTTGTCTCGGGTGCTCTCGACTGGATCCAAAAAAAAAAACATTTATCTGTAACTTTTGTGCAAAATCATAGTTTGTAAAAGTTTAATCATTTTTAACATATACAAATACACTAATTTTTGGAACACAGAACAGCATAGAATATTTTAACACTCCTGTGATAATTCTGAGCACTTTTGAACTCCAGTTATAGGACTTTATAATGGCGCCTCATGCACAGGTAAGTCTTCTTTGTATTTTTAATGAAATACATCCTTCTACCAAATTTAAAAAAAAGGTTATGCACAAATGGTTAGAAACCAGTTTAATTTTTAGCTTAAATTTTAGTTGTTTAGCTTTTTTCACCACAATTCATTGAGGACTCACTCGTGGGCACCCTACTGCATTCTGCAGCTATGATTTTTATATAATGGGAGAAATAAGAAGTGGCCAGGCTCCCCTTAAACCAACTCTGAGAGAATAACCCCAGCATCATTTGCTTTCAAAAGTTACAATGCAATTTTGGAATGAGATTACAATATAATAATATTAATAATAATTAGGAATATTTTATGCTATATATTATTGTTATATTTTCCAAATATATTATAAAATATTATTTATTAATGTACTTCAAATGTAATGAATAATACGGACCCAGTTTCTTTTCTTTTTTTTTAATTTTTACATTCTGAATAAATCTTAATCTGGTCTCAGTCTTAACTAGGACTCGCCCTCTACAAAGACCTGGTCTTGATTCCGACTCAATGTGTCCAGGTTTTAGTTTTGACTGAGACTCGTCTCTAATGGTCTTGACTACAACATCGCTACTACTACTAATACTAATACTAATAGTAATAATAGTAGCAATAGTAATTACTACTACTTCTACTACTACTACTATTATTATTATTGTTATTATTATTATCATATCCACATGGCTCTCTTTCAACCCCCCTCTGCAAAGTCTGTAGCACAATAATAGGCTCTATTACTCCGGAATTGCCAATAAAGCCGGTATAAAGTGCCTTTGTGTCCTGAGTACTGTACTGTACACTGTGTGCAGAAGCCCATGTGAGTCTGTGTGTGGTGGGGTGTAAATAACCAGGCACATGAAGAGTGAACGTGCCATGTATTGATCACTTTGAAATATGAGCACAATGTGCTGTTGAGATTGTTGTAGATGTGCACATCATCACATTCTGGATTGTGGTACACTGACATGCGCTAGAAGGGCTAGTCTAACAGCTAGTCATAGTATACACACTACTCTACTGGTTAAAGAGTGCTTTACTCAGACATTTCCCAAAGTAAATCAATATCACAACATCAGTATAGGCGTGTGCAATCCTAAGGACGGTCTTACTGTTATATAAAGTGATTGTTAAGAAACCACTCCAACCGTCAACTACGAAACAGTCAGTCATAGCAAATGCTACTGGTTTGGGTCTCACTTCATTTGAATAGTCCACTATAGTGCTCTACACATTATCTACAAATGTTCAAACTATCTGTTGATTCTAAACAGTGGTGGGGTTAGGATTTGGACCAGAGTTAGGGCTAAGACCAGGGTGAGGGTTGGGTTAAGGTGTTGGGTTGAGGTTAAGGTCAGGGTTAGGATTAGAGCCAGGTTCAGAGTTAAAGAAAATTATGGTCAATTTAGTAGATATTTAGTTGAACGTAACTTGAAAGTAAATGAAGTATCTACAAAACATTTAAAGTGGATTATCAAAGTAAGTGTTACCCTGGTTTGTTTCAGCATTAGTCATTAAAGGAATACTCCAGCATTACTCAGCCAAAACTCTATCTGCTGTTTCGCTAGCATATAGTCAAGTATCACATACAATATTTCCACTGTACTCAGCAAAGAAACAGAAAACGTGTTGACTCGGCTGGAGCATCTCTCCATTGGCTTCAATAATGCATGTGTTGCGAGTCAATTTTTCTGTTTATTTCTAAGTGCAGGGAAAGTATTGTCTATGGTAATCGACCATATGGTAGAACTCTGTGTGAGCATGAAACTGAACCCTGAACTTCGAGACCCAAACAGGCCTAACAGGTACTGCTAAACTTAAAACCTGAACCCGAACCAAACCCACTCTCACACACTACCACTAAGATGATAAGATTACCACAGATATGGTTCTATAGTACTTTGTCACAAAGTGAGTGAAAACAACTCTCAGATTATAAGATTATGGCAGACATGGTTTTACAGTACTCTGCTTTGTTACTAAGCAATTGCTCAACAGAAACTGAGCAAAAACAACTCTACACACTGTTATTTCATCAACGCTGGCCAGTTATTAAGACCAGCTTTGTTGTACTATATTAAATTAGGACGAGGAAAATTTGTACATAAAAAAATGTACATATTGCTTCAAATAATAAAAATGACATTTAAGTATAAGTTATTCAATTTCCTGCATCAGAACAAAAAATAAAAAAAAGAATATATTTAACCTTTAACAGAAGCGTCAACGCTACATATAATACCAAAGTTTTACAGCATTTAGTTTCCACCCTTTATCCTTATTACAGCTTTCATTTCTTTCAGGAGACCTGCTTTCAGTTTTGCAAAGAAATCTGAAGGGATATTTTTCCACTCCTCCAAACTTCGGTCTTAGAAGTTGTATTTTCTGCTTTTCGTGATTCCATTAATCCCAAACATATTCAATGACACTGAGGTGGTCAGTTAATTTTTCTGAGAACACCAGGCTGAAAAAAGCTGCAGTATTCATTTATTTCTTTCCACTATATATATTTCCATATACATTGTATACAACCTGATCTATTTTTTCAGCTCCCTTTTTGTCTTTTTGTACTAATTGAGGGTTCAACCTCCGTGAAAAAACAACCCCAGTCGAGTCCCACCCTCATGTAAATGTGTGCATTTGTGTATATACTGACAGAGGGTGGGTTCACTGGATACTGCTCAGTCACTAAGGATGAAACTGAAAGGCAGAAGGCATCGTAAAAAAAGGCATTTGGAAGCACACACCACCTCCTGTGTCCATTCAAAGCTTCAAAAACACTGGCTGAATAAGTTTATTGTCCATGTGTTGTTGTGTCGTCCCTTCATCTCCCAACTTCCCACACTCTCACACATGCATTGATCCCTCCGAACGTGCTCAGCATGTGACGGCCATAAATCAGTACTTTATAGATCTAGAATCAATCAATCATCTCCCAAGGCCTAATAAACAAGCTCGCGCTTGCACGTTGTGTTTGCTGAGTGAAGGATAAAAACCGACAAGAAAACGATTATGAGTTAATAACGCAAAGCAGCTCTCACTTCATCTCAACGTGAGACCCATAAGGCTCAGCCTGCTGATCCCTAGGCTTAATATTCAGTTATTAAAGGAATACCTCAACATTGTTCAACCTAATCTCTATCTGTCACATCTGTAGCATACAGTCGATCACCATGGACAACAATTTAGAAGAGTAATCTGTTCTATTGTGAGTTCAGAGTCTTTTTTATTACTGTGTGGTAATTGACCATATGCTATGGGTGTAGCAGATAGAGATTAGTTTAAAAAATGCTGGAATATTACTTTCAGATTTATTATTCAGTAACTACTATCAAAATAGGCTAAGCTGAACAATAACATACTATACTTTTCAAAATTTTTTGAATACTTTACTGAAGCAGCTAAAAAATTTGCCATTTACGAATATTTGGCAAAAAATACATAAAAATGTGTGCAATTCATAACTACAAACAGACATGCATTTGATACATCATGCTGGTGTGGGTTTCCTCTTTTTCAATTATGTACATAAAAGCAGTTTGAGCGCTAATAGGTCCCCTTTGTTGATAATGTTCAGCCTGCCAATCACGGTTTTAAAAGAACCTGTAGATACTCTGTTGATCAATAAACCGCAAACTAATTACTAAACCGATTTAATTTAGCTTTTCAGTCAAAAGAAGATTCGAGTGAAGCTGTGTCTTACTCTCCGCCCACGCTACCATATATAGGAACCGAAATGCAGGCACATATATGGGTTTAAGGGGTTGAATAAAAACAAGAATAGTGAAATGATTTCATTCATTTCACCAAGCACTTAGATCGGTTGTGGTAAAGATTAATGAAAAAAAATGGAAAAAATAAACAGAAAGAAAATGCTCTTACCTGCATCAGTGTCTATGTGGAGGCAAGATGGAGGAGGAAGTCACATACAAAGAAGACAGAGAGAGAAAAGATCATTCATTAGACATCAGTTTGGTTACTGAGTCTTTAAAAACTCTAACAATTCACAACCATAAATTAAGTTAATTAATAACATTTACTATATCTTTATACAGCATTGATCTTTTGCATCCATGCACTCAGATTTAACCCAACAATTCAAATTCTAATAATCTGGCAGTATTTGAAATGAAGTGTTAGTGAATATAGCTTGTCTTTGACCATGAGAAAGTAGACTTGTAGGAATTTGCGATCTATATCATATGCTCTTAAGACATGGGGTATTAGGAACAATTGTATACACAGGATACAATTTGGGCTGAAAAGTCTAAAATACTGTGAAAGGGAAATTTTCACTGAGAATCTTTTTTCCATTTTGGACAGGCCTATTGTATTATTCTGGCTATGATTTATTGGTAGCTCTGTTGGCTAGCATTGTGCTAACAGATGGTTAGTGCCTGGGTGGCAAATCGTATGTGTATGTGTCTTGAGGGCCAAAATCCCCAGGCTGGTCAGGGAACTGTACTTTATTCATATGCTGATGAAAGTCTACACAAAGCAATCATAAGCCAGCCATCGCACCCATATGTACACCAACACATGCATGTACCCCTACACACTTAGAGAAGAGAAGAGCAGACAGTATGTTAGCTAAACTGATTTATAACAGAATCTAAGATGTAAAGGAGAAGGAATGCAATACTAATATTTATACTGAATTTATCAAACCTATTATTCCAATGACAAACTCAGCACTCAGATTCATACTGAATTTATCAAACCTACTATTCTAGTGATGAACCCAGCACTCATATTCATACTGGATTTATCAAATGTGTCTTGATTCAATACATCTTTAGATAGACCAAAGACAGAATAAGGAGTGCCTGTGAATGTTCTTTTATTATTTCTGTTACTGTGTCCCAATGTACTAGTCACAAGCTAATATGTTACCCCTGAACTAATGCACTAACTACAAGCTAATGTTAACCCCAAGCTAATGCACTAGCCACAAGCTAATATGTTAACCCCAAGCTAATGCACTAGCTACAAGCTAATATGTAGTCCTGAGCTAATGCAGTCATAAGGTAATATTAACCCTAAGCTGACATAATAGCCACAAGTTGACAAGTTAGCCCTGAGCTAGTGCAACAGCCGCAAGCTAATATGTTAGCCCCAAGTTAATGCAACATCATCAGGCTAATATGTTAGCCCCAAGCTAATACGCTAGCCAAAATCAAACATATTAGGCTAGAACTTACACACCAGCCAGAAGTTAATAGGTTAGCACTAATGCACTAGTCACAATATGTTAGTCCTGAGCCACATTATAATGATACAATAGTGACCATAGAATATGTTGTATTGTTACACCCCTAAAACTTACACTTTACTTTTACAGCTACCAAATTGTTCACTGTAGATTCTGAATGATAAGTCTTAGGTTTAGTAACTGAAATATAATCTTCAAGGTTCCAAGGAGTTTACTGACCGGTCAAGTTGCTGAACACCTCAATTCCCAATGTATTTAATTCTACTTGGAAGAAGTAGCACTAATATACTATATTAATCTAGAAGCATAGTCGAATAGAGTCTAAAAGAGACTAATATAGTCTCTACATGGACTCATTATGATACCTTGTATGGTCATTGAGTTAAAAATGTGACGATTGTTCTTAATTAAAATCCCACGCCGATGCTGAGCCGCAATAGTGATTAAGCTGAACTGAGAGGGTGATGAAGGTGAAAGCAGAAAGGCTCACCCTCTGCTGGATGATGGCATGCTGGTGCTCCATCACTCTCTTCTCCATGGCTGAGTCTATCACCAGCTGATCCAACTGCAGTCAAGACACAACACAGCAGGTGAGAGGAAAAATATTTTAATAACTTTCTGAACTCCAGTTTTGGAAACTCCTGCTTTCTTCACTTATTTGCCTTTGAGTTTCCCCTTCTTTATGCAAGTAGATTATTTTATATCTAATCTGCCCAGAAATATCTCATAAATATCAAACAAATAACATGACTTCATGGCCATTTTTAATGGAAATTAAATAAATAAAGGTTGGTCTCTGCACAGTACTGTATGCCCTTATTCATTTCTAAATTTTATCTTTCCACAACATGGGCCCTTTAAAACGCTTGTGTATAGCTATCCATCTTGTGTTGCCCTCCCACAGCAGACACCTGACCTCTGTCACACCCACACATGGCCTGCAGAAGAAGCCAGGTCACAGATTATCTCCTCTTTTCACTCATTAGGCCTGTGCTGCTCTGGCGCTTGCCTCCACCGCATGCCTGGCTCCAGGCACATGTGCGCACAGAGAGCAGATGGGAGCGGCAGAGCTAACGGGTCTGAAGGAGCAGGTGTTTGGAGGACGTGACGCTCACCTCAGCGGCCAGTTTCTTCATGTAGGGGTCAAGCTCGTCCAGAAGAGTGTAGCCCTGCTGGAACAGTGTGTACTGTGCCTGCATGAATGAAAGCATCTGCGAAGGACACAAAAGAAGAGGTTGGAGAACATTCCAGCGCTGCTCCAGTTAAACCCCTTGAACCCTAGACATGCCTTTCAGTTATTAATCTTAAAGGAAAATTCCACAGATTTTTTAAATGCCTGCATAATTAAATCAATAATATGTAAACAAAGTCATTCAGAGTGGTTTGATGTGAAATGATGCCTTTTAGAGAAACCCACCGAGTCAGAATTGATCATAGTGGCAGTGATAGGAACCAGACATCCAAAGCACATAAGGCCTCTAAAAGCTACCTCATAGAAATTATTACATAAAATTGTTACAAATATGCTGCTTAATGCCTTGATTTATTATCATTTTGAGATAAGGTTTTGGCCTAAAATATGTTTTTTTGAATACATTCATGGCAGAGAGATACATGCAAGGCTTTGTAAGGCAAAATCCATATTTTTTTCATATTTAACACTATTTTGCCATTATTAACATTACATTACATTCACTGGTCATTTTGGACAGTAAATAAAATGGCTACATTTGCATCACACACATTGTGACCTCTGGTTCCTATCACCGCCATTGCAAAGAAATCTGAGTTTCAATGTTTCTCTGCAATGAACCATTTTGCATCAAACCACTATAAAAAAATTAGTGGAATTCCCATTTTTTAAATGAATTACTATGAATTATTTTGTTACCGCTACAAAAGTAATAGAAAAGAGAAACTACAGTGAGGGTCTACACACAGGCCCTTTTTAAGGGGCTAAAATGTGAAACACTATTAATGTCATAAGGAGCCATGAGAGGTGATTAAATGTAGAAATAAGGCAATCCCTTACTGAGTCTAGGATTTCAAACTTCTTTTTGGCCTGTAAAACGTTGATCTAGGGAGAAAAAGAGTTTAGTCAATACACACGAGACAATCCCTGACTAATTTGACATCCAGTAAATTTACAAGTACTACTTTGCCATCTAGTGGTGCTAATGATTTCTGCAGCCAGTCTGGCACAGATGGTATGTCTATGGAAGACACACTAAAATATAGACCTTCACAGAGAAATAACGGTAACAGGATAAACATTTTTCACTGACATAAGAAAAATGTTAATGATTTATATTCATTTATATTAATGTAAATGCTATCTAAATGTTCGATTATGGAATATTAACTCCAGCCTGTCAGAGTCTGGGTTTTATTGTCACTATAATTTTGATTAGTATTTAATTAATATTTCATTTAGCTTTATTTAGTTTTAGTTTAGTTTCAGTTAAGAGTGCACTAATAGTTTTACTTTTGTTTCTCTGAAAAGGAAGAGATTTAGTTTACTTTTTAGTAACTTTCAGTTTTACTTTTGTTTTCTTGAATTATACTGAATATTTAGTGTGAAACCAGGGCATATTAAAATAATTCCAATTTGGACCCTGTTGTTTCTTTCTGATGAGTTTTACCATAGAATGACACTATCCTCAGCTAGCTTCACTCAAATGCATCAACATCTCCTGAGTATTTTACATAAAAACCAGTGCAGTGCTGAGAACGATCCACGATGTAGAAGATAGAGATTAGTATTATGAAAAAGTAGATAATGAAAACGCTGTAGTATTCCTTTAATAATGCCATCTCACAACACACTGACTCTGCACCAGCAGCAAAAGTGAGTCATTTCAATTACAGATGACCTAATGCTACTTCTAACTAGTGACCAATGGGGCAGCAAAACGAAACATCAGTAACAGCCTGCTAATGATGGCCAGCGGACACAAAATATTATGCAGAGAGAAGATGTAATCAGGTCTAATCAGTCACAGTGTTACAAGGGGCAACCCAAAGCTGGGCAGGGGGCTTCAACCTTGGAGTAGATAATAATCAAAGCCTTATCAAAAAGGGGCCATCAAGAAAAGCTGGATGAAGTAGCAAGGATACAAGACCTCATCTAAATAGATCAATTGTAGTGTTTTACTATACAAATCTCATAAAATAAATAAATTATTTAACATTTGTGGTTGTTCTGATTTGCTCTTTTAGGTACCACTGGCACATGTAATCCTACTGTTTCCTAAGGATATAATGATTTCAATATAGTATCAAAAAATCAAAAACATGAATGTTCCAATCAGCATAACAGAATAATCTCTATCACCAACCGGCCCCTCTGTCTCTTCTGAGGGTCCTCTCTATTTACTGTCTTTCAGGAAAACCACTGATCAAAACTAGACAACAGTGCATTCTATCTTTTTCTCAATAGCTTTCATTATAACTTATAATGTTTTAAAAGATCATTCTTTTGCACAAGCACTTGCTATTTTGCAGTCTTATTCTGTCAAATTCTGAAACAAGATTTGTATTTTTCTCAGACAAACAAATCGGTGTAGTATATAATTAGAGCTCTGTAGAATTTCAATACAATTTTAATACAAAATATAAAAAATTATATTGAATCGTGACCCCTGGGTTACTAATTAACCTATAATTTAACATAAAGTAGTTGATCAGCAACAACAAATTCGCTGCTTTAGTTCTGTACTGGAGCTACTAGGCCACAGTAGCTAACAAGTAATAAAAGCTAATAGCCCACCAAGTAGCAGTAAGGCTTTCTAATGATACTAAAAAACTGCCAAATAAATAAAAAACTGCCTCATACCACATAATCTCAAATAGTCTTGCTTATGTGGTGTCTGTCACTGCATGACCTATGGCTATCTTTAAAAATGGGCAAAATGGGCTAAGTAACGTGATTTGAGGGAAGTGTGTGATGATTTAGGCAGTTTACTTTTAGTCGAACTATCACTTTAAAGCCAGTACCTCTTTCAGTGCACAACTTTGTTAGCTTGGTTACCTGTAACACATAGTCGAGGGCAAGATGTCGGAAGCACTTCCGCGTCACGATGAGTGCGCTGCTGGCCTCCTCCACCTCGTGCGGTTTGTTGCGAGGGGCCTGAGCATTTTTCACCTGCGCAATCTCCATATCCTCCCGCACCTTATCGAACTGCTTTTTCGTCTCCTTAAACTTACGCACATCCCTGTATAGTAGAAAGAAAGAGCACTGAATATCAACATATACTGTACATATCCCTGGTGAACTGTACCTATTAGGTCTGAGTTCTGTAACTAGCTAGGTCTTCACTTTGGGCCATAAATGTCAAAACTACATCAAAAAAGAGAAGAAATCCAAGCTAAATGCTAAATACTAGCACCCCTATATGCTTTCTCGTAGTATGTTAGCACTAAGCTAACAATGGTGCACATGTACATTTTTGGCCATTCTAGATTAAATGCAGACATTTAAAGCTTTTAGTTGAAGCCTGTAACAGACTTTAACTAATAGGTTACCTTTAGATTTACAGTGACTCTTTCAGTAAAGAGCCCTGGTATTGAGCTGACTCCTCTGTTTCCATTTCAAACAACTGACTGAAACCTGGTTAGACTACAGTTTGTATTCACAGTAAGTGATGTATCAAGGACTTCCAGAAGACCAGGAGTGATGTTTTTTCCCCTAGAAATTGTTTCTACCCATTGGAATTTACACACGATTGGTTTGCCACTTTCTGATTATGCTGTTAGTTAACTTAATTATTAAGGCCTTCTGTTCAGCTCCTGAAGGCCCAACAATATGGGAGCTTGCTCAGCTGTATCTGTCTAGACACCACAGAGAAAAAAATTCTGATTGGACAATTTTCCGCCAGGTGGTTCAAGATTTTAACCCTTTTGTTTCCAACCAAAACTTAATAATGAAATAAGAGTATAACTACATAATGTGAGTTTAAACAGTAAGCCTTATGATTATATTAAATAAACATTTTAGTATTTTTAAAGTATTTTTTTTCTCAGAAATCATCAGGCCTTAACTGAAGGCCTAAAAGGCCATTAAGGTTCCCCAATATACACATACACAACAAGACTATAAAAGCATATTTATAAGAGAAAAATTTACAAACAGAACAGAATGAAAAAAAAAAAACTTACTCTTTGACAAAATTGTGCAGTTGCTGCTTAATAGATCTCTGGGCCTGGTCAAACAGGATCTGCAGGAGACAGAAAGAACAAATACATTAGGTTTCAGAGGTGTTAATTGTCTAACACATGATTATAATCGTTCTTGGCATTCTCAAACAGTGATACCTAACATCAACCACAAAGAGCTGGCAGGAGTTCAAGCTTTTCTGTTTTACTGTCTGATTCATCATCCAGGTGATAATTATTGTCATTATCCACAGTTTATGCAGACCTAATAGACTTATAAAATCAGTAATTGGCTTATCTCACACAGTTTTCCTTTGTTTAACCTGACTTCCAAGCTGATGTACACTGATATCATAACTCCAATGGTTCCTCTCAGAGTTTCTTCTTCATGCTTTTATGGAGTTTTTTCTGCCACTGTCATTGTTGGCTTGCTCATTTAGGATTACATGGATTTCCATATAGCTGCTTTGAGACAATGTCTTTGGTACAAATGTGCAAAGAAAATAAAGTTAAATTGAATTGTAAAATTGAACATGTCCACGTTGATGACCGTGAAACATATCAGTGCATAGAACCAGAGCTTTCTGTGCGCTACCATGTTTTCTATCACTATGTAAAAGATGCACTAGGCTTCTTTTATTGTTGCATGTACTGTGATTCTGAGTGAGCACACAAGCTCATTCAGAGCACAAATTGGATTAGTAAGTACTTTTTACTGATATGCTTCATCAGAGAACCCATCAAACATGACTGATGTTTGACTCATATTCCTATACATATGTCAGTAAGACTTTACAGTAGGGCAGTGTTCATAAGACTACATAACATCTACATAATGACAACTGAATAAACATTCATAAAGACTTATTCTGATGGGTATCTGTCATAAAGGCTCCTTTTGTCAACTCGGGTATCAAGTTGACATTACTTCCGTGTCAGTTAACATTTTTTCTGATACTTGGCTGTCGTGACACCTTTTTAGGTGAAATGGCATAACACATTATAAAAGCTGGCTTTGTAGCTTAATGTACATCAATCACAGTAACATAATGCTGGTAATATGAATTCTTATAAAGGGTAAAATGAGACTCACTTATCTTAAGAGATGTTCAGGGATGGATTTAGTCATTCTGGGGCTCTAGACAAAGGACAGGAATGGGGTCCCCCTGGCTTCACATCTTTAAATTAGTTAAGACTCTAGGCTCCCGAGTGGCACAACTGTCTGCACTGGTAAAAAATGACATCTTGGCATATGAACTCTTAAATTTAGTCAATATATCTAATATTTATTATTTTGAGATTGATGAAAGAATATTATAAAACTACTTAAGGAGCCCATATCCTACATTTTTCTTGTGTTTAATGTTTTCCCAGTGGTCACTTAATGACACTTGTGTGGACTTACGTACCAAAACAGTCACCGTTCATTTTCACATGATCATTTTCCAACCTCTCTTTATCCATTAAAATTCAACAGCCTGTTTTGTTACTGTGCCTTTATGACTGACATATGTAAATGTGCTCTGCTCTGATTGATTGCTGAATTCCAAATGTTGTCCCAGCTTAGTTTCCAACTTTAACAGTGTTTACATACTACATTATTCTCTTTTATTTTAAGAACAGTTGGGTTTTCTATCATATGCAGCCTTTTCGTCTAAAACATTTCAACTTGTTTTCTGTAATTTTATTAAGCAAAATTATCTCACTATATTGGCAGATAATTTTGCTTGTATTAAGAAATATACTTTAAACAAGAAGAAATATCTGCCAGTATACTCAGATAATTTCACTTCTTAAAATTACTAAAATAATAATAATAGTACTACTACTACTACTAATAATAATAATAATACTAATAATAATAAATAACAGCTATTTTAAAAATTTATATTTTGGAATTGATTACTTAACAATACAGTATATCTAATTTGTATTGTCAAGGGGCTTTGGTGGCTGCCTGCTTTTTCCTAGGGCAAAGACCACCCCTGTTTATGTTCAACCAGTTTGACTTGGCAAGCTATGTCATATTATAAGCATTATGTTACAATGACATACACTGAGCTACAATGTTTACAATGTTATTTCACCTCAGAACGACACAACTTCATGCCAGAAAAATATCAGTGTTACCTGATAAAGATGCTATGTCAATATCAAAGTTTATAACAAATGGTCTATTGGAGGCCTACTGGAGTAATTGTTTATAAATGTTTATGTTGGTCTATGTCAGTGTTCATGAAGGGTTTATGTGTTACTCAGCCTTATGTGCACTGCCCTACAGTGAAGTGTTACCCTTGTGGTTACTTGCAAAATAAAAATCCACAAATGTTCGGTCTTTCTTGTTATTTACTGATCAAATAGGTGCAACAATGGCATTGAGAAATCATTCATACAGAAGAGCAGATTAAATGGCTGAAGGTTGTGCTAAATAAATTAATATTTAATTTAATTAAATTCAAATAAAATATAGCCACAAGCAGAAAAACTCAAGAGTCCAAGCATGATTTTGCAAGAAGGACTCACAAGTACTCTTATAGCTACTTTTCACATTTCATTTTAGTAGAGAAGCATAATAATAATAATAATAATAATAGTAATAATAATAATAATAAGAAGAAGAAGAAGAAGAAGAAGAAGAAAAAGAAGAAGAAGAAGAAGAAGAAGAAGAAGAAACAGCACTGTGCTTGGTCTCCTAATTAAATATTGCCTCAAGCCTTACAGTGCATCTGTAGGCAACATCTGTCCGCAATACACAAACATGACCACTAGATGGTAGAGGTGCAACTGCAAAAGCAGCACAGCTCTGGCCCTGTACTCTCCCAGCCCTGACACACCCCCTCACTCTCACTCACCCTCATCTCTCTCTCTCTCTCTCTCTCTCTATGCTGGAAGCTGATGCTCATGTCGTGAGGCGGATGCACGGAAAGGGTAAAATAGGTCGCTGATGCAGAGAAAAGCAGGGTGCTGGGAGTCAAACAGAGACCGCCATGGCATCTCTAACACACACACATGCACACACACACACACACAGTCTCATGCCCCGGGGCTTTTGTCTGAAGAACCATCTTACATGGGTTTCAACTATGAAGGCATATCGTTGTGCCAAGAATACACATGCAAACATTCATCATGGACACACACAGAATGGGTGCATCGCAGGACAGCAGAGACCGACGCTGTAATCATCTCAGTTGTGGCAGCTTTAGAAACACAAGGGCTTTAGAGCAGAGATAAGCTGCAGAAGAAGGACATGTGACACCATGTCACATGGAGCATGAATTTAACATAGCTCATGTGCAACACTGGCTTTCGAGAAAGAGAGAGAGAGAGAGAGAGAGAGAGAGAGAGAGAGAGACAGTGAGAAAACAAGCAAAAAACTTGTCACTGTCTAACAAGATGTGCACATACTGGTTCATCTTTGGGTATGTATGTATGTATCCAAAAGTTTGTAGATGCTGCGCACCCAACGTTTCTTCTGAAATCAAAAATATTAATTTAAAGGTTTTGGATGGAGCCCTGTCACTCCAGAGAATGCAGTTCCTCTGTTCCACAGGCCAAAGCTGGGGGGCTTTATAACCCTCTAAGAGATGCTTGACATTGGGTATGGTGACCTTAGGCTCATGCACAGCTGCTTTGTAGCATCCCTTTCAATTGCCAATGCTTTTCTGTGGAGAATACACAAACTGTGCAGGTGCAACTGAACATCTGTTTCAGCAGTGTGTGCACTTTAGAGAAGCTGAATTCACTCATTAGAAGGGATATCTTTTGGACATGTAGTGTAAAGGGATGCTTGGGCATTTACCATCACACAGAATTAGTGATGTTCTTTGCTCACAACTGTATTAAAGTGTGACATAGAAAACATGATCCCCTGCATATTGTCGCATAAGAAAACCTTGTAACCCCCTTTTTTACACAGTTTTAAAATGCTAGCTGCTACTACACTGACATTGAAATAGTGCAACAAAGTTGAAAAACTACTTCGAAATCTGTTCATCAAACCCTTCTTTATAAAAAATAAGTATCTTGACCAATATAGGCTATTTCTTATTAATGGGGGATTTCACTGATAACTTACAAATTTGTGCAATAGTAGCTACAGAATAATTCATAGTAGTTCATCTATCTATGTCTACAATGCAAAAACACAGTACATCTACAAGTGTCTTCTGGGTTTTTATTTATAATGTTGACAATGGTAAAATAAAGGTAAATCAAAAAGATAAGTTCCTTCTGGGGACAATTTTGGGGTCTATTATCCCCACATGTTTCCCTCCACTGTGAATGGATTTTAAAAATATGCTTTAGGCCAAAACTTTCTCAAAAGTATCATACAACAGTGTCTCAGGCATCAGGCAGAGTATTTGTTGCCATTTAATGCAACAGTTTTATGTGAGGGAGCTTTTCGAGGCATTAAATGCCTCAGATGTTTGGTTCCCATCACCACCACTGTGAACAATTCTGACTTGTTAAGTTTCTCTAGAAGGGATTATCTCACATCAAACTACTCTGAATGACCTTGTTTACATCTTAATGATTTAAATATGCAGACATTTAAGAATGCTTTTTATTCTCCTACACTCTTAAAAAAGATGGCTCTTCAAGAGTTCTTTAGTAAAGGGAACGGTTCTACATATTTGGATGCTTAAACTGTTCTTTGCACGGTGAAATGGTTCGTCGTTTTGAAAAGGGTTCTATATAGTACATGAAAGAACTAAAAATATCTTTTTTAAGTGTGTTTAAAGCTACTAATAATGCCAGTCACTGCGGGCTATTTCATCTAGTCATACATTCTTCGTTCCCTAATGTGGCCCAACATTCCTGCTCTGAGTCTAGACTGGAATCAGCATTTTCTCATCCACTAACCCCAAAAATGCCCATTACACACGACCCATCCATTCCACACGCTGATCTGCAGAGGTCCAGGACTTGGTGCATTGCTCTGTTTCATTAAATTAGCCAGCATGTGGCGATTTCAGCAGTTAACTGTGGTGCGGTTAAATCTCCAGACACTAGAGACTGACAGCAAAGTGGTCCAGGATGCAGTTTCAAGCTTTTTTTTCCACATCTACTGACACTCACTGTTTCCTGCCCCCTTTTGCACCCTCCCTCATTCAGTTCCTTTTAAAGATTTGTCTGTCTGTTCATCCCAGTCTCTGTCACTCTCTCATGCTCTCTGTCTCATTCTCGCAGTACAGGAGATTATGTGGAAGATCCACTGAACCACACAGAGTCTCCTGAGGTTAACTGCAATTAAGACTTCCAGAAAGCATCAAGCCGTCCTGACACACACACACACACACAGCGCCTGAAGACGGATTCTTATAGAGGAAGAGGTCAAAGTAAAGGACAGAAAGGACACAGAGGAAATTTTTGTACATGTATGGGTGCAGTACTGTGCAAAAGTCCGAGATCACCCTTTGTTCATTTAATTTCCAGCCATTAAGAACAAGTTATCCATTTTTCAGTATCATAAAAGAGCAGAGAACATATCTTTGCTGTCCAAAGAAAAACAAGCATCTCTAAAATGGTACTTTTACAGAAGAGGGCGAAAACGCTCTTAACTTTTATTGTAAGCTAATGTAAAGATGTTTTATTCCAAGTTATTTTGGTCACTTCTATTGGTCCACTCATCATGCAGTTTTCACACAGTGTAAAGGACAACTGGCATGTTCAAATGACAAATTGACAAAAATGGAGATACATATTTTTCTCTGGATAGTGACGATATATTTAACAAAAAACAATTACACAGAAGTTTCCAACACTAAGCAAAATATCAAATCCATCAATGTTTAATCTGTCCACTCTAGTGGCCCCTACTGCCACTTCAACTCTTCAAATCTTAAATCTGACAATTTACAGCTGTGTCCTCCCAACAAAAGCTGTTCCCCAACTACCCTAAGACACCACAGCTGCCTTGAACATTTCTTTCTCATGTGCATCTAAAACAGTTGAAGGACATATTTCTGAAATTAGGCATAAGATAATCCACTTGCATAAGAAAAAGGAAAGTCAAAGGAAGATAAGTGAAAAAACAAGAACTTCCAAAACTGGAGTTTAATTCAAAATTGAATTGTTAAATGTTATAGAGAAAACAACTTTTGACCTGTTAGACCACCAAAACTGTCAGATGAACAGAAATGAAAGCTTTCATCCTCAAGGGAGAAGAAAACCAAGCTTTACTTCAGATTGAAAAAGATCCATAAGTCTTTCTGTTCAACATTTCTTTGGGAGAAGAAAACTCAAAGCTATGGGTCTGAAAGGATGTGCAGCTGTCAAGAAGAAGAACACATAAACTGGACACCTGAGATGCAGAGGAAGGTTTGATATACTGATGAGTCTAAATTTGTCATTGAGATTGTATGAAAAGCAGAAAATGCAACCAACTTCTAAAACTGAATTTTGGAGATGAAGAAGATACATAGAAAAATATTCTCGCTTTGGAAATGAATGGAAAGGAATAGAAGCTGTAATAAAGGCAAAGGGTGATATTATATTTAGATGTTGTGGCTTTTCTTAAAGTGTCTATTAAATATATGCTTTGTTTTTTTCCTGATGCTAAAAAATAAATAACATGTACACAGTTGCCATTTGACAGGAAATGAATTAAGTAAATGAGAGGGTGGCCTCTGACTGTAGCTACTGTACATATGTATATATCTATGCATTGTTCACCTAAAATGATAACGCTGCTAATACCAGAGGAATATTTCACCAGAAAAGGCCTGCGATACTTACATTAAAGGAAGACTTCACTTTCCTGTTGTTAAAATAGAGCAAGTAGGAGCCAGCTAGCAAAGAGATATTAGCTCTTAAAGAACATTCATTTGCTGCTAGCAATGCTAGCATTTTAGGGTGGGCTATTGTTTTAATAGTCCTCATTTACATCGTTTTTTACAGACTCCAACATTTTTTATTATTTACTTTATTGTTCTTTAATATTACCCAACTCAAGCTTTGGCAACACAAACATACCATTCTTTGTCAAGCAAATAAAACACCCTAAATTGGAGTTAACTTAACTAAACTGAATGAGAGGGAATCAGAGTAGTAAAGAGAATAAGAGGAAACTACAGTGGGAGTGAGAGAGCGAGTAACAGAGAGAAAGAGAGAGAGTTTAATCGTGGCCTGAAGCCCAGGTCCTCTAAAGAGCAACAAGGCTCTTTCATGTAGCGCCAGGCTCTCGCACGCAGCTACTCACACATAACATTTACAAAGAAACCTGCAGCCCTTCAGGCCTACAGAACCTGAAGTGACCCACAGAGAGAGCGAAAGACATACAGAGAGAGAAAGAGACGGAAAGAAAGAGGGAGACTGGGTCAGAAGAGGCCTGGAACTGGGGGTCCTTAATAGCAACAAAATGTTGCAGGTGCTCTCCATATGAGGAACCCACAAGTCTGTTTCCTGAGGAAAAAAAGGGAAGTGACACATACTGTAGGCTGTCAGCCTGTACAGCTGCCCTCTATCCCATTCATCATTTGTCAGTTCTGACCACAGGACCAGATATTGTTTATGTGGTGAATTCTCTGACACCAACATGGTAGTGACATGGCAGTGCGTACATGTAATAATTTTTACACAGGTCAGCGTCAGTGTCCTTCACCCAAAAATATCCAGCCAAGAGTGGTCCCATGGTCAGAAACTGACCACTGATGAAGGGCTAGAGGATGGCTAACACAACACAATTTTTCACATCAACAGATAAGCTCCAGTCTCTAACTGTGCAACAGTAAGGTGGGGCTACAAGGAAGTAGTGGGTGGTGTACCCAGTTCATCCAGAGTACCGGTTGAAATTCTTCCTCAAATATGAGTTTCGTCATAACCGTTAAACTGGTATGTCACAAATAAGTGCATATAATGAAACGTGCAAGCAGTGCAAACCACGCCAACACTATCCCTTTTGCCTGAATGGCTGAGTCAGAGATGTTTCCATCACATTTCAAATGAAAAAGAAAATGCAGCATATCCTTGACCACCTCCTGCTGTGTAGCCCATTGCATCTGAAGTAGTCCACTTAGTTTTCAAGGCAGTGGACATGAATGAACGAGTTTTTATGGGGTTAGCCTTAGCTTAAGATGGATACCATAGCACTTGTGTTTCTCCCTGTACTGCCTGAAGAGCCACCTGACTCAGTCAGCTGCATCAGACAAGGCTGAGGTCGGGGCTTCGTAACTGCTGCTCCATTTAAAGTGGAATGGAAAATTTGAAGAAAAAGCTGGTGATTAATAAGCAAACTTTAGTCTTACTACATTTAGCATAGGCAGCGGACATGAATGAATTTTTAGGGGGTTAGCCTCAGCTTAACATGGATACCATAGTGCTTGTGTTTCTCCCTGTACTGCCTGAGGAGCCACCTGACTCAGTCAGCTGCATCAAGGCCATGGTCGGCGACTTGTAACTGCTGCTCCATTTAAAGTGGAATGGAAAATTCGAACAAAAAGCTGGTGATTAAAAAGCAAACTTTAGCCTCACAACTTTTAGCACTGTGTTTGCCGGGACTGTGGGGCTAGTGTTAGAAAGCAATACTGTTGTATATGCATCTATATATTGTGTTTATCTATATATTGCGTTTTGTTTTTACTATTTTGCACAATAGCAATTATTTTAGATTTACTTTGCCTGTTAAAATGGTTCATATTAAAAAGTGAAGGGGATTCCAGAATAGCAAGCCACTAAATAACCGGCCACAATACAATGTAATATATACTCAAACCGTCAGAAAATTTTAAATAATGTAAATTTTGTAAAAATTGTAACAAATTTTTGGCCTTACCACCCACTACTACTACAAGGTAGGTGTTTCTAATAAAGTGGCCAGGGAGTGCATGTCTTTGACAGTGAACATGCAAGCACTCTACTAAGTTCATTCACAAGCTTGAATGGCTTTAACTTTTGGAAGGAAAAAAAACGAGCGGAAACATGCAAGAGCACTGCGGAGAAAATTCCACATCAACAAGAAAACGAGTCTTAAAAAGTCTCCAACTGGACAAACAAAAAGCAAACTCTTTTCTAAAAAAACAGCTCTGGAAAAAAAGCAAAGACATAAACGTCCAATCCACTCTTGCCTCAGTTACAGTGTTTATTTGGTCGTATATATTTTTTTCCATGCTCAGGAAACTGGTTCATTACATAATAAAGCTGAAAAATGACCTTTGCCAAGACTTACGCAGCAGGGTTTTAGAACACATGTGCTGGACAGACTCCAGCACTCCACACTGACCTCAAAAACACAAAAACACCCCAAAAAAACAAACCAGAAGGGTCTTCCAGTGCAGAAAAACGCAAATTCCAACACTGGAAAGGTCACAAAGGTCCAAGGCCAAGGTCACATCCCAGCTAGAACTGATGACAGTCTACCTGATTATTTGGAGTAAGAAACCTTATACCTTAAAGCAAAGTTGATTACAGATGTCAATGACATAATTATGGGTCTCTTTAAGAAACAGTGTTTTTTGAATATATGTTCATGTTGTGTAAGGCCACCTTGGCAGCGACTTGCCATGAAATTCAATATTGATTCACGTCACCCCAAATTGAACGGCAAGCTGTCGGAAGATGACATCAGTTTGGCTTGTGGGAGTGGGTGGGCTGCACTGGCATGAGTCCTCCTGCTCATGCGAAAATGATGACGATGACACGGGTGAGTAAGATCCACCACTATGCAACGGGCTGTGCCAGTAAATAAACAAAGATCATGCGCCAATCTCAACGGTAATCCTGGTCGGTCTAACGTCTTTGATCTGGAGACCCGGAGACGCCTTCACAGATGCTTGATGGCATAAGTGAGGGGATTTCATGGGCTGGTGCTGCTGAGTCTACGTCTGGGCTTAAGTACTGAGAACCACCCAACATAGGCTTGCGCAACACTGCTAAGGAGCATCTGTGATTATGCTGGCTTGAGAAATGACAGACAGAGTGAAGAAAAGGCCAGAGTAGTTCAGTGAAAAGTCAAATTCACACAATTGTCCCCAAGATATGTTCGATGTGTAGGCTAATGTTGCTAATAAATTAATGGAAGCATATAACCATTAAGTAAAATGTATTCATTTTTCAGGAGACAAATCAGGTAAACAGTACAGAAGAGAACAGGAGAAAATCAAGCTCCACTCTCGCTTCAGATCTGAAAAAATCCACAGGAGTTTCTGTCCATCCTACTGTTAGAAGACAACTCAGCAGTATGAGTCTGAAAGGATGTGTAGCTGTCAATAAGCCCTTACTGAGAAAAGGAAATAGATCAAAAAGAAAATCAAATCAAATCAAAGCAAGAAGCTGCTGGTGTTCTGAAAACAATGGACTGACTGAGTCCAGACCTCTGACCTGGGAAAATATAACCAACTTCTGAGACTGAACTTTGGAGGTGTGGCATAATGTCCCTGCAGATTTCTTTGAAAAAAACTGAAAGAATGGAAGTTGTAATAAAGACAAAGAGTGGACACACTAAATACTGAAAAATTAGATAAAATATATATATATTTTTTTTTGTTGTCGAGGTTTCTGAGATTTATGATTTTTCCTAATGTGAAAAACAAATAACATGATGGCCATTCTCACTGAAAAACTGAGTAAATGAATGGCAATCTCTGACTTTGCATAGTTCTGTAGATGATCAAACACTTGCTTTCAGCTGAGTTTACTTGAATTTGTGTTTTCTGACACTGTATGACACATCGTTACCTATAAATATGGACAGAAGTAGCCTATTTTGCATAGCTGAAATAGTATTACCAGTCATCTTGAATTCTGAATTTTGTCTTAACTTTTGTCTATTTTCTAGATAACACTAAGTCATATAATGAAGTTTATTTGAGACTACTTTACAATTTGATGCAATTTGAGGCAAGTGTGTGATGCTTTAGCTATGCAGTTTATGCAATGCTAATCAATATGGTACAAGCTTCCATTATTTTACTAGCTGCGTTCAGTGCAAAACTAAAGCAGTAACTTTCAGACAATGAACATGTGTTGACTGATGGACTACATTTGTGGTAGGCAAGATATTTTCCTTTTCCTTTCATTTCCTTTTGAAAAACTTGTACTGGATCAGATACTATTGCCATGCAGCACATACACCTACTGTACAGCATGTACTGTAACATTCCCTAATAAGCAGAGCAAAAAGCTCACCAGAAACCACAAAAAAACACAGCAAATGTCCATTTAAAGGAGCACTCCAGCTTTTGTTGAACATAGTCTCTAAGTGCCAAATCTGTAGCAAGGTCAATACTTTTGACACATTTTTCTGTACTTAAAAGCACTGGCAAATAGTTTTCAGTTTAAGCTGAAAAAACACCGGGATGTTCCTTTAATACTCTTTGCAGGTACATCCATAGACAGCTCAGTAGGGGCATCGCCTCTGCAGTGAGGGTGAGGAACATGTCTCTCTCCCTCTCACTCTCCATCTCTGCCAACATCTCTCTCTGCTCTCACCGTCACCGTCTCTCTCCTCCCTGACAAAGTGCCAGACAGCAGTAATTACAGCCAACTGGCCGAGCAGGAGAAGGAACGCTTTAATTTTAGACGTCCCTGATGAAACACTTACAGCAGAAGTGTTTAGGAATACACTTGCCCTGAGTTTTATGCCACAGCCCATGCCAATCCTCAGCATCAACTCACTTATCACTTTGAGTTGCTAGGATCACTACTGCAGGAATAGATGTGATCATTACATTCTATATTTTTTTCAATTTGTGTTAGTTCATCATCATCGTCTCTCAGAATTAAAACTTGGGCCATTCTACTGACTTAGTTTGAACTGCAGCCCAACAGTAAAAGATAAAATAAAATACAATAAAAATAAACTGTTAAAAAAAGGGTACTTTCTACTGGGAGGTGGCTGTCCCAAACCCTAACCCCTAAATTTCATATGAAAATCATATTTATATTTTTTTTAAGAGCCTTTTTATTTATTTTAAAGTGAAGTCGAAAGGTTTAGATTTATTTTTGGGCTTAATTTTTAAATAAAAACTTCTATTCAAGAAATGCTGTACCACGTTTTCATGTCACTACCACACAAAAGAGTTTATTGTAGCCAACCATTTTAGAGCAGGAAGTGAGACTGCATCCCTGTCCCTCATGGCCACATGGTGAGCAGTTAGATCCCATTTTTTTTAAGTAAATGTATTAAAGTCTGAAAATCAGTGTGTAACATTAAGAATTGTCACTCCTGACACAGATGTTCTGCGATTAAGTGAATTTTTTTGTGTTTTAAGGAAAAATACTATGATTTCATTTGTGGACAACTGTTCAAAGCTGTGTCTGCTAGTCATAAACTGGCTAGTGGTTTTGAGATCTGCTCAAAATAAGCTATTATTTTCACTGCCGAAACAGTCAACCAGTCAATACTGAAACATTTGGTAAAGTTTTGGTAGAGGTATGACTGTTTTGGTAATCACAAAATGAAATGTTTAATAATTTGTTTCAAGAAAATAAACATTATTAAGTTACTGAGCCAGTCAAAGCCAAATGATTTTAATGTAAACTCCAAGCCAGTTTGTGCTAACTGGCAGGGTTATGAGCTTCCATTACTTGCTACATTAGCCTTGTAGCTCCAGTGCAAAACTAATGAAACACACTTCAAACATCAAATATGTCTTAACTAACTAACTATATTTGTGGGAAAGGAGAAAACTGTGTTTATTTGATTTTCAACTGAACTAAACCTTTAAGCTTTAGTTTTGAAGGTGATGGTAAAATGGAAAAATAGCACTTGATAAACATTCTCTATGCATGTTATATATAGTCACATATGATGCAGCATAAGCTGTGATTTACATCGTCCACTTGCACAGATGGGCATCAGACCTCACACCAGCCGTCCACTCGCACACACGTTTCCAGCCCTCCTGGCGTGAAACGCACATCAAACAAGACTGAGCTGATTTACGAGACAGAGGGATTAGATCTAGTGTAAAACCGCTCGGCCCTTTGATTTACAGTGGTAGGTTAACTGCTTTGACCTGGTACAGAGAGGAGAGAACAGGAGAGAAACAGGAGTGAATTAAAGTGAAGATCTTTCAATGTCCCTTCTGTTCCTGGGTGGTTGAAGGGAGATGGGAACGCACAATATGATTTACAATCAATCAACAAGGTGGCTTGGTTCGACCCCATTCTGGCTCCACCACATTTCAGATCAGTCCTGACTCCTACACACCTTTTTCACCTGTGTTTAGGTTCTCCCTGTCCATTGTTTTATATCTAGTTTAGTTTATCATTCATATATATGCGCTTGTTGATTGCAAAGTCTTATGCAGTTTAGCCTAGCTAGCAATTCCAAATGGCATTATTTTGTGTTTTCTAGTTTCTGTAGTTACAGTGCATTTTTTCATTGTACCTTGTTCTGGCATTCCTAGTGTTTATCAATTTATGGCTCTGTTCTGTCTAGCATTATGACAAAGTTTATGTATCTGCTTAGGTGTAGTTTCTTTACCATTTAGTTTAGTTTCCTAAAGCTACACTATGTAGGTTTTGGGAATCTAGTGACCTCTCTGGTGGAATTGTGGAATTGCATGCAATGTGCAAATGAATATTTTGTAAAGTTGGTTGTATTTTGGACCCCTTATATCTCATGAATCTGATGATTGCTAGTGCTTTGAAATAGTACTCAAAGAAAAGTGAATTATCAGATCATCAAATCTTCATCAGTATAATATTGATTTTGCATTTGAGTCCTAAAGATCAAACTGTGCCTTCTTTTTTAAGCTTGTGCATGTGATGTTAATACGCAGAAAAGTAAATAATTAGTATTTCAGGCGTTACAGGGTGACTCTTTACAGAGCTTTGTCACATTATAATTTTATTCATGAAACTTGGTTCATGATTAGATATTCTCATGATATTCTGGTCAAAATTTAGTCAAATACATCACTAGCTAAAATCGGTGATAGCAGCCACTGTGTAGCCTGAATTTTGTCCTTACTTTCGTCCATTATCATAAATAAAAATATCTCACACAGTGCCAGAAACCACATATGCAAGTCTATTTGAGATGGCTCAACAACTTGACATGGTCTGAGGCTAATGTGTGATGATTTAGGCATGTAGTTTGCACAGTGCTAACCCAATGGCTATAAGCTTCCATTATTTGTTAGCTACATTAGCCTTGTAGCTCCAGTTTGGAAATTAAAGAAGTAAACATGTCTTGACTGATCGATTACATTTATGGTAAGGAGAAAATGTTGTTATTTGATTTTGGCTCAAATCATCTCTTTAACCAGTTCAAGCAAAAAGATGTTTTTTGCCTCAATTTTGTCAACACTTTACACATTCTCACGAGGCTGTGACCTAAAAATGTCATGCCTCTGTGGTCAATGGCAGGAATTCACCATCTCCACCGCAGACAGGCCTCACAAAAACAGTTTATCACAGGAATAAGCTTGCTCTAATTAACCATAAAACAGCGCAATGGCAGAAAAAAAACACACTCAAAGCTAGGGGGAGGAAAACGCAGGGCTGGTCTTGTGCTGATGCATCTAGAGGCAGGAAAGGATCAGCAGTCTTTGGCTAACAATTAAAAAGCCACAGGTCTTTTATACCCCCCGCCATGGAATTTCCTCTGTTCCAGAAAGGCCCAGATTCTTACTCAGGGCTGCTGTGCTTACAGGTACTCGTTCTTGACTATGCTAAGCTAAAAGAAGGGAGCCTAATTAGTGAAATCAGGTGGTTTGGGGACACACTTACAGCAAATAACTGTGGACAGTGAGGTTCTCCATGGATTCAGTGGAGAAACCATGCAGGAAGTAAAAGTAGCCGTTGGTAACCCAAGTCACACAGCGCTGTACACTCTCGTGTTACTTCTTTCGTCCTCGCTCACTCTGTCTCTCTTTGTGTTATGTTTCCAATTATACCAACCCTCAAAAACAGGAAAAGAACACTCTGTCTAAGCCAAATCCCACACATGGCTATTTTCTGACTTCCAGATTGGACAAGAAAGTCCAGACGCCAGGAGTTTCTTTGTGACTTCATAGTTGGTCAGTTTAGGTGGTGAAAGTAAAATGCTGGTCAAAATGACTAAATCATGGCATCATCTTTCTATCAAGATAGTTGTTGACAGACTGACAGACTGGCATTGGCTACAGATTAAAAGTTTGTCCCTTCAAGTGAGTAAATGAAAAGCTAACCCGTGTCAAAAATGTGTCAGAATACTTGCATTTTTAAACAGTCAAAAGTTGCAAAAAATAATAGTAAATAGGAATTTTTGTTACGCAAATTGGTTCCTCTCTATAGTTCATCCTCATATCGTCACTGTTCATAGAAAAAAATGCATCTCCACTTTTGTCGATCTTACTATTCCACATTATTTGAACCCAGCAGATGCCTTTTATATCATGTAAAAATTTCATGATGACTGGACCAGTAGAAATGCTCCCAAATCGCTTGGAATAAAACTCTTTTTACATTAACTTACATTAGAAGTTAAGAACGCTTTGCTTTCTCCTTAACATTTTGGAGATACATGTTTTACTTTGTACAGTGATGATATTTAAGAACCATAAGATGTCTGAACTCTACACTCCAGTAAAGGGCAGTTTAGAGCCTGCGTTTAGTCCAAAGAAAGAAACATAGAAGGAGTACTGCAGCATCGGACTAGAAGTGCTGTGTCGCTTAACTGATAGTACTGTATTTAGTTAGCTACATTAGCCTTGTAGCTCCAGTGCAAAAGTAAAGAAACAAACTTCAGACATTAAAAATATCTTTGCTGATTAACTACGTTTGGTGTAAGAGGAAATCAGATTTAATTAGATTATTCACTGAACGACTGCTTTAAGCCAAACTGCAAGACCGATCTTACATCAGTAAGAACAACTTTATGCAGTTCCATGCTAACTCAGATTCTTAGTGAATGGCTATAAGTCTGTGCAGATGGCTGTTAGAGTGGCATGTGGAACACATCAGTTACGTGTGATGTGAAACGCTCCATGTAAAAAGATTAGACTTCTCGGGGGGTTGAGTTGCGCCCCACAGCCCACGTAATGCTATTTCACAACAAGGACCCAGGGGGACAGCCAAAGGTGCAATGGAGCATTACAGAATGTGAATGTATGTGCATGTGTGTGTTTTATTAGGGATGCATGTGTGCACATTGTGGCAACCCAGGGAGCTGTGCCTCACCATGTGGTAGTTGACGATTTCCTGAAGGCTCTCTCCACATTTCTCCAGACACTCCTGCAAAACAGCACACACACACAGATTATACACACCGTGACCTTTCAAACTGGACGCAATTTAGGCAATATTAAGTGGATAGATCCATATAAATTATAGTAATCAGCTAAAATGTCAGCAATACTTTGAAGGTTACACTCAGTAGAGGGATGTGAAAGTGCTTTGATGCATTGTGATGCATGAATCTGATGGTGCACTGATTTTGAAATATTACAACTGATTAAAATAATAGTCAACAAACTATGCACGGGGGATTCTGGGTGGTGCAACTGTCTAAGTCTTGGTCCTATTGTTGGAAGACTGCGAGACCGATCCCCGCCGATGCCACAGCCATCTGTAACTAGGAGTGTAAGAAAGCATAACTGGCCTCGCTCTCTCTGGATGTTACTGTAACTATGCATTGTGTTTTTTTTGTTTTTAATAACGTTATGTAATGTAATCATAATGTAAAAATCTTTTAAGCTGCAGCTCAGGTTTGGTGCGGGAAGCAAAAGGGAAAAAGGATCTACCTCGTGCTGCTCCACAATGTCCTAAAGCTTAAAGAAAACTCCTTGAAAGAAAACTGATTGGTGTATTGCTCTTGTTGTCTATATTAAACTACTGGGCAACTAGGTCCACCAGTCACATTTGTGCATTCACTGAATTGAATGTGAATTGTTGTGAACCCCAACAGTGTAAAAATCACACTTTTTACCATACAGATTTCTCTAAATCTTCTTGAGAATGAATGCATGTTAACTTACCGAGATCATTTCCTCTTTGCAGTGCTGGGACAGGTCTCGAATGCCATTGATGAAGAGCTTATTGGCACTGGAGTACACCCGGCCAGCCTCGATCATCCCACTGCACAGCTTTACCAGCTGAAAGAAAAAGAGAAAGACAGAGAGACAAACATAAAGTTTACTGCCCCATTTTATTGTCCAATCACATAAGGTTTAATTTCAGGGCCTTAAAGAGGGAGGAAAATTAGGCCTGACATTGAAATTACAGCTTTGCCAAGTGTTTACTCCTAGATCACCCTACAATTATCACCCAAGAGCAAGTGAGAGCGCTAACATAAACATAAACATGCTGTTGCTATTAAAGTGTTAGCCTGCAGTCTGGTTAATACACATGGACACACACAGCAGGAGGGGTTGGATGTGGGCATCTTTGCACAGACACTCGCACTCACAGAGCAGAACACAGCAAAATAAATGAATACTGCCTTAATAGTAAGTTCAGTGAACGTATCAAATCACAGCAAGCTTTTTCAGAAGCATGATTTTATAATGTTTTCATGTTTTCATTCATCCATCCTCTCTCACTAGAATACCCAGTCTGCATAACACAAATACACCACACAAACATTGAGAATACTTGTGGTGTCAACCAATTCAGACTGCTAGCCTAATGAACAAATCTAGGCTAATACGTACGACCAAGCTAGCAAGCATTAATACAACTTTCAATTTTACAACCCAGTTGTGAAGCAAAATTTTAGCTATTCCATCTTTATACTGCACAAAATTGAAGCCAGATACATTTTTCTTTACCATTTTACCAGAGAAAAGAAGCCAAACTGAAGTAAGGTATCTAGATAGCCTTGCTAACTTTAGCTGTTAGCTTGTTAGCCTCCTCATCTGATGAGACATTTCTGTCATTTTGATTAACCCATTCTCTCCAATGTAACAATCATTCGAAGATACATCTGCCTTCCTTCTGCATTAGCCAGCTACAAGAAAACAAGATTCACAACAGCCTTCCACAAAAAATCCACCCCAAAGCATAGTTTTTCAAAAGCTCCTTCCATTTTATAGATACATCTTTAGAAGGGAGTTATCTTAGTTTTTAAACCACAAAATCTCACTCTTGAGACTACTGCTGCAACACCATGGGCATGTTTACCACAGATGAAGCGATGGTTACATTTTTCATTTTGCTTTTAGTTTACTGTTCAGATCATAACTTTGTAAACATGTGTTGTCCTGGCATGTGCTCTGCAGGGACACTGTGCATCACAGGTACATCATAGTGCTTAACTATAAAGCAGACACTGTATCTTCAGTGATGCTGAGTTATATGTATAGCAATGAATGGATCATGAAGCTCAAGATTGATGAAGCTTTTTCTCAAACATCACCATCTGTAACCATAAAAGCGCACTCTCTATTTCACTTTCCCTCCTCTCTCTTTCCCACATACACACACAGACAGACACAGGCATTCCCAGTCTGCCGTACTGTGTTACACATATAATTCATGCTGGCCCTCTTAAGTGCTCTGCTGCACCATTCATAATCCATTAGTGATGAGTGCACGCCACATGCACGTGCGTGGCTAGGAAAAGACGTGTGCGTGTGTTTGAGCTGCAGAAACATTGGCAGCTTGTGATATCGCTGAATGCATAAAGATGATGACCCATTACATGGCTACATTACTGACACCATGCATTGGGGATAAGTGGGATCACATTCAAAATACATTATTCTACACGTGCAGTGCCAGAATGGATTGCATAAAATACATATAAAACTGTCCAAACTATCAAATGAAGCTCATGCTATGACAGCAATCCCACTGCAATCAACAACACAGATCATCTAAAGGACTGAAATATTCTAACACGGCTTGAGTCAATATAAACTATTTATCAGCAGTGTTAAAGAAGAACTCCAACACTGATTAAACTTAATCTCTACCTGCTGCATCTGTATCATATCGCAGATTACTACAGACAATAATTTCACGCTCTTCTGTACTTAAAAAGGAGCTGAAAACCGATTGACTTAAAACTCACTCATAATTAGAAGCCACTGGGCAGTTGCTAAATTCTGCGAAGAAATGTTTGAAATACATGACCATATAACACAAATTTGAAACTACAACACTTACACTCTAAGGCCCAATCCCATTTCACCCCTCGCCCCTACCACTTCGCCCATGTCTCTCAGTTTTGCTTGTTCACCACTAGGGGAAGGGTGTCCCGATTTTTGTTGGGATACTCTGCTGTCACTGAAGACTGGCAGGGTTGCCTACAGAGCACCATTAGTAGCCTGTTAATGAAGTAATGTTCTTTTTTATTTGAGTATTGTCTCATTACATAGGGGAATATTTCAACCCCTTGTAACTCAGTTGAGAGGGGCAAGGGGCACTCAGTTCAAAACAAGGGGTAGGTGTAAAAATAAGAAATGGGATTGGGCCTAAGTGTCAATCCATGCACCATTAAGCAGAAGCCTGAAGAAAACTCCACCTACACCAATAGAGTTTACCAAAAAATTCATGCCTCTGGAAACCTCCCAAAGTAACATATACACAGATTTACAAAGGAAAACACATCAAGCACAAGAAAACACATCAAAATTGCTGCCTATGGTAAATGACCATTCACAGATGCAGCAGATAGAAATGAAAGGCTGGTGAATTCCTTAAACTAATCTATAGCAAAAAGTGTTCACCCACTCTATACTTAAAGGGAAATTCCACTCAAGATAAAACTATTGCCAAACAATGTCTCAAGCATCAGACAGTGTATTCATATCCATTTCATGTAATAACGTTCTGTGAGATACCTTTTAGAGGCATTAAAATCAGATGTCTGGTTCCTATCACCACCACTGTGCACAACTCTGACCCAGTAAACTTCTCTAGACTGGAGTATTTCATATCAAACTATTCTGAATGACCTGTTTACATCTTATTTCAAACTGATCAAACTGTAAGTCGCTCTGGATAAGAGCGTCTGCCAAATGCCATAAATGCAAAAAAAAAAAATGCTTATTGATTTAATTATACAGGGAAAGAATGTGGAATTCTGATTTAAGAATAAATCCCACATACCCTCCTGAATCTATGAAATTCTGTATCATATTTTGAAAGGGCATTTCTTATATAAGGCTATTTATGTAAAAAATTGAGCAGTTCAATTAGCTGCCAGCATCCTAATGTAATTGCATTGCCTCTAAATCCTTCACTACATTAACACTGTCGAACAAAACCAATTACGCTGATGTTACTGTCTGCAAGCCCATTCCATTCTATTTGTTTTGACCCTATAGAAGTTAATAATGTGGAAGAGCATGGGAGTCAGAGAGATAGTGGGGGTTTCTCAACGTGGCATCTGCCCCCTTCATTACATCTATGAATGTACAGGAATGGCAGATTTGTTCTAATCATATTAGCAGCAAACTGGAGCGTATACGCCACGCTATAGTGGACGCGGTCCACAGTGGCATGGGCATGTGTGTGACGGTGCACATGAATATATGCTTGTAGTCATGTCAGCATGTATTAGGGGAAGGTCGGGGAGAGAGAGAGAGAGAATGTAAATATGGCATAGGCACGAGAGTGTGCAATGCTCTTTCAGTCAAAACAACACTACAGCTGCACTGATTATTCACTGGCACATGCATTGCTGCTTAAATCAGATTAGCCTGGATGTAAACAGTTGATCAATTAGGCATAGCATTGTTTAACCAAGGCCTATGCCCAGTGATGGTTAACTGAGTTATAGCAAGAGCCTCCAGTGGTGGTAAAAACTTATTTGAACATGAAAATGTTATTATAACATTATTATAGAAATTTGTTTTTATATACAAAGTTTGGGAGGAAGGGGTTATAGTCTACACACAGCAATCCAAACGTAAAGTATTAAACAAAGTATGCCTACAATAACACTTATATTGATACCGAATGCTTTATATGTCAATATTAAAACACAAAAACAGGAATATAGGAATAATACTTTTATACATATTCAGTACAGAAATTCAGTTTTGTTGCATATTACAATAACATTTTTTTCATTGTGTCACTAAAAGTCTTTGTCTGGCCTGCATCTTTTTATGAATATTTTTGCAAAATACCCCAATAACAATAAATATGGTAGTTATTAAGAGGAAAAGGGAAGGACTATTAATAATTGTTATTGTATAAGTCAACAAACGTACATAGTGCAGTAAAGAAGTGTGAAAAGTGATTCTGGGCAGGTTTGTGCTTCTTTCTTTTTTAAAAGTTGTTGCTGCAAACAAGCATTTGTTAGATCCTGCTGAAATTCATGGCTGTTTCTAAATGACAAACACTAAAGCGACTTGCACGCCCCCTGCTGGAGAAACTTCAGACTGCTAGATGGGCGTTCCAAAGCCATGTTTATATACCTAAATAAAAACGTTTTCCAACATTGCAGCAAAGGTGCTTAGAAATTCAGCTTTTGGGAAATCATAATTACATTTTTATCATTTTACAGCTTTTAACATTTAATATCATTTAGCATGTTGTTTAAAATTAAAGCAGTCCTCTAGATCTCTCAGTTCTGTTTCACAACATCACCATGAAGCATCATCAGTATTATTATAATAAATCAAAAGCATACAAGTCAGGTTGGCTGATCGTGTCCTAAATTTCAGTTTCAGTCAAGAATTTTAACTTCAGTGCATCACAGCTTATTACATATTATTGCTACTGCTCTGTGTAAACACTTTGTGTAAATAAAAGGAAGTAAAGCTGAGAAAAAATATCCCCCTCTATTTAAAACACATGAATTCAATTACAACAGAATTTTAACAAACTAGACTCAGATGTGGGCATATACTACTCTCACTGACCATTTTATTAGAAACACCTTTGTACTTCCAGTCAATCACCACTTTATGAGCTCCATCTACCTTACAGTTCCACTAAACAAGTGTACAACTGCAGACTGTAAGACTGATATCTTACACAATTTATCAGCCCCCTTAACCTCATTCATGATTAGTCAGTTTTTGACCACAGGACAGCTGTTGTCCAGATATTATTTGGGCGGTGGATCATTCTCACCCCAGCAGTGACACTGACGTGTTAGTGTGTGTGAGGAGTGTATCAGACATGTCAGAGTCACTGCTAGGTTGAGAGTGGTCCACTATTCAAAAATATACAACCATGAGCAGCTCTGTGGTCAGAAACTGACCGATGAAGGTTTAGAGGATGGCAAACGCAAACTGTGCATCGGTAGACTGGCCGCGGTCTCTAACTGTACATAAGCAAGAGAGGGTTTTCTAATAAAATGGCC
Source organism: Colossoma macropomum (assembly GCF_904425465.1). Taxonomy (NCBI): domain Eukaryota; kingdom Metazoa; phylum Chordata; class Actinopteri; order Characiformes; family Serrasalmidae; genus Colossoma; species Colossoma macropomum. The sequence continues at coordinate 23,813,147 of NW_023494810.1, forward strand.
AGTGAATGCATTAGTCTATGATGAAGGGATTGAGCTGCTTCTATGCTGGCCTACTGCTGGGTCTCACTGGGTCTGTCTCCTGATCCCTGTTAATCCCCTATGATCTGAGCTAGGACTTAGCTAGCATGGTTGTATTGCACTGGAACCCTGATATTATCACAAACAGCCTTGCTTCCTATCTCCTCAGATTTCAGAAAGCCTGAGGCAATACAGTTCAAAAGGAATTAACATCAACTCTGCACGGTGCCTCGAAATCAAAAGGATCGAGTTTGCCCACATAGCCTACATGAACGGCTGAATGGCTATTGCAATCGGACGTACCTTGTCTAGTTTGGCCTCGATGTCGACCACATCTGTCTCCACCTCGTCGATGTTTGCTCTGAGAAGACAAGAAAACAGGCATTCTTGTTAGAAACCACCAAAGTGGATGGTGAGAGTAGTACCTGACCCAGTGTCATGTGGGCTGGACTGACGTATCAAAAAACAGATGTAGTCCAACAATGACCTCATCAGTTCACCAGAAAACTTTTGTGTCACCCCTGTTAAGCAGTGATTATCTACACCATATCAAACAATAACAAAAAATTATGACTAATATATTTAGACTCGTTCCATGTGTTTTCAATTTCTTCAGTAGAAGAAGAACAGGGTTCCCACTTTAGGTAGACAGGAGGAGAGAAGTATTAAAATAAGGAGAGATGATGAGAGATGAAAACAGAAGAGAACAGAAAACAGGAGAAAACAAGAGAAGAGGACAATGTGAGAAGGGAAAAGAAGGACCAGGAAAGAACAGAATAAATAAGAGAAGAAAAGCAAAGATAAGAGATGAGAAGATAACAGAAAATAAAACAAGAGAAGAAAAGAGATGAGAAAAGAGTAGTGAACAGAACAGGAGAGAAGAGAAGAGAAAAGAAAAGAGAAGACAAGGTGAGAAGAGTTGAAAAGAGAAGTGAAAAGAAAAGAGAGGATGAGGTGAAGAGAAGAGAAGAGAAGAGAAGAGAAGAGAAGAGAAGAGGAAAAATGAGATGAGAAGGGAAAAAAGATGAGATGAGAAGGGAAAAGAAGATGAGGTGAGAAAAGAAGAGAAAAGAAAGAAAGAGAACAAGAGAATACAAGAAAAGAATATGAGAAGAGAGGAGAAGATGAAGTGAGAAGGGAGAAGAGAAGAGAAGAGAGAACTGAAAAAATTAGAAGAAAAGCTAAAAGAAAAGAGAAAAGGGAGAGAGGGTAAAAAGAAGAAAAGAGAACAATAAAAAAAGGAAGAGCAGAGAAGAGGAGACAAAGCGAGAAGAGCAAAGAAGAGAAGGGGAAAAGGTGAGAAGACAGTTGAAAAGAGAAGTGAAAAGAAAAGAAGATGAGGTGAGATGAAATGATAAGTTGAGAAGAGAAGGAGAGAACAGAAAAGAGAAGAGAACAAAAGAAGATAAGAGAAAAGAAGAATAGAAGATAAGAGAGAACAAGGTAAGAAAAGAAGATAAAAGAAAGGAAGAAAACAAGAGAACACAAGAAAAGAATACGAGAACAGTGGAGGGAAGAGAAGAGAAGAGAAGAGAAGAGAAGAGAAGAGAAGAATGTACTTAAGTATGTACCTAAGGGGACGATTCATCTGTAGTTAAATAAATCTCACTAATGAGTGTGAGTGTGAAAGCCCTGAGCACTGTGGCTGCGGGTGATTGTCTCATTACTCAAGTTCATTCTCCAGCTCTACTAACTCATGGCACGACCCAGTTCCACCAACTAGTAAGACAGATAAAGAGAGAGACAGAGCTAATTACACTCTCTCTCCTTCTATACAGTCTCTCCTATTGTAGAGTCCAGTTGTATAGTACAAATAGAAATATACAGTACAGTACTGTCACAGAGATATAATATACAAATTGAGATATTTGTTTAATGCAAAATAATGCATCACTTCACAAACACCACTGTCTGTCATGTAACAAAGCTGCTGTTGTTAGCTTAGTGAACAGTGAACACAGAATGGGAGGCACTGTATATAACACTACAGAATCCACTTGGTAGAGAAAAGCCATGCTTAGATGTCTGCGGTATGCTAATTACATTTACCGCATAACCTCAGATAAACAAGGCCCAGTGGAGCTGATGCACATCGTGTGTTTGTATGTGTTTACAAGCAAGAAACTCAACATCTCCCCTCCCCTGTCTGTTTTTCATTCAGCTAAATAATGATCTACCAAATTATAATCATGCACATGAGCAATGAGTGACTGAGTATCCTTCCACTGTATCCATGCGGTTTAAAGGGCTCATATTTTTACATTTTTCTTGTTTCCTCCAAAAAATTGCTAATGATGCTTGCATGGTTTATGTTCCAAAAACAAAACAACCATAATTCATTGTCACCATGTTTACATGACCATTTTATTCCCTTTATTCCTGAGCAATAACAGGCTGTTTTTGTTAAAAAACAGTTTTTGCCTTTAAGACTGGGTATGTAAACAGCCTCTGCTCTGATTGGCTGAGCTCCTCATGAGTGGCCTGTATTATGCCTTGTTCAAAAAGCTGTAGACACTTCTTATAACTTCAACGTGCAACAGGGTTCAAATGTGAATGTGTTCCTGGTTGTGACATCACAACCATGATTATTTAAAAACAGCAGCTTAATTTCCATAGGTTGTTGCCCAAAAAACAAGGTATCTCCATTTTTTCCATTTTTATTTTCCCACTTCATTTGAGTACAGCAGCTGCCCTTTACATTGTATGAAAAACTCTTAATGACTGGACCATTTGAAACAATCCAAAATTAGAATAAAAAATTGTAATAAAATCTCTTCACATTCACTTACATTAAAAGTAAAGGACGTTTTTCCTGGATGCGGCAGAGAATGGTATATTGTGAAGCTTTTGTAATATTTACATCAGACTCTAATTCCAAATCCATGATATGAGCCCTTTAAACACATTTATCTCACTCACTGTTGAGAAAACAAGTTATACATCTACAGCTAAACCCTTTGTGATAGCCAAGCGCCGCTTTTAGATTTTAATACAGAGCTGGGAACTGAGGCCACAGCCCAAGAGGCCCAATCTCCAGGGCCCAGAGGTCAAGACAAGTTACAGCTGCCCTCCATACACTAGCTTTACTTCAAGGGGTTTCCTTACATTAACCCCCACCACACACAACACTTAAAAGGAGTACACGCACACGCACACACACACACACACACACACACACACACACACACACACAGCAAGGTCGGCATGGCAGTCCTTAAGTGGAACACAAAGGTCGTGGGAGGGGTTTTCTCCTGCCCTGTGTGAGTACATTAATAAGGCATGCATTTGTAGTATCATTAACAATCAATAATCCTTAGATCTTTCCTGTAAGAACAGCCATGCAGAAGCCATTTATACCTGCCTGAGGCGATAATGTAATGTAAGATGATGTGGAGCTTTTTCGCTTGGCTGAGGGTCGATCCCAAAATGATTCCTTAATTCAAGGCATTTGGGAATCGAGAGCTCCAATGCTTTAGACAAGTTTGCCTGCACCTATGCAATCTAATGACTACGGAAAATTGTGATTAGCTAATTATGTAATAATTGTCACAGGTCAAATTTTCGAGAGTATTGACAAGAGTCAGTGTTGACTCTCTTCTGGAATCAAACAGCCCTCATTTTTGCACTGTTCAATTTGCCCACTAAATATTGACAGAAAGTTAAGAAAAGGATGGATTTTAAAGGAAAAAATCAGTGGGAAAAGAAACACAAAGAGAGTGAGTGACTAATCACTTCCAGAAAACAACGCACCAGAAATTTACACCATTTTCCTCTTATCCCAAATTTCCCTCTTATCCCTCAGTACTTGATCACGTTTGGCATCTGAAATTTACTTTTGCACTGAAGCTTGAGGCTAACTGAAGATATGCCGTACAAATTAGTGTAAACGGCACATCTAAACCATCACACGTTGGCCCCAAAATGTGTCGACTTGTAAATATCTAAATGACTTGCTTATGTGTTTTTTGGCACTGTTTGATATACTTCCATCTATAAAAATGGGCAAAAAGCAGACATTTAACGCCTCAGTGGGGTCATCTCTATGTTCCCAGGGACCTCTGTGCCAAGGGCCCTTTATTTGCTCAATAAAATTGCCTCAAAAAACTGATGTTTCCTGGGAAAAAACTCTTTGTTCCTCACCATTTCTATTGAACTTCACAATATTGACAACTTTAAAAAAATATATTTCAAAACCTTTACATGATAGTCAGTTTGTTCCAGGACTTTATGTAATAAACTACACTGGTTATGTCTGCTGATATAAGTTTGTTACTTTACTCTTCTACTTCGCTAGTTAGCAAAATGAAGGGCTACACGACTAGCAACAACAAAAAAGGACAATGCACCACACTTAAACCAGACAAAGCAGTTGTTCACAAAGTCTATGTATACTATGCTGTGATGTCTCAAAAGAAAGGAAAAAAAGTTTCATTAGAAAGTTACCTAGCTGGTTAATTTGCCCCCTAAGGCTAGCCTAGCAAGGGCAAGTGCATTCCTACTGACACATTTGCTCCTTATTGACCCCTGCATGACCTTTGGTGACCCAGGGACTATAACTATGACCTTAGAAACCCTTTTATAGGTTTCCTTAATGTATCATATAAAGACCTGAGGAACCCTGGGAACACATCTACACTACTGCATCAAGATGACTATTATCATCTTTAGCTATACAACATACTTTTATACATTTGTGTAGATAATAGTCATGTATCCAAAATCACACAAGTAAATCCATTTGAGATAAGATTACAACTTTTGCACATTTTGAGGCGCGTATGTGATGATTTTGCATGAGTTTGCATGACGCTAATTGGGCGGCTAAGCTTCCATTAGGTATTAGGCCATGTTAGCTATATTAGCTCCAGTCCAAAACTAAACAACCAAACATCTTGGCTGATCGACTGGACTGGATAAGGGGAAACTTGCGTAAATTTGATTTCTCGCCCAACAATCACTTTAAGTGGCTGTACTTGGATGGAGCAACGACTGGAGAGGGGGCCAGCAGGCCATGTCTGGCTCGAGGCCCAGCTCTGACAGCCTCTCTCTTGGGAGGGACGGGGTGAGCTCGCAGTTTAGGTGCCAAGCCCCGGGACTCAGAGTCTCTGACGCCAGGGACCCGTCCAGAGAGGCACTTCCAGGAGGTGTGGTGTTTTATTGATAGCAGCTCTTTGGCTAATTCTCCAGCTGAATCCTGCAGGGTTAGGGGCTGAGGCTGTCTAAAACAAAAGCAATGTGCTGTTGTAATGCAAAAACACCCTTACTGCTATCATCTGCTCCATGGGGGTTAAAGGGTCATGGACTTTGTTGGTTTAGCTTTGACGTATAAGACAGCTGAGAGAAACAGAGCAGTTCAGAATGCAATGAGCCTTTGCATTCTCTGTCATCTTTGAGACAAAGCTGCAGGGATGCTACATTCCCATGTTTCTATTGTTGGAGGCACCTTAAGCATAGCACAGACAGCCAGACAGCTGAGCTTTCTCTATATGGCTGAACTGAATTGAAAAGACCTCCCTGGTCACTTGGTGTGGGACTGGTGGGGTGATTGTACACCCCTAAAAGTGTGCAACACAATTATCTATACTGTTTTAGAAGTGGACAAAAGTATGAAGAAAATTAAGCCTTCTAAAATGGCTGCTGCTAATGTTTTTAGCTATGAACATATAGCTAAAATCATTGGCTACATACATATAGCTAACAACAGTACACAGTAAAATCCACAAAAGCTAAATTATCTGACAACTTGTCGTTTGAGGCAAGTGTGTGATGATTTAAACTTGTGGTTTGTACAATGCTAATCCAAAAGTGGGATAATTGTTAGCTACATTAGCTAGCAACAGCTGGGACAGCTAGCTAAAATGAGGAAATCTGCCATAACTACATTATATCATGAGAAAGAGCCATACAGTAGACCACTCTGAAATCTACTGCAGTCAGAATGTCTAAGAAGCTTCTGCAAATCATTTTTAAACTGGATTTGAAACACGATATGCTGTTAAAGTCAGGATACAGCCAATGAAATCTAATAGTACTATGTGCCATATGAGGGCGGTTTTTGGGCTCATTTTCAGGGAGAGGATTGATCTGGACCAGCTGTTGGCTCTCTGGTAAAGTATGTTGCCACTTGATCATGTTTCGCAGTTATGAACTGTTGTAATGCTGTGATGACAATATCATTATCAGACTATCAGGCCTTTTCACTGCCATTCATTGTCTTTCAAGCTGTTTAAATGTTCTCTTGTATCTAGAGCAAGCTTACGGAAATAGCTTGCATACTGATGCATCTTCATACCTGTGAGCATTGATTAGTAGGCTTTGTAAAATAAGACTTTTGTTCCTTCGCATGTTTGCCGTCTATCTGTAATACAGCAGGCAAGGACCTGAGGGAGGTAGGGGAAGTGAGGTGCTTGTGTTTTGCTTGGTTTTGTACATTGTTTAGCACAAAAATGTCCTTAGCAGAAAAAAAGCAGAGCTAACTTGTCATGTCAGGACCAAAACCCTTTATTTTTGGTTTCTTAGGTGAAGGTTAGGGTTAGCTTTAAACCTTGTATCTCTATTTTGGTCATGTTTATTTTTATTTATTTATTTACATAATTTGTTATCTTTCGCATTGTGTTAAAATTGCATGATGAATGGACCAATAAACTGATGCAAAATCACTTGGAAAAATAATCTTTTTACATTAGCTTCCTTTACAAGTTAGTTTTTTTCTGTAAAATTGCCATTTTGAAGATTCTGTTCCAACATTGATGACATACAATACTGTCATCATGAAGTTTTGACATAGAGTAGATGGCAGCTGGCATTTGCAAACTATGTAAAAAATAATTAAAATGACAAAATTTGAAATACATTATATTTGCCTCAGCAGCAATGATATAATATATAAACACATCTGGGATGTACAGTGGCCCCAAATAGTATTTGGACATAGTTAAAAATGTATTAAATTGAGTAGGTTAAGAAAAAACATGTCAGGTTTCTGTCGGTTTAAATCCAAAATAGCTTTATACACTTGTGAGTTCATGATCCCATCAATGAACACACGTTTACCAACACCACTAAAAGAAATTTCCACTTGTGAAAAAAAAAAATTTCCACTTGTGTGGTTGGAATTCTCCTCCAGCTTTTTATGAAGTAACCTAAAGAACTTTATTACAGTGGTTAAAGTCTTCAAAACGTCCTGACATTGTGTGTGTGCTGACCGACACTTAACCCTGTAGGGAATCAACCACTTTGTGTGCGTAAGCCGCTCCTGCCCCTAGTCCAAGATGCAGCCATGTGCGTGGGTGAGCGGCTGGAGGCTGATGAGGATGATGATGGTGGGGGAAGGGACTCATGTGCATCTTCGCTTCAGCTGCAGTGAACAGCCCCCTGGCCCTCCGAGACCTATTCTTAGCCCCACGTGTGCCTGTGCATGTGTGTATGTATGTGAGTCACATGGGGCTCTGCCAGAACTGACAGATCAGGTCAAACCTACAGTGGCTTCCGAGTTGAGAGAGTGGCAGTGGATAGTATGGAAGTTCACATCCTATTCAAATAAAGCTTGAATACTGAAATATTTTATGATTCTTTTGTGATGATCCAGATTTGATTGGGGCTGTAACAATTACTCGATTGAACCCAATTCCTCAGTAAAAAAAACAAAAATGGATTAAAATGTACATTCTGTATGATTTTCAGTGATTAGTCTGCGGATAATATTACAAATTATAATGATGCAATAGTGCAAAAGCTATTGGTCAATTTATTTTTATCGTTTGGCCTTGTGTACTTAGTAAGAGCGCTTGATCAGTGATGATATCTGATATTTTTCATGCACATATCTGTATATAATTAAGTGTTTCCTACATTTATCTAAACACACAAAATTGCAGTTTTAACTGTACAAATTCCCACCATCTTGTTCTTCTGGACTCAATCCGTATCTTGCATTTTAATTGCTAGAATGTGCTTGATTACAAACCAGTCATCTCATTAACTCTGTGTAAAAGTGGTGTGACGTTCAATCACTGGTAATTATATGTTACACACAGACAAATCAGTAACCTCCTTGGCCTGTAACAAATTATTGGATGTTTAGAGAAGAGAAGCTTAAGATTACGACAGTGAGTGGTCAGGGCATGCTTGGCTTTCTCTGCTGTGGCTGTGCTGAGCATTTTGTTTATTTTTAAGGTTCTTAAATGGGCTCTCTGTCTGCCTTATCACACGCTTGTTGGTGGCCCCGACCAGCATGTTTTCACAGGCTGTTTTAGAGACAGAGTGTGTGTGTATGTGTGTGTGTCCGGTCTCAAAGCTAATGCTGTGAGTCTGTGAAAGTCCGTCAGAAAAACATGCAGCTTTGCTGTTTAGAGCAAACAGTTTATTCCAGGCTCGACATTTATTTTGTGTGGAGCTCTCTGTCTCTCCTGTTCTGGAAACCCTGCGAGCCTCACAGTCCATACGTTTATACACTTTCTCCGCTTCGTTGACTTAGCTTAATGTCCTTGACCCTTTTTAACCAAACATACACAAGTTCTTTATAACCCCCACCCCAACATCTGACCTCTCAGTTCATAAAGCATCCAGAAAGTAATATATCCATGGATGGATGAATGGATGGATAGATGGATAAAACGATTTTATTATGCTGTATGATTGCCATTATTATTATTGTCTTTTTTATATTTATGTATTTTATATGTTTTGTCGTTTTCATTTTTTTTTTTCATGTGAATTATGTTTAAAGTTCAAGGAAATCTGTCAAAAAATGTCTTTTTTTTCCAAAAAGCCTCAATAAATGCATGATGTCAAATCAAAGTCAATGAGTAATTGGGTTAAATAATCATGATCTCAATATTGACCAAAATAATCCTGATTAAGCAGCCCTAATTGGTAGGCACGTTAACAACCTGTGTTAACATGTGGTTAAATTGATATTTTTATCTGGAATGTGCTTTCAGCGTTTTAAAAAAAGATCTTAATCCATTTAAAGGTTCTTTAGGGAACCAAATGTGGTTCTTCTATATCATTGCTACAAAGTATACAACGTTTTTTTCGGTCTGAAGGAAGGTCGATACATCCCTGCAGCCATCTCAAGCAGAGACAGCTGCATACTCTCTATACATCCTCCATACAGGGAAGCTGCACTGGGACAGGGCAGGGGGGAGTGGGGGGAGACTAAGGGAGAACTATAGGGGCACCTGCACGTAGCTAAAATGCTGCGTTGTCCTCTGGCTCCCACAGCAGCTCAGCACATTCCCCTCAGCAGAGCGACCACTGGAACACTGACAAAGCTTGGGCTGTTAGCAAACAAGCTCAATGGCCTGAAACAGCGGCCGATTTCATCGGTCCAATGACTGGGGCCTTCAGGGCCAGGCTGAGCGGTTCGCTGAATATCAATCTATATCCACATGTGTCCACTGTTTACAGACCCCTCTTTATAAGCAACCAAAACAAAAGTGACACCCTTTATCTAAAAAAAGCGGAGAGAACAGAGGGTCTTTCTTTGTCGGGATGGATGTGAACTTGCTTAGGGAAAGAAGACCGACTAGTATAGCAGGACAGCACAGTGACAATGCTCCCCCAGCACCATTCTCTATATTGCTTGCTTGGTTAGGTATTTAGTTATTGCTGCATTGAGATCTACTGTACAGTAGGCTGGGAGGATAAAACGATATCGATAGTTATTGAAATCAAACATTTTGTCAATATTGAAAAAGATATTTTTGATAAAATCATGGTATCTTGTTGTAAGTAAATTTCTATGTCACATAAGCCTCTTATTTATATGTATATATATATATATATATATATCGCCCAATCCCACTGTACAGGCTGTTTCATAATTAATATGAATCCTAGCCAATAAAGTGAACTGCATGTGCTAGATGCCTGGAACATGAACACAGTCCTATAAGGATTTTATTACGAACTGTTGTTAAATAATAACTCTGTCAGATAACAAAATCAGAGTATGTCTTTTCCTGCTGATGCACCCTTTCCTTCTAGACTCGGAGGAACCAATTCTGACCACAGAATTCAGTCTATAAAACATAATCACCATTGTTTCCTCATGGCCAGGTGGAGTGAACAGCGTCCAATCTCTGCCAACTGGCCAGCGACCAGAACTGTGTTTTTTTTTTCTCTCCTTACAATAAAAAGCTCAAGTGAAAGGAGGAAACAAAGAGAAGTCAGCCAAGGACTTTTCCAGGAAACACTTATTTGCTGATTTGTGAATCTTTCTGAGAGAAAACAAGTTGCATCACCTCCCCACACGGGACGGGTTCATTGTGAAGCGTTTGGCATCTCTTGTGCGGCACAATATGCAAAGTGCCTTCAAGGGCCATAACATTTAATGACTACATCACTTCAGGGAGGAAGAGACACAATAGAGTCACTTGACACTTATATATCAGTCTATATATCAGTTATGCAAGGATACGTACATTGGTGCTACAAAGGGTGAAAACACCAACATCAAGAGCTTAAAAATGAATGTTCTTAAATGTTTTTTGGCTTGGACATATGGTTCTAAGAAAAAAGGAACTGTTATTAAAAATTTAGTTTACATTTTATTTGCATACGCCACTTTAAATGCTTCATAGATGCTTATCTTGCATTTAACTTACGTGTTGCTAATTATCTATTACATTTACCTTAATTTTATCCTAACCCTAAATCTTGACCTAACCCTAATCTAAACCTCAACCTCAAGCCAAAACCTAAACCTAATAGTCACCCTGGTCCTAAACCTAACCCTGGTAATAACCCCATTCCTAACACTGTTGAAAATCAACTGTTTTTCATTTAAAAAGCAGTCTAAGACACTTCTTATAACTTTAGTCTGAATAGGTTAACATATGTAAATGCATTGACTTTTGTGATGTCACAAAAACAATTCATATTTTTCCATATATAGACTGTATGGACTTGGGAGTGAATGGTATGTTTTGTATCTTTACAATGTTTACATACTACATAAAATTTCTATTGACAAAAAAGGGAAAGAAAATTTGGTTTTTCACAAAAATGGGCCTTTCACTTTAACAAAAACAGCTCTTTAAAGAACAAGCCAGGGTTCTTTTGTGGACTTGCTCCAAAGAACTATTTATGGCACCCTCATTTTTAACAGTGTAGCATTCACTACAAAACTATTTCATCTATGCGAATTGGTGCAATGACTGTTTAAAGTACTTCCAATCACTGATGAGTTACTCAAATTGCATGTCTTTTATCATTCCAGAGGCTTTCATAAACTGCCTCTAAGACAGCAGTTCACTGGCTGAGATGGGCTTTTTGAAAAGTGTCCCCGCAAAGCGAAGCAACAAAGCTGATTCAGTGTAATATCTCCATATCTCTCCACACATGACACACCACATAGTGTGGCTGAGATCAAAGCCAGCGCTAGCTCGGCCTACGCACGTCAGTGAAGCTTTCTGATCCCACCGTTATTACAAGGTGCCATTGGAAATCAGAGAACTGCGTCATGAGATAATGACAAGGATCTCACCCTTGCAGCTCAGCACGAGACCCCTCCCTGCTGGTGGGGTCGCACGCTAAACACACCATGCTAACCACACTATGCTTGCTAAAGTGAAGAGAAGCTGAAGCAGCTGTTGCTCTTTCCTTGTGAGAACGGAGCAACGTATGACGCCTAACTCACAGAGAATGAAGGGTTGCTACGCCATCCATCACCTAGCCACCAGTCTTTTCACCCAGAGGTGTTGCAAGAGAACAACCAGTAATGAGTTTATAATGTGTCTCAGATTAGCCCGAAAGTGGAGCCGCACTGATGCTGGACCAGGTCTCGTCACTCAAAATCAGATCGGATCCACAGCTACAGAAATGAAAGACCTGATTGAGCTCAGTCTCTGAGGTAACTTTCACCAACGCTTGCTCAGATGCCGCCCATCAGCTGCAGAGCATCTGTCACTGAGGCTGTACTGTGGTTGGCGGTGAATGGAGACACACCGAACTGTTCCCACACTTTCCCCATGTCGCAGAATCAGGAAGAGGGCCCTCAGAGATGGAAGAATAAGAGCAAAAAGGAAGTAAGGGTTGCCAAACATTCCAAATGTCCTAAACAACATTTCTCTGCTCTTGGTCCTATACCTAATCGTGCATGGGAACTGGGCGAAAAGGGTCAAGACTGTGAGGAATATTTCTCTCTGTGGAAAGAGATGAACCCGCAGCAGGGGAGACGCAAGATGAGAAAGTGACAGGGCCCAAAAGGCGTTTTACAAAATGGCTCCCCCAGGAGCGGAGTGTTTACTTGAGGGATAGTTCAGAGAAAAACCCCACTAAAGTGCTCAGACGCCGTTTGCGGTGAGAGAAACAAGCATTAAAAGTGCTGGCCAGGCTCGGTTTGTTTTGGCTCCAGTCTTTCCCCAGTAAACTGGAGGGGGTGGGGGGGGGGGCAAATAGCACCTTTTCCCCAAGTCAGCTAAAGACCGGAGCCAAGAATGAAGCAAAGATATGAGACACAGTAGAAAAGTTCACAGACTGCGTACACTACATGATCAATTATGCAGCAACAACAATGCTTCAGCAAACCCCTTCATATCTGTACTTTCTGTTCTGACAGAATTTAGCAGTCTACTTGCGTGCTTTCCTTAACTTCCAGAAAAAAAGGGCTCTTTGAAGCAATGCCATAGCACATCTACATTTGATTCCTTAAAAAGCCTTTAGGTGGAAGGTTCTGTAAGAAAACTATTTAGTAAATGACGTGTGAATATAAAGAACTGTTTTAAAGTTATATAATGTGAAGTTACATAATGTGAAGGTTATATACCAATCAAAGGGTTTTCCCCAACCATATCAGCTTAAGCCAAGATGCATTTAGGAACCTTTATTTTTAGAATGGGTGAATGACTGTTTGCAAAATTCTGACAAGTCCTGCCTTCCTTTATTTGCTATGTCCATTAAACTTTCAGCTCAGGCCACCTGAGCACCCATATCACTTTTGCAAACTAACTAGTGCAGACTAAAAACGTCTGCAGCACAAACAGTAAATGGAGAAGCACAGCGAGGAGTAACGTAATTCTTTACCATTCAACCAATTAAAAATGATTCTGGAAACCAGGTTTCCATTAATTGTATCTTTTAACCACTGGGCATTAAAGAGGTAGGTGTCTGATGATCAGGAGGTTTGAAAGATGGAAGCTGTCTCTTCAGATGATCAAATGCCAAAGCTAACCCTAAAGCAGAGACATTGTAAAGGTGGAGACCAGTCACTGGCTGAAATGAATGAGGAAGCTCATAACGCTCAACATGGCGTCTGTTTGCGGAGAAAGTTCCGTCGTTCAAGAAAAAAGAGCCAATCAGCTCGCTGGTTACGCAGCGAGTGGGGAAAGCCTCCCCCTTGTTGTGGAGATCTACAGTAGCCAGAACAACTCAAAAAAACACATTTTTTGTGTTACTGATCCAAATGCTACAAACTATTTATGTGTTTTTTGTCAGATTTTATCTGTAATTTAAATATGTTTTTGAGTATTTTGGTCTCTCCTTATTCAAAGAGATAGAAGCCCTGTCTTGCATGGCTGGAAATAACTGCCTGGTGGTGTTGCCAAGATGGCCGCCGAGTGAACAGACTTTCTTATAAGGATTTTGACTAAAGCTAACATTGGAGCTAAACAGTGCAATATTAGATGCTAAAGAGGATTTTGTACAAATAGACTTTTTGCAAACCAATGAAATAATCAATCACTGAACAGTCCTATCAATCTGACTAATTTATCAAGCTAAACGTCTGAAGGTAAGAACTTATTTTAAGGTAAGAAAAGCTAACTGATTTTAATATTGTTCTGTATTTGGCATTAGGAACCATATTATAATGATATTAAAATGAGCAAATACGATAACCCAGATAAAGTTTGGCTTACAGTAGGACTAGTATAAATTTACACTGAGCTGTGAGTGACATGATCCATATTGTATATCCAAAACCTTTCCAGCTTCAAGAATGAATTAAAAACAGCATGCGTCTGAAATACAAGCTCCCCTGTAACATTTTTGCACCTCCTTTAGTCTAATAATTCCAAATAATTTACTGCCGTTCTCATTGCAGGTTTGTTTCAAGGGGCTTTGTCTGAGTTTTCCTTTGTAATTATTGGTGGTAGGAAGGAAGAGCAAAAACAAAGGAAGCATTCAGAGGTGATTGTGATTGGCTGAGAGGTGTGTCAGTCATTATTTTGCAGTCAATTTCATACAGCTTGCCCTAAAGAAATATTCATTACATTGTTCACTGTGGCATAGTTTATTTGCATGCCAGCGCTTTCAGTTAAACCCTAGAGAAGGACAACAACCCTCTGACCCCTGGTTTTGCTGACCTGGGCAACACCAGAAACCTCTCATAACACTGCTTTGGGTCAAAACCTCTCATTGTGGGTCTGTGCGGTCAGAGGCCTACAGCTGCTGCTCTGTCATGGGTTCGTCGTCTTGTTATGACTAAGGAAGGAAACATTCCTTTCCATTCTGAAACACGCCGTTCACGCTAGCACGGAGCGATCTGCAGCTGGGAACTTGACCATGGCCTCCTCTCTTAAGTGACCCCAACAGCAACATCATGCATTTTAGAAGGTTCATAAATATTTATGCAGACTTGAGGTTTGTGCCAGATATTAAGTGAAAAAGGGAGCAGACAGTAAATATGACAGCACAGTTATTCACACTAGGACAAAGTAAACAGATCACTGCCCTTGCGCTGGAGACGATTTATGCAAAAAATATCAAACCAGCTATCAGTAAGATCTGCATTTGTCTTTGAGTGATTTAGTTGGTGCAGAAGATGTATGATAAATATGATTTAATCGCAAACCATTCTCCTTTGGAATATTTTCGTTTACATATACAGCTTTTGTAGTAAACACTGGAGAACGTTGATGCTCTCCAGGCAAGCATATTTTACAAAAAGACAACTCAATCACAGTTTCCCATGAGAAGTAGCAAGATGCTGGACCTTCCCCAGCTCTGCATTGGTAGCCAACAGACCTAGCAAGAGAAAGATTTGACCAGCCTCATCATCCCTAAGGCCCATGGAAATCAGACCAGTAATTTGCATCAACCATCCTGTGGATTTGTATATGTGACTATATGAATAATCAAAGCTAACCCAAAGTCAGCTCTTGCACTGAAAAGCTGGACCCACGTGACCCCATACAGCCAGGACTTTGCATCACTGGTGGCTGTAGGCAAGTCTTAACAACTATTCCTCTACTGCTAATAAAGTCTGTCAAAGGCTTGTTTGGGAGGGGCAGTGGTTCAGTGCCTCTGCTGCTGGTTAGCCCTTTGCATGGTCTTCAATATAAAATATTACAACATAATGCTGTTCAAATAAAGTAGTCAAATAGGAATGTAATTGTGCACTAAGGGTATGTCCCAATGCCCTAAACACGTCTTAAATAAGAAAGTTTTCCAAACCACTTCGCTACAGTTCTTAATATTCTGTATTCACTTGTGCATTCCTGCCAATGATGGTGGGCGCCCACCACAAACCAGTAATTGCCACCTGATCATAAGACACACTCATCAGAAAACACTACTTTATGAGGGCATTCAAATTTTCATCTAACATAGAAAGGCATCAAAAAAGTGAAAAAACTCCACAAGCTGTGAGTTCTGTGGCCCACCCGTGCAGCGTGTTCACCAGCCAGACGACCTGAACCGATGCCAAACAGCCTGAGGTTTGACTACTCTACAGAGACCGCAAATATCTCACTGAGAGAGAGCGAGAGGAGAACCCCAGACCCTCTCACTCAAAGCCCCCCAGTAGCTCATAGTAAGCTACCACATGGGTTAAATGAGAATACAGGCCGCAAGTCAAAGGCACTGTCAGACACATCAGAGACAACAGGAGTTCACTGCATGTGGGTGGAGGACTCCTGGACATCAACACCTCAAACTAAAGAAAATGAAATCAAGCCCTGTTTCTGATGTGGTAAGGACTTAGCCTCGCAAAGCCAGACTTCTGTGTGTCTGGTAGGTTTCGTCACTCAACGTGGCCAAGAACAAAGCAGGCACTTGCAAAACACTTGAAAACCAACCAACCGCAGACTGCTATGTCAAAATAGTGGTATAACAAAAGCAGACCCACGTGAAACAAAGTGGTATACCATGGCTCAGCAATGACCATCAGCTTTAAACAAAATCTTAAATATGTTTTAAACAGAAATGGCACTGATCTAATATTGATATCAGCGGAAAACGCTGAATTGGATATCGGAAGGCCTGAAATAGCAAACACTCACACATGATGTCATGTTGTTGGCTGTATATTCCTTCCCTGGGGTAGTAGAGAGTTTGAATAGTTCTAAAGTGAGGTGCTTTCATTAAAAATAGCTATTTTTAAAGAAAAAATGTTCTGTATCTGTAACAATATCAGCTGACAGTGAAGTTTTAAATATCGGTATTGGAAAGGAAAAAGTGGTATAATTTCTCAGAAGCTTTTAAAAAGCTCATTGTGATCACTGTGTGCAGAGCTATGTGACTAGCTAGTATTCAGCACCATACACAGAAGTTTCTTTTCCTTCGGATTAATGAAAAAAACGGTGCATGGGGGTTTGTACACAAGACAGTGCGGACAGCCAAAAAGAATAGAACTGGCAAGATTCTGATATATGTGGATATATGTTAGCATGCAGTATACATCATACTGTCCACATAACACTGGGCGGTGCATCTGAGGCTGACGAGGATCAACTCAGCCACTCAAACAGCAAAAAGGGTTTATATTATATCCTTCCTGCCTATTTGATGAGAGGAAGAAAGACATACACAGAAAGAAAGACAAAGGCCTGTGTATGACTGTACAGGTAGGCCATCACCAATCCAAACATTCCTGCTCTTCAGCCAAGCACTAAAACTCACTGTCTATGAACACATTGCGTCGGCCCAGAAGAATGTCTACACGAATGCACACACCAAGCCTAATCCTGAGAAACAAAGACAGACTGGAGCCTTGGAGTGCTGCTCCTGTACTCAAAGCCCCCTGAAAAAAGAGGCCCTTATCACTGCGACTCCTCCGCAAGCACTTTTTCCATGGAACGTAAGAAAAACACACGGATCGCTGTCAAAGGCAGCCACGCTGGGCGACCCTCAGAAGGCGCATACGCGCAAGCCGCAGTGAGCTAAAGAAAGAATTGCCGGCCAATGCATGAGAACAGTGTAGCATTGGTGGTTGGCCGGCACCATTGCTGGATCTGTGGCGACAGAGGCTAATTGTCTTGGCGGGGGTTGTTGTGCTTGGCAGTAGGAGCTGGAGCAAACAGATAAGCCCAGACTTGTCGCTCCAGTAAAAGGCTGAAAACAGAAACACGGAAAAAGAGAGAGAACGAAACGGGAGAGGAAGCATTGCCTCCTCTCAACTCCTACAGGTTATTTAATTTTTGGTCTTGCATGCAAACAATGATCAGCAGGGATTTTTTCCCCCCCAGGTTCTTTCTAAACAGCCCAAGGCCAACGTCTTTCTCACAAAAGCAGGAACCAAAACTAAAGAGCTGAGTCCTGTCTGAGTCAAACGGCATTATCCTCCTCCGTCAACAGTCCTGATCCGAAACGTTTAATTGAGTCATCACTTGGAATTGTGAGTAAACACACCCAGCTTGCTTTTTGGCCCGTTTTTTGAAGCCAGGGTCATCCGTCTTGTGAGCACATGCTGAAGATGACGGCCCTAATGAAGCTGCACAAGTCTGCCGCCCTGAAGAGATAACAAATCCGAATCCAGCAGTGTTATGAAGGCAGTCATTATTTCCTCAGACCATGCTGCCTCGCTGCCAAAGAGAAGAAAAGTCACCACCGCTCGACACGTGCTTAGAAAGGACAAGGCTGCAGCAGGCCCTTGTTAGCTGAGTTTCTGAGCCATTGCTCAACCACACTTTCATCGTACATCTGGGAGTTGATCGTCAAGAAAGAAACCTACAGATGTTCTCATAGAGGAACCTTGTTTAGCTGTAGAAAAATAGCCATTCTGCTTCTCCTGGCAGGGAAAAAACAAATCAAGGGACAGAACGTTCACCAGAGCTACAAGGCTGCGGGTGAGGCATAAGCACTGTGGCCGTGAATACTGCTGCACATGAGGAATGTGTTTAAAGTGTGTATTACCAACAGAGGCTCGACCAGGTCCTTGGTGCCATCTGCAGTATGATGACAGGACAGCTGGGTTCAGATAGAGAAGCCACCGGGGCCTGAGGCGTCCACATGAACAAAGCACATTTGACTTCTGACCAGTTTTGTGCTTCTAGTTACAGTGAATTAAATCAAGACTGAAGTTCAAGGTACTAAGACGTGCATTTCTTTTCATATTAGCCTGTACATTTTCTTACTGGCCATGAATGGCATTATTTCATTTCCCGGTAGATATTTGTGCCAGAGATAGATAGGTTTACACCACTTGAGAATGTCAAGAGCTGAAATAGTTCTTTAAAGTTCTACAGCTACGCATAGAGAGATATTATAGCAGGGTTGCAGGGCATAAACCCCTCATTAGAAAGACGAGAGCACAGAATTCAGTGTGTAAAAACCACAGTTACTGGTCTACAGAGATGTATAAGAAAGCAATATGGTCAGTTTGGTCATCCTTTGGTGTACACCAAAAGAATTTACAGGCCTGAATACTTCAGCCTACCAGCAAGGGGGCCCACTTGTTCTGTTAGGCTGTGGGATTATTTTGCTGACATGGTTTGGGTCAACTTGGCCGCTTAGAAAGAAAAGTCACTACAAATCGAAACAAAGTTATTGTCACTGATTACCTTTATCCTGTGACAAAACATTTCTGTCCTAATGGGATCTTTTCCAGGATTGCCATCAGCACTACCATCCACTGGGCACGAGGGGTCACTGAGCAGTTTGATAAGCGGGAAAATGACGTCATATATCAAACATATACACTCATATGCTACAGCCTTTACAAACACCAGGGGGTATTTTCTCCTCATAGATGGACTTGTTTTTGCCTCAGTAATTAGGCTTACTGAGAAGTCCCTCCGAGTCTCCTTCCCATTAAACATCTATAGGAGATTTTGTCTCAGTGCTTTTCACCACCATCATCAAAACACCAAATGAGGGAATATCTTTTGGAGGAATGGTGTTCTCTTGTCACACGTCTTCAGGTTAGACTAGGACAAATGCATATGCACATGATTTGCATATCTCAATCAAAATGCAACTGAAGCTGGATGATGAACAAAAAACAGTCAAAGGCTGTTGGTAATTGGTAGACAGGAGGAAACAGTTACAAACTCTAGACAAGAGCTACTGCCTTTGCTGAAATAAAGGTCAGTTGAGTTTTGGGGCAAAATGCAAGAGATGGTGGAGAAAACAAAGAATTAATGAGCCCCATTGTTGCTCAGACCTCAGGGGGCTGCTCAGAGACAAGATTAGATGCGGAAAGAGGAATAGAGGGATGGAGAAGGAGGAAGGGAAGGATGGATTCACATGAAGAGGAAAGGAGAGTTTACACAAA
This sequence comes from Colossoma macropomum, assembly GCF_904425465.1. Lineage (NCBI taxonomy): Eukaryota > Metazoa > Chordata > Actinopteri > Characiformes > Serrasalmidae > Colossoma > Colossoma macropomum. The sequence continues at coordinate 23,832,603 of NW_023494810.1, forward strand.
CACACAGGGTGGTCTGTAATGTACTATGTAAGCCGTAAAGACATTAAAGAAGACTTAACCTTAACATGACCATGTGTATGTAAGTCTGTGAGAGTGTGACGCACATGTAGAGTCATATGAATGTTCAGTTCAGGCAGGATGTCCTGACTGCGATCGGGACATCTCACGATGCGTCATTACTGTTTAGAGCTATAGGGGAGACTGTGTGCGTGTGTGTATGAAGGCTGCATACCTGGCAGTCTTCCAACCTTCAGTTAGCATCAGTGTTATAGACAGATAGGGGTCACAGCACGTTCACCACCTCTCAGTGAACTTTAGTCCTTCACAACCATCAGCATTGATTTAGACCTCAGTGTCCCAGCTCACCTAATCAGAGCGTTAGTGTACAGCTTAAGTTAGTCCAGTCCACTTTAGGCAGGGACTATGTACTCCGGCCTTCAAAGCTTGGGGATATCTCATCATCTTTTGAAAATTTCCAAGTATTGTTTGATTTCTACTATTACTTTTCAATTAAGTAAGAAAAACACTTGCTTACCTAATATTAATCAGCTGTTTGCTAATACTTTGGGTATATTTTGCAGCATCCAGGTTCATGTTCATCAAAGTGTCCTTCTAGGTAAGAACAGCAAATTTTGCTTACTATTGCAAACTACTGTTAAGAGCACATGTTAAAAATCCCACAGATGTTTCACCATACGCCTCCACTTCACCTCGCTGCATCCTACTCATTCATGACAGTGATGATGAAATTCTGGTCATATACACACCTGTTAAAAGTGAAGATTTGGAGGGAAGATGTTTGATTGAATAAGGTTTGCACTATTTAAGCTGAAACTCTGGATCTCCAAGATTACTAGCTAAAGTAACTAGCTTGCTAGTGAGACTGAGCAAGCTAACTCTCCAGCTTGTGTGGGCAACATGCATTCTGAAAGTCATATAAGCATAAAAAGTCTGTATTTTACTCTCATTGCATGCTTCTGTGTTACATTAAAATAAATAAGAAGCTGCCTGAGATATTTTCGATATGGTTCCTTCATTTCCATAACAAAAATGACATAGAAACGCCCACCAGCGGCTTGCAGAGGGATCCAAAGTGGAGGAATGCAGCAAGAAAAAGTGTGAGTTGATGCACCTGAACGGTTTGCGTGTTGTTGAGTGCTGACATCACAACAAGGGGATGAAATAGGTGGGGTTTAGGGGTGTAAATCTCTGACCTCACAACTTTTCCATTTGATTATGATTCTTCAAGAGATGATTCAGTGTATTTATGGAATCACAAATTTCACCATGTTTCAGTTAGAATTGTATTATTTTGGAATGACTTTTCTTTGTAAAAATACACAATAAAATAGTTATAAACGTACTACTAATTTAAACGTTAGAAAATTACAAACGTTTGCCTGTTTTCTCCCAATTTTAAGTTAGGTCTTCCCCCTTTATATGATGCTACCACACTGAGAGGCTGAAGGCTAGCACGTCAAGACGTGAAAAAATACCGCAATGTAATTGTACAGATCTACATGGCAAGAGGACAATGCCAGGTGCCAATTCTGTTACATCACCTAAACAGACACATCGGCCAGCATCAATTGAGTAAGGTGGAGGAGGACAAAAGGAATGTGTAGAAAATCTCAGGACCTCATTGGAACATTCCAGATCTGGCCCTTTTTTGTCATCAAATCTGCTGCTTGGTGCATTAGCCTGTCTCTCGTTTTGTTCTTGCTTGGTTTTCATGTCACTGATGCCTCATTAGCATTTCTGATTTTTGACCTTTACCTGCCTTTTGGTTGGTTGGATTTGACTGCATTTTGCCCATCTGCTTGTCTTTTGATCCCTGCCTCTCGAAATGCATCCACTGAAACAGCATATCAACATCTGACTTACTTGATGCTTTTAAAATAACAAACATAAATAAAGCAATTTATACTGAGTAGTGACTTCAAAGGTAGACTAAGGTTTTCCTACCAATTAAATGATAGATAATATGGCTAATTTTGGCAACCAAAAAATATGACAATGCTATTTAATGAAGAGATGGCTCTAAAATGTGAAGTAGGCCAAATGATCTTACTCACTGAAAAGACCCAGAATTCCCATTGCGATGCCCATCGTTAAATGATTAGACAGTTCACAGTACACTCGGGAGCCCCATAAATCAACATGATGTATTTCCAAGTGAAAGATGGTATCTGCGAGTGTCTCTGAGCTAGCTGAACATTTTCACATGGTGATAGGTGAGGGTGCTGGGAGGGGAAGGTGAAACATATTGAACATATTGAACAGATATTATTGGTTAATATTATTTTTCCCTATCAGCGGGTGCATGGTGACATAACCAAAACCGAGAAGATGTTTTAGAGAAGCAAAAGTCGCATTTTGAGTGAATTCATCTTTTAAATAACACAATGAATCGTGCTTAATGTGACCAGGCACATGAGGTAAAAAAAAGGTAAAAAAAGTCTATTTTGTTTTCAGGCTGAATTTAATGAGTGTTATTCTGATTGTCTCTAACAGCCCAAAACCTATGCAGTTGAACTATAATGCATCGACACGTTTTCACACCCCTAATATGTCTTTATTCCCAAGTTAGTACTTCTGTCAGTTGTTCCTTCCGGTTGGCAGCTTTTTCAGCATTTAATTTAATATGTAGAGTTTATTGCAAACCAACAAAAACTCATTCATTAAAAACGTTTTGTAAATCTAGGTGTCCCCAAACTTTTGACAAGTAGGCTTATATTAGAGATTGGGGTCTGCCAAGCTTCTGCTGTGGTTCTCATATCCCATTTCCCCTTTCTCTTCACCTTTGCTAAGACACGGTCAAGCTGTGCAGTCGGCCGTCGTCCGCTGGGCTCAGGCCAAGCCCTTCGAGGGTCTGGATCTGGTGGGGAACAAAACCCAAACCCTGTGCACAGAGTATACTGAGCGTGCACTTCCTTCCTGCTGGCGAACCCATCCGTTAAGAGGCACGACAGCGCTTCAGCTGTGCGGATTTTCCAGCGCCAGCTCCTGCAGGGCCTCGCTCTAGAGATGCCTTGTGGAAAATTGATGGTCCTGCAGGCTGTGGAACATGTGCCTCTGCTGTGAGCGGGATTTTTTTCTTTTTTTTTATCTTCTGGTGTCATGAAGTTCCTTCAGTGCTAGATGGTTGAAATAGAAGTCTAGAGTTATTACTGCCTTTTTGTCTTTAATTATAGAATCATTTACATAATTAGCTTTTAATGAACTACATTTACATTCTTTTTACATTGTTTTGAGAGGTTCGAGTCTGCACTTCCGATTTTTTCCAATGTGAGGAAGGACAAAAATGTAGGATGGTTTTACTTGTTATACAACATGTCTGCATTATAACTTTTCATCAAACTCAGTTCCTAATAATAAAACATCTCCTCCTCTACTTACAAACACAAATGTGGCGTCAATGGAAAATTCACAATCTGCACTTTCCACAGAATTTCTTTGCTTCTTTCAGTGAGTTACGAGTGAAAAAATCTTATAAGCGATTCCACCGTTTTGTTAAAATTTCTGCATAAATCAATTGTTGAAATGTGAACAAAGTCACATTTCTTTACAATGGTGGTGATAGGAACCTAGAGTCACAATGTCTTCAACACAATTACAGCCATTTTATTTACTATCTAACACCAGTGAACCTACATGTGTCTTCAGAGTTGTGTCTTCCAGCCTAGAAGAGACATTTTCGCTCACTGACTGATTGACTAATTGACTGAGTAACTATGTTGAAACGAACGACAGCTACAAACACAATAAGTAGACTGTATAATATCTTTTAGACGCTACATGAATTCCTGCTTCCCTGTTGTTGCAAAGCCGTTGACACTTCTATGACAAATGCCATACAACCGATTGCGGTCCAACAAAACTAGGCTTGCCTAGTCTTGTTATATGTAATGCTGACAATGGAAAAATAGCTGTCAGTCCAAAGAAAATCTTACAGTACCTCTCCACCATGGATTTATTAAAAAAATATATGTTTTAGGCCAAAACCATATTTCAAAACAATCTATAAACAATGTCTCAGAAATCAGGCAAAATATTAATAACCTTTTTGTGTGATAACTTTTGTGAGTTAGTTTTTAGAGGCATTAAACTCTTCTGATGTCATGTTCCTATCACCACTGGTATGAACAATTCTGGTGCTATAAGTTGCTCTAGAACAGTTCTTCCCAGCTCTAGTCCTGCACATTTTAGTGTTTGTGCTGGTCCTAACACACCTGATCCAACTAATTCACTAATTAACAAATCCTTCCTGAGTTGAAGTGGGTGTGTTTTGCCAGGAAAAGACAAAAATGTGCAGGGCAGGAAGTCCTACAAGGCCACAGTTGGGAACCACTGGTCTAAAACTCTGGAAATTTCTCTAGACATTTGTGAAAATTCCAATTTAATATCAAATTACGTCATGCTTTTGTGATCGCCGGCAATAACGGCGACATGTCAAGGTTAATAAGCAGCACTGAGACAATCAGCACATGCACAACAAAGCACAATGCTTCAATGCTTGAGTCATGCTGTTGTCCACAGGCACTATTTGCAAGATAGAGAAATCTGACACCAACCACTGAGAGCAAACCAGTCTGCATACTCATTTGCATATGTGTGTGTGAGTTGCTTTAGGACAGTTTATTTATTCCACTCCTTTTCCTGTAACCCTACTGAATAAGAATTCATTTACAGTTTCATTTACAGATCAACCATATCCAAAGCTAGCCTGACCATTTGTTTGGAGGGCCAGTCTTTAGTAATTATCTTCAGCACACACACCCTTTATCCTCCAGCATTTCCCTGAAATCCAGTCACTTTCACAACCCTGTGCTGTCACTTCGACCAACTACATTTCCCATAAACCCTGGGGATCAATAAGTCACTCAAAAGGTATAAGTCACTCAAAAGCTACAGGTCTTTCTATAAGTAGAGACATTGCTTCCCTATTATCACAATTATCCTATTGTTCCATGTTCTTCATTAAAAAAAATGGACAAGCAGAGGTCCAGGGACATCAACGGCAACGTTAACTCAAACAATAGAAAAAATCTTTGTCGTTACTGCTGTTATTAATAAAGTGCTGAAGCTGCACATATTTCCTGATGTCATTTTGGCCTAAGGGTAGTAGGCAGGTCCAATGCAAGGTGGGAGGAAAGGGTAAGATGCACACACACACAAACACACACGGTATGCACATAGTACTCTGAAAAAGTGAGAGACTACCCTTCATTTATATAATCATATACATATAACAACTACATATAACATTAAATGTTTGTGTCTTTACCCAAAGTTCAGTCTTAGAAGTTGATTGTATTTCCTGCTTCTCAAGATTCAAGTAAACCCAAACCAAACTGGGGTGCTCAGTCCATTGTTCTGAGAATATGGCAAGCGTCTTTGCAAACTGAACTCCACTATTGGGAACTCCTGTTTTTCTCTTATTATTACTTCTTTATGTGATTAATTGGATTGTCATATGTAATCTCCTAAAAAATACCTCCTGAAAAATGAATAACTTGTGCTTAATAGCTGTTTTGACTGGAAATTAAACAAATAAAAGGTGTCTCTGACTTCTGCACAGCACGATGTGTGAAGGAGAGATTAATCAGATTAGTCACACCATCCAGAGAAAAGAATACATGTCATAAATACCATCTATTTATGAATATGGCAAGAAATCCAATAAAGGATGGTGTCCAGTACAGAGCCAGTGGCGCAACTACCAGCAGTGCATGGAGGGTCAAGGAAATGGAGTCAGTAGGGCTCCAATTTTTCAGTATTTAGTGTGTCCACCCTTCGCTAACATCTTTATTGGACCTCTTATACAATTACATGTGCAATTTTACTCCCATGACTCATAGGTATCAATGTTAACTTAATAACATTCTTCAGCCATTAGCCAACATTAGAGCACCAAGTGGGTTGAGACACAGCAATAGTGAGTAATCAGGCAAATTATCAGGGTAATTTTCATAGGGGTGGTCCATTAATTTTTTTGCCCTGAGGCCCGTGAGATCCTAGTTATGCCATTGTACAGAGCTCTGGTGCAGAAAACTGGACAAAAAATATGCAAGGCCGATAACTCCCATTGATTTTTTTTCCCTCATGTGCGCACATTACGACTAATGGAATGAGAGCAGAAAAAGAGAGAGCGAGAGAGAGAGAATGCTTTCACCAATACCATTACATTACTCTCTGACACATAGTAAGTGAACATTTTTGAGGTCAGTATTGGAAATCAAGATGAAGTGCCTCACTAGCAGCCAGTTGGTGGACGTAGTTCTACCATCAATCAAGAGTGCTTTTCGTCAATATCGATCAATAGGTAAGACCATTTATTTGTTAAAAGGTAAATACATATGAGTGAGCTTTCAAAACAAGTTATCAACAGACACCACCTCTCCATGGCCTAAAAAGAAGTGTACTTCAGGACTTGGGCTTTCTAAAATGAGCTTAGAAAATACTACGGCTCTTAATTTTCTTCATTAGTGCATGCTACACACCATCGCTTTCACATTAAAGCCATGTGGTAAATTCACAGGTGAAAAGAAAAATGTTCTTAAAAGGGAATTTCTGCATAATTGAACCATTAAGCAAATTATTCAGAGAGATTTGATGTGAAATTCTAGAGAAACATGCTGAGGCGGAACTGTTCACAGTGGTGGTGATAGGAACCAGACGTTCAAAGCGTTTATACCACTGAAGGTTACATCAAGCGTTTGTACACAAAATGGTTACAAGTAGGTTGTATTATGTTCGTTTTAAGGAAAGCTTTCGGCCGAAAACTTATTTTTAAACATTATTCATACAGGAGAGGCAAAATAGTACCCAAAGAAAACTTGATTTACCACTAATTTACCACTTGGGATAGTAAATATAATGGCTATGTTTGTGTTGTAAACATCGCAACCTCTGGTTCCTATCACCACCACTGTGGTAAGTTTCTCTACATCACATCAAAACTCTGAAAGACTTTGTTTACACCTTAATGACTGAGTTGCGCACAAATTTTTTCAAATAATCTGCCTTTTAACTTTTAATGTAAATTACTTTAATTCTAAGTAATTCTGGGCCATTTTATTGGTAAATTCATCATGAAATGTTTATACAATGTAATGGGAAACTGACATGTAACTGGCAGTTACAAGGTTTTGATTTGACAGTGCCATTATTAATTTATTTATATATTATTTATTTACTTATCTTGTGACACAATTTGGGACGATCCAACTCCCAAACATCCTGCGACAGTAAGCAGTATATCCAAACAGGAATCCAAGTCACAGGCATTAAGGCCAGTCAGGCCAGGATGAATGAAAATTTCCATGAGAAAAAAAGAGAAAAAGAAGAGCAGCTAACGTGACTGAGCTTGGTCTGAAACGAATCCAAACAGCAAAACGAAATGAGATTTTTCTCATGCATATTCATAAATCTTTCCACCTCAATCAACCCACAACAAAGCATTACATGCTAAACTGCTGAATGTGAGAAGCTCTGAGATCTTTCAAGATTGTTGCAGAAGCTTCTTTTCCACCATGGTTTGGGACGTTAACACATTAGCGAGGCAAACATCATCAGGCTGGATGTTTCAGATGTGCTCCACATGTCACTGCCTATTCAGTGTTTCGCTGATTCATTTGTGGCCAAAAAGCAACAACAAAAGAAGTGGAGGGTCTGCGTGGCTGAGGCCTGTGGACAATATGACCGAGCTCTAAACAGCAGCACATTTCCACATGCAGCGGTACTGGAATGCTGGAGACCAGCAGTGAGAACAACTTGACAAGCAAACCTAGTGATTTTGGGTTTGGGCACTGGAAAAGTTCTCTCAACCAAGCTGCTGATCTCCATGAACACTTTCTATAAGACAGGTTTCTTGGTCATGGGTTATTCTACGTCAGCTCACCTAGGGTGTGGAAAGTCATGTCAAGGATTTCCATGAGCAAAAACTTCTTATTTAACCCTTCAACTTCTATTTTCTCTCTCATAGCTCACTGAATTGAGCAAACAAATGATCTGTCTGAAGTGTGGATTCTAAAGTTTCAATCAATGTCACATTTGTATTGATACACAGAAAAGAATATATTTTATCATTTGAACTTTTGAGGAAAAAGTTGAAACATATTAAAAATAATAAAAAGAACAAACATATTTACATTTTTTTCATGTTTCATTTCTTGACATCATACAAATGGAAAAAGTGGGTTTGCAGGCTCAAACCTGTCAATACAGACTGACATTCAAATGTAAATATAATATATTGCTTAACTTACTACATTATTAAATATCACAGCAATATGAAAGTAATAACTCCTGACTTATGGGTTAAGTCATAGTTGGGTAAAAACACTGGATTGATTAAATATTATTATTATTAGCTCAGTCAGATATCAGTATTCACATAGCAGGTAAACCCAATATTCAAGGCAATTTATAATTCAGAAAATTCATAACTAAAAAAATTACTTGGAGCACAGTTTTGAGATTTTGCACAGTTGTCTGATTTAAATGGAAGATTTTTATTTATTTTTTTCAGTCAGGCTTTAGGTGAAACAGCATTTTCATTTCATTCATTGCGATGTTAAAAAATACATTGAGAGTGATTTGATGTGAAACTGTTTATTGTAGAGAAACCTCTCAACCCCTAAAGAACTCTGAGTTCCTTATAATAGTGGTGATAGCCAGGGGTCACACTGCCTATGATGCAAATCTCACCATTTTAATTCCTATGCAAAACAGCCAATGAACCTACACATGCCTTCAGAGGTTTAATGTAATGTTGATAATGCTAAAATAGTGTAAAATCTGAAAAAGAAAAGTCCTTAGGGACTATTTTGCCTCACAACGCCCTGCATGTACCCCTCCACCAAGAATGGATTTTTTGAAAAATTATGTGTTAGGCATAATTCTTCCCTAAACAATAAAAAAATTCTTAGGGATCAGACAATGTATTCATTATTATTTCATGTAATAACTTTCTGTGATGTATCTTAGCTTTTAGAACCATTAAACCCGTCTGGTTCCCATCTCCACCAATGTGAACAATTCTGAATCAAGTTTTTCTAGAATAGTGCGTTCCATAGCAAACCACTCTGAAAGACTTTGTTTATATTGCCAATATTTAATTATTCAGAGATGTTGAGAAATCTGTACAATTTCCCCTTTAACAGTTTTTAGAGGGCTCCTGTATTACAGTTCACTGTCTAAAATTCCATTTCGGCCTCAAAAAACAGAAACAGGACATGGGATCTTCAGGCTGTCCGTGTGATTTACGCAAGAACAGTGATTAATATAAACTCTTTTTGAGTCACAGGCAGTTTTGTAGACAGTCACACTGAGCAAACAGCTCCAGATGGCCAATGGACATCGGTCCAGCTTCAGGGAATGAGTCATGACTCATACTGTATACATTTCTACATGTATTTTAGAGCGAATCCCATGATTCACGCCATGCTCCATAGAGACCAAGCATCGGGTGACCCAGATTTAAAACGTGTTAGAGGTCAAAAATGCAACAGAGCAGAAGCAATTACCACATAAGACTGACCACACAGGGTTTCAGCGAACTGCAAACATCCTAGACAAAACAAATTGCTCTGCTATCGATGGAGCCGTCCTGAATAGCTGATAAAAAATGAGGCTGCCAAATTTTCTTGGACTGCACCAGCACGCCATTCAACAACTACGTCTTCCTGGATTCTTGAGAAGCAGATGCTCCATTGAGCTACATTCCCAGCAAAAGTCATGTAGGCTGCTGCGGTCGACTACACGCCAGCACTTCTGTGTTTTTATCATCAGTCTGTGAAGGAAGCAGCCCACAAGTTCATATGGATTTGGCCACAATGGGACTGGGTCTACATCCTCTTAGCTAGCCCGACATCTAGCAAAACATGCTTTTCCTTATTTCGTTTTTATTCCAACCGCCACTTTGCCATGAAAAATGCACAGAGTTAAATCAATAAGACCCCATTTTACACCTGGTCACTTCAGGTGAGGAATATCTGGATTGTATCCTGATAAAATTTTAGCCACATGCATTTACAATGGGTTGTCTGGTTAGTTGGACTGAAATCCGATTGCTGTGTGGGATGGAATATGCAAATCTGCTCATTACACGGCAACTTATTACCAATATTTTATCCATTCAACCGTTTTCTGTTGTGCATAGTAGTGTCTGTCCATTATTTCTCCCATGACTCATGGGTAGCAATGGTATGTATGGGGTTCTCTAAATTTTTCACAGCAGGGCCCATATTTAGAGGTAGTGTTTGTCCCTAGAGAGGGAAATGAGGCATAAACTTGTCAAAAAAAACTTAAGTCCTTAAGCTTTCAGGCCACTTTTACTCTATATACAAATATCGGCATTGGCCCCCAATTCCCATATCGCCGCATCCCTCGTTCATTAAATCAACACAGTAGCATACTATGATAAAGCAGCAAAAAATAGACTTAAAGCTTGAAGCATGGCAACTATGCATTGTTTTTGACTGTGTTTCCATGCAGCCAGTGTAAAAGGGCACACTGATAACACAGAAGCACGCTGGAAGCAGTTTCATTTCACTGGAAAAACAAATGGAAAAACAAAAACATGCACTGATCTAGCTTCTTCGCAACCTACTTTTCCCTACAGCTTGAAAAGCACTCCTTTAAAACAATCTTTACAGAAAACCACATACATTTCACATCGTCATTGTTTCACAAGTAAACATATGTGAATCATGTGAATCTGTAATCATGTGACATGCAGTTGTATACAAAAGTTTTAGTCGAATAATGTTTTATTTTTTTTGCATAAGTTGTTTTGAAAAACAAATGCAAATTTTAATGCACAAGTTTTATTTATTTGCTGAATGTAACATAAAAAAAAAAATTAAAACATAAAATATTAATTGTGCCATATCTTTTGCACGGGCCACATTTTGTTATATTTTTTCCCAATACCTCAAAAAATTAATCAAATAAACAGTAATTGTGCATTAAAATATGTTCTGTGAAGAATGTGGATATTTTCACTTTTAATAGAAACGTCATTTAACCGGGAGCACATAAACCTTTGCATATGACTCCATGTGATATCAAGTGCAACCCTCAAGTCCAACATGTTACACCATGAAGTTACACTTCTCAAAAAGAATCCTGAGACGTGAGAAAACCACATACAAAAAACAAAAATGTGCACATGAAGTGTCTAAAAATAAATTCTGTGAGGGAATTCGTAGAAGTCCCTAAGACCCACAAGGCCAAGGCCATCATACCCATAATGGAAGAGGCTTCCATACGGAGTACCATCTCCAGGGATTAATACAGATAAGGTCCTTATGGTATGGAATATGTGTGCACTCATTTTCCCAGAGGACGTTAAAGACCTGGTGACCCAGTCTTGGATGTCTCATCAATATGAAACCTCCGAACTCGGTTATGACCTCATCCCAGAATGCAATCTTCCATAAAACATTATCCCCAGAGTGCTGCAAGAATCGGATTTCAGAACTCACAGTAAAACGGCCACTGCACACCGACCATAAACAGCAGCATGCTATCAAGCCAGCCTTATCTGCCCTGAAAATCGCTGGCTTAGCATTTTTGATGTCGCACAAGGCTTTAAAATACAAACAAGCCCTCTAACCAATCAAACTGGGTGCTGTGAACATCTTGACTGCCAGATCAGTCGTTTTCAATATGTGGGCTACGGTCCCCCAAGAGCCGTGGTGGACTGCTAGGGGGGCATTGGCCATTCTTTTTTTTTTAAACACCAAAACTTTGCTATAATATAGACATTTAACCAAACATTTTTTTATATGACAAATATTGTTGATTATTTGCCCAAAAAATTATTTGATTGTTCTGGAAAAATGCTAGCTAGTTACGTTTAGATTTTCAATGCAAGTCAATGAAAAGCGTTTCACAGTCCAATAGTATGGAACTCATGCATCATGTATAAATGGTTAACCCCTTACAATCTGAGGCTTATTACATGCTAAGACTTATTATTCAGTAACTACAGGGGCTTCAATGCAAACTGGCTGAGCTATTCTTAGCTTATAGAACTGTATAATAATACTTTGGGCCCACTGGTGGGCCTTGTCCATTTACAGGATTAAAAGGGTCTTTCAAAAGGAAAGATCCTGAGCTTTGACTATCTACAGGTGAAGCAGCCACCATATTTCAGACTGAGAAAACCAAGACCAAGCATAAACTGGGCTTCACAGGTGCAGAAACTAAAAAACAAGTACCGCTTTAAGCTTCTTGCTCAGATGTCTTTTCAAATGAAGGTTTGTTGAAACCCAACAACTTACACCATCACTTGGAGGCTATCCACAGCAGATATACATCTAAACCTGTCAAATTTAGCCAGAACTCCAGCTTTCCTTTCTTCAGCCTGACATCCAGCACTCAAAAGCTGCCAAACAAGTTCAGCTCTCAACAGGTGAGTCAGTAAAAAAACAATCAGATCAGTTCAATCTTGTGGGCTGCAGAAGCTTTTCTGGTTGTTTGTGTGGGCTGCGAGTGGCAAAAGGTTGGGAACCCCTGGTCTAGATGTTCCTCTGGGTGTTCTGATGAATCAAGATGCTCATGTAGTCCAACAAAATTGAATTGTTTTGGTATTTTGTATGTATAATACAAATGTGTACACATTGTACTAGTATTTTGCACATATTGTGCAGCCCAAATGTGTGCCACTAAAGCAAAAGGCAAAAACAACACCTCTTAACTGTTGTACAGTCACGGTAATGCACAGCATTGAGTGATTTCTTGTTTTTCTAAACTGACCACACATTATAACATGAATATACCAATGTTCAGTAAACTATGTTGTTTTTTTTCAATAACGTTAAGTTTAAGATGGACATGTGTGTGATTTATAAAACCGGAAGCAAACTGTCTTTTCATCTTCATGGGTGAGCAAGCAAGTCAATATTTATAAAAGTGTTTTTAATGTGCTTAAATGCTACTTTTATTGTGGCAGTTGAATATCAAGTTTTATGTCAGCACGGCCGTCTTTGTAGAGAGGTGTGAATTGTTTTCACTCCTTCGTTACTCACCAGCAGCTCAACACAAAGTGACAATATTTCACACAGAGAGAGTCAACAGTGTCCTAGTTCATCTGACAACAGAATTACAGGGGAAACATTTTTTATTTGGCCTGCAGAAAGAGCCTATTACAGAATTGTACTGATGTGTGTGGTCATATGTATGCATATTGATTATTTTACTACAGCTTTGAACAAGACTTCAACAGCTATCATCTTCTGTCTAGATTTCTATTGGAATTTCTATTTTCCATTTTTTTTTCGTTCTCGTATTATGAATTACATCAATTCTTCTGCAGGAATTACAGCCTGACGTCATGAGGTGTTGTCCGAAACGGTACTTGAGGCAACAATGGGCCCCTTTAAGGGCCAGATTTCCTCAAATGATAAAGAACGGATGAGCTCATTCAACAGAAGTCTGTATTATGAGTCACTGATTTCACCTGATGAGAAAAAAAAAACATTCCTCTGGCATTGTGATGAGAGGATAAACAGATGTCCAGCTTACACACAGACAATCCACACTTTTATTCTGTCTTACCTTGTTAAAACAGCGCTTATCGCTCCAATGCAAGACAGTGACTTCACGCTCTTACTATTCCGGTTTTGCTGTGTTGGTTTAAGGGTGCACAGGAAAGACACAGAGCATGCATTGTTTAGGGAAAGCTATGAGGTTTGTGTGACATGGCAGGTTGAACTGAATGACCAAGGCACAGACATTAAGTTTTAAAATCTTACTGGCAAAGTCAAACGCTGTTTTGTGCTTCCTGAACTATTTCCCAGACCACACCGTTGGATGGACTTCTTGAGATAGATCCTTACTGGAAGAGACCGTGAATAAATGCTGAGCTCTTCCTGTATGTGGTCAGTCTATGATTTTTTGAGAGCTGATTCTGCTTTCCAGCTTAAACCGTTTGCAAAAAGTGCTGGAATTTCTATTAGGACCAAACTGATATATCATTTGGTGTATAATAAACAGCGATTTTGACGTCCCATGTATTTATCAGTATTGATGAAAATACCATCCATAAACCAAGACAAATTACTTGCTTGTGTTTTGTGGCCCAGAAGAGGCATTATTATTATTATTATTATTATTATTATTATTATTATTATTATTATTATTTTATAAAGGCATAATCTTTAGCCTGAGGTTCACATGTTCTAACAAAAAAACATTCTATGAAGAGGACTGATGAAAAATAAGAGCAAATCAACTGAAACAAACAAAATAAATGCTAGGAACGCTCAGATGCTTTATACACTCAAATATTTATAAGAATGCTGTTCTGTTGTTAACATTTGAGAACTCATAGGCTTATTTGTAGTTATTTGTTATAATTCAAGCTACGGCCAACAATGTATATCATGATATAATTAAAATATTTATATATATGTGTGATATACATATATATATATATATATATATATATATATATATATATATATATATGTGTGTGTGTGTGTGTGTGTGTGTGTGTGTGTGTGTGTATATACACATTTTTGGAGATTAACAGTGACTTAATATTCTGGATGTCCTTTCAATTTTTAAAAGAACCATTTATTTTTAACTAATGTTATTAACAAATGACAACCAACAATTTATCTGTTTACCTAAAACTATTGAAGTCTGTTACATCTTTGAATATATGAAATGCTATCGCCTGAAATGATTGGTTATCAGAACTTCTTCTCATCAGTCAGGCCCTAGTTCTTGTTTCACTGCACACACTGCACCCATTAAGAATCTCCTCTTTATGTCTTTTAGACAGGCTAGGATGTAACATACAGCACATCAAATAAATTAGATAATAACCAGGAATTCACAATGACATTAGAATCATATCAGTGTTGGCAGATTTCTTTTTAAAAAACAGACAGATATTTAATTTGACTGATTTCTCACACCAATATTTGATGATGTTTATGTACTGTATTCCTGAGGAGCAGAACACAATGCTGGGCTACTGTGCTATAACGGCTGCATATTATTAATTTGTAACCCTACAGTCATATACACAGCAAATATTGTGCACTATAGTTTGCTAAAGATTTTCCTACACACTTTAAAATGATGGTTCTCCAAGTGTTTGTTGGTAAAAAAAAATGGTTCTATATAGAAGCATGAACACTCAAAGAACCCTTTGCATGATAATAGGGATCTCTGCATCATGAAAGAGTTATTATGAATGTATTGTAGATGGTTCTATACAGAACTTTTTTGAAAAGAGTTCTATATAGCACTCAAAAAGGGTTCTTCTATTGTTACGATCTCAAGCTTGTAATAATAGAAGAACGCTTTTTGATGCTATATAGAACCCTTTTCAAAAAGGTTTCGTTTAGAGCCATCTACAACACATTCTCTATCAGTCTGAAAAGTCCTTTCATGATGCAAAGCCCCCTCTAAACATGCGAAGGGTGTTCATGGTTCTACATAGAACTATTTTCGGTAACATTTTACTGTAGGGCGCTGTTCATAAGGCTATATGACACCTACATAAGCTTGTCCTGACAACTGACATAACGCTACATAAATGTTTATAAATGCTTATTCCAACAGGCAGCATCTGTCATAAAAGCTACTTTAGCTAACTTTGATCAAAACTGGCAAATATATATATATATATATATATATATATATAGTGAATCTTTATAGTGAATAGCGCCTATTGGAATAAGCATTTATAAACATTTATGTAGGGTTATGTCAGTTCTCATGACAAGCTTATGTAGGTGTCATAAAGCCTTATGAACAGTAGAACCTACAGTAAATTGTTACCCCATTTTCTTTACCCTTGAAGAACCATCTTTTTTAAGTGTGTATTTAAGTCATCTTTACTTAGGAAATCAACAAAACTTGACCAGAGGAAATAAAGCATCGGCCTGCGACTGCAAGGAAAGTAATGCTATATTTCTCTGTTATTCTCCGTCCCAGTTTCTACATTTTATTCATTTTTATCTATAAGAATCGGCAGATATGTACATGAAAAATACCGAATATTGGTATCGACCCTCAATTCCCGCATCGGTGCACACCTAATGATAACACATGAACATTTAACCGTGTGGTGCCACATACTGAACAGCTAACTGGACAAATGGTACCAGTTTGGAACCCGATTACCCAATGCAGTCATTCTGAATGAACAGTAGCAATTATATGTGTACACTGCTTGTTAACTCTGGCGTCCTCAAAAATACATTCCAGCAGAGGCATCAATACTTCAACAACTCATTCCAGCAATGAACAAACACTCAAAACCCAAGTCCCGAAAACATAAACACTACTATTTCATCCCAACTCCAGCAACCTCGACACATTACGAACAGAGCAACATCTCAATTTCTCCTGCCGCTTTGAAGTTCTCAAATGGTGCTGCCAAGCTGCCGACATGAAAGAGGGTGTCCTGGTGTTCACAGCAGGGGCTGGAAGCTATGGTGCCCCAGTCTTCACGGAAAGTGGGAAATATTTCAAGTAGAGGGTCTTTGAGTTGAGTTTGTTAAGGGACTTTTTATATTATCTCTTGGGTGATAACTAGTGGACTGCACGAGGATTTAGAATTCACTTTGTGGAGTACTAACCTTTGCTGTTAACCTCAGAGTGAACTGTGCAAGAGTTTATGTGCAATCACGACCTAAAGATAAGAGCCTTTGCAGAACGTTTAACACTGCATGTTCATTTCCATGCAAATCAATAATATATGGCACAGATTCAAACGTCTCACCGCCACGCACACACGTACACATTTCATATTTCTCTCAGCAGGGAGCTCAAAGGCTCTTTTGTGTGCGTAGAGCAATGCTGTGCAGACCTTAATCTGAACTTAATTTACGTTCAGCATAAATACCTACAAAAGAAATCCATATGATAAAGGCTTTACAGAATAAAGGATTATGTCGCATCTGACTGCAGGGTAATCTTTACTTTCAGCTTCATCTTAAATACTAGGCCCAGTATGCAGCTATAATCCTACATACTCATGAAGCCCAGAGGAAATTGGGCTGTATTGTACTTTTAATACCTGGATGATGTACTAAAAAAGTGTAGGACATCGTTTGGACTCAGCGGCCACATGCTGCCATATGTAGCCGAAGGGGAGGAGCCATCAGAGGCTACAGAAGCTTGAAGTCTCAAACATCATGACTTTCAATGACTGCATTTCTACACGATTTAGTCTTATTTATGTCAGGCTATTCACAATATGCAGCTAAGGATTTCAAAATATTGTAATGGTGACTGGGCACCGTGATGTGGATAAACAGAAAAGTTTGTAAAGATCCTGCCATCTTGCCTTTAGAAGGTATTCAAGAGCTTTCTTTGAAGCATTTAGTAGCTTTTGAACGAGATATCCTCGCATGTCTGACAACAAATGCTGATATGTTTTGTGCGGGTCTGTTTGTCTTGTAACCTTGTTTTGCCCTTCAACATCACACTACAACAATGGTCTGTCTTCGGTCATTCTGCATTTCAGTCAAACAGCTCATTCCTGTTTTAGTAGGCAGTTCCCGCCCATCTTAAAAGACGAAATGCACCAGACTCTCTGCAAAACTAGGCATGTTAATGATGAACCGATTAACCGTTAATCAAGAAATACATAAATGTTTGACCAGTGCTTTCGCTTAAAAGGTCATTTAAGTTTCTGATAAACAAAAGATATTTGATTGTACATGCAGAACTTATTCCAGTAGGCCTACTTAGTGATGCACAACCCAGTTTTGTTTTTGTTTTTTTGAGTCGACTCTGGCGCTCGACTCCTGCTGTTGATAAAGGAATATAGCAAAGGTTCAGCCATCCTAAATGTAGTTCACAGCACTATCACAACTAGGATATTTAGTCATGACACACTGCTAAGGTCAGTGACAACCTACTCCTTTTTTAAGTGTCATGTTACTTCTGTTGAGTATAGACTTAAGCTATAGCCTACAAACATGTTTTGGGTTTTTTTGCCAAAAAAGCTTAAAAGCTGTGAGCTACCTTCTCTGATAAATGCTGTTTAAATTATGTTTATAAACTTCAATGTTCGTTAACTTGGGCTAATAATATGTGGTAAATGTACGTAAGTAGACTACATTACACTACTGTCATAACAGTTACATTAGGCTTTGTTTTTTAATTGAATAATGTCTAAAGTCTTGTTTACGTAAAACACAGTGCCATATTTGATGTTTTCATGGTTTGAATATGACTAATAACGGTTAATTATTGGCCAGAAAAAATTGCTAAAATTCAAATCAGTATGTAAAACTAGGACCTTTGTACACCTGGTCAGTTTTGAGTACCTGAATTATATCTGGAGAGATTTTATCCACGTAAAAAAGCACTTGTAAATGCACCCAAGTATTTAAATCAGATATCATTCTGATTGCTCAAACCACTGAGACATATTTTAGCAAGATGTTACTCTGTAAATGCAATGTCTTTCAACAAAAGCCCCCAACAGTGTGACCGTGCCCTTCTCTGCTGTTTTGCATATAAGAAGAAAAAATATCCACTGTACTGGTACCACTGATCAGCATTGCTGCGCTTTCACTTCAGCTCCTGATGTGTGTTTCTCCTCTCAGTTTCATTTGTGTTCAATTTGACGGCTCTGAATAGTGAAGTATATAGTATACAGCAGAGATGGGGACTTGAGTCAGAAACTCAAGTTCAAGTTGCACTTGTCACATGATGACTGACTCACAACTTCACTCAGACTAGCCCTCAATAGACTTGCACTGACTTGGTGTGCTAAAAAAATCCTTTCATTTCTGACTTAACAGGTGCACCTTTGCCTGTGAATATAGCAACATTTTGCGTAGTTATTTTCATGCCACGCCATTCTCATGTAGTGGTGTCAGGTTGTTTAGCATTTTAGTACAACTTTTGGTTGGAAAAACCTTCAGTCGGACATAATTGAATGATAAATGATACTTGACTCAGACTTCCTTAAATAGACTCCAGAACATCTCATATATTGTAAGAATATGACACATAGTCCTCACATTGAATATAATAAAGCAAGGCATCCAAGATTCCACTGACATCTCACTTGGGCCACCTACACGCAGTGGGACTTGTCATCCTATCTCTAAAGATTCCAGCTGTGTCAGTCCATGGGTAGGCGACTCACCCGTTAGCCATCACTTAATGAAGGCACATACACACAAACTCACACAGACATCCACACACAGTGAGGCAAGCATCCACCTCCAAATCAAAAAAGCTTGTTGCCATGGCTGCCAATGATGAGATATGTGCTGGAGTAGGTGCCTCGCTCTGTCTCACTGTTCACCAGCAGCTGGGACATATATTCATTACCCGGAAAGGTCAGCAGGGAGAGAGGATCACGTTCTGGAAACACACCTGATGGAGCTAATTAACAATGGGATTCTGTGGAGACGTGTATAAAGTGTATGAGGAAAATGACATGACATAATTAGCATATTTTCCTCTCATGGCTACATTCCGTCTAAGGGAGGGGGGTGATAAACTGATAAACGCTTAGATATTTGAAGACATATTCACGGTACACTGTATGTAAAACAATATTTTGTTTTTCTAAGGCTGGAATTAACAAAATGCACCAGGAGAATGGAAGCAATGCATTTTTAAAATGATACATATTTTTTAAAATTTTGCAAAAAAACTGTTATCCAATCAGCTACTCGTTACTATACACTGAATGTTGTGTTTTTCAGGGTCTCTTTAATTGGTCTAAATCTAAAGCTGACTTTACATGGAGAGACTTTCATGCCACTAGTTGCATGTTGTGAGCTGCATGCAATCAAAGCAATTCAAAAACGATAAAAGTTGCGTGCACTACATTCAGTTACTCCACTAGTTAACCAAATTAGCAGCTTGTATTTTTAATACATCATATCATTCTCAGTATAAATGTGAGGTCTCCTTTTCAACCGTCCATTAAACCGTCCAATCTTCGTTTTTATTTTCTTGTACAGTGATCTGGTAACCACAGTCATGTTATGTCAGTCAACGTGATCATGTGATGTATTATTGCCGTTTTTTAATATTGGTTGTTTCATTGGCTGAAACTTGTTTCGCAAAGTTCACACACTTGCAACTGTGAGTTGCAGGATGCTTGACATTAGGCATCTCAAGTGCAATTTAGTTTCATGCAGGTTTCAAGCAACTAAGGTTGCATGAAAGTTTCATTGTGTAAAGTTTTCCTTATGCTACAGGTGGTTCTTGGGTGTTCTAGAAATACTGACAAAATCCATAATGTACTGAAAAACCAATCTAAAACATACTGATGTATCTACAGCTCTATGACCATAGGGAACACAAACATGTGGTTAATTTGCAGGGGTAGCACATGCAATATACTGCACCCACAAATCCAACACACTGTCGGCCTAAACCATACATTCTTTGTGCGCATTCCAATGTGTCAATTAAGGAAGCGCGTCCATTAGAAACATATGTTGCATCCGTCCTGGGGTCATGACTCCCATATCTGTCCGTTTCCCTACGCCGTGGGCAGTCGGGGGAAAGTAAAGTGGCAGTTTCCTGTAACCACGGCAACCAAACAGAAAGTACACAGTCATCGGGGCTGGTTAGTGAAAGCCTAAAGCGAGGATAAGGCACGCTTTTGCCTTCCACTGACTGGAGAAGCCTGTTTGTTGGGTGTGCTTCCAGTTCATCAGTGCTATTACCTGCTCCTCATATATTGTCTGTATATGCTCTCTACAATAGTCTAAGTTGGAAGTAAGAGATTAAGTGATGAATACCTATCCTACACCTTTGTAATGCAGAAGTCACAGGCAGAATTGACCAGTGTGTATGAAAATGCATACAAGGCGGGGTGACAAGGTTCAGGTTACGTGTCTTTGTGTCTACAGCAGTCTACCAGTTCGTCTGCTTTTGTTCGAGGAGAGGTTGCTGAAGGTCGTGGTTCAAGACTGAATAGAAGCAATTTACGACAAGAATGTGCATGTGTGTGTGAGAAAGAAAGAAAGAAAGAAAGAGAGAGTGATGAAAAGGTCATACAGCAGAACAGTCTATCTTTGCCATACGCTGTGATCCGTTTACATTGTGTTACATTACATTTACATTAATAAAGCTGAACAGTCTCAAAAGGGACTATTAATTGACATTATTAAGGTTCTGTGCTTTTCAGACATTTTGTACCTCAGATTCTTGAAATTTGTTAGTAAGAATGAGAATTTAAACTGTATGGCTTGTACTCCACTCAACAATGCAGCTTAGGCTGAAGAACAAATATGTTTAAATGTAAAGAACAGAAAATGCTTGACTTATTTGTATGTTGAAATGTGAAAGAAGTGTCGAAGTTGCACAAGGTAACCCCACCCCTAATCTTAGGCATGAAACTCTGAGGTTATGCGTCATTTTATTATAATTAATATGCGTACAAAAGGACTCCAGGCCTAAGTCTGGCTACGAGCAAGCTAATTCTCCGGCACAATTGGAAAAGTGCCCATATCATAGAAACCGTATCATGGAAAACTGAATTTTCTCTTTTTTGAAATAAAGGAGTTGGATGTTAGTATGTTTTCAAAATGTACCATTTACTTCCCACTCCATACAATCCATATACGGAAACTACATCCAAGCTACAAATACAGTGTTTTGTTTTTGTCATATTCACCTATTCAGCCTACATTCACACAGAAGGTATAAGGAGTGTTTCAGCCAGGACTGCTTTTTGAACTAGGCACAATGCAGGGCAGCATATCAGAGCAGAGCTCATTTACATTTATCAGTCTTTAAGGTACAGAAACAAAACCAGCTGGTTTCATTCTTCAGAGGTTGAAAAATGATGATGTAAAAAGATTTAGGACAGGTTTTGGTGTATGAAACCACACAAACATCATAAGTGGACATCAGAGGAAAGGAAAATAAAATACAAGAAAAATGTGGGCTCTTTAACATCGGTACGTTACAGGTACCCAAATTGTAGCATACTACAGTCAAAGTAATTTAACCACCACACTTAACAAAGCTTGCTGGCTTGCCTGTTTTATTTCTGTGACTCTGCCCTCTTATGATGTCAGTTCAATGCACAAGAGTGTTAGCACTTTAAAAATCTTGTAATTTAATTGACACTGTAATTTATCAAATTTACACGAATGTAACAGCTATGGATTTATCAGTTAATCATACAGCGCAATAGGGTGGTTTGTGAAACCATTCATTTGTTCCGTAGGCAAAAACAGCTTACAACCAGGGCTTGTCCGGATGTTAATGGCAAACTACAAGACGAAAGCATGCTCCATCTGGACCAACCCAAATCCAGCATCTATTAGGATTCCTTTCATTGTGCCAAATAGAAAAGAATGCCCATTAAAATAGCAGACATTGTTGGTTTGCTGATATCCGGCATATATAATCTCATCGTGTTCCACCCTGGCGTGTCTTTTCCTGTTACATCTCACAGGTTAAGACATGCAGGTAGAGACAGGTAGGGGTTTATACACCTCAAGCAGTTCAGCAGGTGACAAGCAGTGTGTGGGAAGAGCTTACTAGAGCATTCCTTCTCACGGCCCAGTTCCACAGCATTACACAACTGCCACAGGAGTCTGTCTGTCCATCAACATGTTTACACAGCTCAATGGCCTCACGTGTTCATGAAGTATCTAATGTGAAACAAAACATAACTGAACTCTAACTTTCAATACTTTCAACGCTTTGAACATCTAAATAGGCTAACTCTACTTTGACACTGTACTCTGCCCTTAGGTTAGGGGTCAGCAACACGCGACTCCAGAGCCACATGCGGCTGTTTTACTGCTCTACTGCGGCGCCACAGCAAAATTAGATTTTTAGTTAAACATAAATTTAAACGTAATTATCCTTTGCAGTAAAATAAAGCTCTGCTGATCATTCTATCACAGTTTTCACAATAAATGGTCTTAAAGGTTGGAGTTAATGTAAAATGCTAATTCACCCTTTAAACCTGACGTTTGGTGCGCAGACTACTGGTCACCATAGCAACATGGACAACAATCTCGCCTAGCTAGTAGCTAAAGAAAAGGCAAAAAGAAATATTTAAGTCAAGCATCAATAATTTGGAGACGAATTAACTTATTTGCATTTATAAGCACTCCAGCTGGTTTCCTGATACGTTTAATTCGCAACGAGAAACTGCCAAACACTAAAAAAGTCGTGAAGCTCCTTGTTTGCCAGCTTCTTGTTTGAATTTTCCTGTTCCACCTTAAATGGAAAACGAGTTACATTCTGGCACCTCAAGCACAATTTAAGGTCGAACGGGAAAATTCGAAAGAGATGCTGGCGAATAAGAAGTTGACTTTTGCTTCATAAAAAGTTGAATGTTAAGAGTATTTTGAAAGAAATTATTCTACTTTTGCAAAAACATTTCCTGCTGGAGATGTGAGAAGCAGAACAAAGTAAGTCTGCGTTTTCATTTAAATTATGTTATTTAGCCCACACTAGGATATTAGCATATACTGAGACATGTTTACAGCCATGATGGTAAAATGGACATAAGATGTTGTGGCTCCCAAGGCGGTTTGACCTTTGTTGAAAAGACAAAATGGCTCTGAACATTTTTAACATTCGAGTTGCTGCCCCCTGCCTTAGACTTTGACACAGATGGACAGAGATGGCCCATTAGCTCAGCCTTTACCTACGAGGCGACTGCCTTTTTTTAAGGGTGGGCCTTTCCATAATACAGTACTGTGCAAAAGCCAGAGCCCTTCATTTATTTCATTTCAAGTACAAACTATTCATTTAATTTGATATAAAACTAAAGTTCATGAAAATATTAAAAGATATAGAAAAAATGGAACTTGTGCAAAAATGCAAAATCTGGTAGACCACCAAAAGTTTTAAGAGATTAAAATCAAGCTCAACTCTTGCTTCAGATCTAAAAAAGTCCACAAGTCTTTCTGTCTATCCTTCCACTGTGAGAACCCAACTTAATGCTGTAGGTCTCAAAGGATGTGTAATAGTCAAGAAGTCCTTACTGAGAAAAAGTAAAACACAAAAAGAAGACAGTAGAAATACAAATCAAACAAGAAAAGCTGCTGGTGTTCTCAGAACAATGGACTGACCACCTCAGAGTCCAGACCTCAACATCACTGAATGTGGTTGGGATTACTCAAACTGTGAGAAGCAGAAAAAATACAACCCACTTCTCAGACTGACTTCTTTGAAAAAATTAAAGAAAGCCTCCTGAAAAGAACAGTAGATTCTGAAAAAAATGATATTATAAATAGTTCTTTGTGGCTTCTGTGTAATTTCTGTTAAATATGTTTTCTGTTTCCTGACACTGAAACATGAACTTGTACTTAATGGCTGTTCAGACTGTAAAATAAATAAATGAAGGGTGGTCTGTGTTTCGCACGGTACTGTACATCCTCAATGTTAAAGCATTAAATCCCCCTCCAAAAATAATGTCTTTAGTTTTATTCAGTAACATATGTGACCTCCTGCTTATACATTAACAACATAAAGCATAAGCAATTATGTAACTGTTTAAATACAGTGTGACGAATATTAGACTATACTGTACTTTCTTGCCTCTCAGTTCATTTTCCTCTGAGAACTTGGTGAATGACGATACGAAGTTTACATTGTTTATTTACTTTTTTTGATTTATTTAACATTTGAAAGGCATCATAGATGTTAATGAAACTGTTCAAATATTTGAATCTTTCTCTGTGTTCAATTCAGCAGACATAGGGTGTCCAGACTCTGGCCATTATATTAATCATTTTCCATGGCATAGTTTTGCTATTGAGTACTGTGGTCCTACATTAAGTATCGATTTCAAAGTCAACATTGGTATTGTGCCAACCCTACTAAGCATAACATTTCCTACTACTGTAGAATATGTAGCCATTTTACTGCTCAAGGTCCAAATCTGGAGATTTTTGCAATTCTGTCTGAAAATACATGATAATCCATCCTAATCTGCTGTATTCTGCAGAGCCTATCTAATATAGTAATGCTCATTAGACGCTGTGACATGAGCATGAACTCGATTGTCAGTGTAATCCAGAGGGTACAGAGAGAGAGAGTATGGCTGAGAGAGGTAAAGCGGTGAGGGTTAGAGGAAGGAGAGGAAGCACATTAATAAATATTCTTCCTCATGATGCTTCCTCTGAACCAAGCAGCAGCAGACACACAGGTAGAACTGCCAAGAGGCTACGTCTGGCCTTCGACACACCATGTTGTATCTGTGTGTGGTCTTAAAATCAAGAAATAGATGCTAAATACCACTAATACCAAGGAATGAGGGTTTTTTTTCCTTAAGAACCAGAAAAGGACATGGTCTTATCTGTTGATGTCAATGAAACATTCCAACCATGCCGCTTGTGGCTCCACAGACTTGGTTATAATTCACCTTGATGCCATTTCAGCAACTCCCTGACAATGTCTTTACCTCATAAAGTTGCCAAGTGGCCATTTAGAACAGTTAGCCCTCCAGTCCCTGGATTATGTCAACTTTTATGCATCAGAGGAACATGGTGTGCTGGAGCTCAGCCCAGAATATGCAACTTCCCCATGGAGAGTCACATCTACATGACCCCCCTGCTTGGTCTTCAAAGGACCTCCTGGATGGGAGACCCCACTACAGGGGGAGGGGAGGTCAGGACCCCGAACATCACTCAACACCCGAAAGACATAAGCGGACGCTCTGAAGTCCAGCAGCGTTATGCAGCCAAGTCTAAATGCCCTTGAGTTAGGGGGGATAAATCATACCTACATCTAAGCTGGAAAAGGGAAACAGAAACATAGCCTGCATACTGGCTTATGTGTGACCTGCATATGGACTGAAAAGCTGCAATAGGCTTCATGCAAGTCTATGTGGCCGCCATTTCTTTGCATGTTGAAATACGCAAGATCCTCAACCCCTTAAAGTGCAAGCATAATGTTCAGTTATCAATTTTAAGACTTATTCATAATTGCTATGGAACAAACACATAAATTATAATTTGTGTTTCACTTTGTAACTGACAACATGCCCATATAAGGAACTCAGGGTTTCAGCTGTTTTGTCTATGGGAAAATTTACTTTCAAGTTTTCAAAAACTGCCGCCATCACGTTGTACAAAAATGTTCCAAAGACGTTCTCCTGTGCACATTTTTCCTAGATCAGCTTTCCAAACCTGAGGTGATTGATAAACAAGTATAACCAGTGCTGTTTGCAGTGCTTAATCAAACTTCTGAAGTTGTGTTGTCATTTTGTAGTTGGTCAAAGCCCATATGAGGAACTGCTGGTCTATGTCTATGTATTGGCAGTAGTATTGTTGCCTATAGTTGATGTAGGTGGTGCTGTTCTATAATAGTGCTGCAGTTGCCTTTCTTGCTGCCTCTTTTGGAATCTTGTAATTCATCAGTGACAATCAGCAGAAAAAAGTATGTATGGCAAAACGTATCATCGCTGGAATATTTTTGTTTATCACAGGCTGCAATTTTCAAAACACCACTTATTTTTCCCATAGAGAAAAGCAGCTTAGACCAGAGTTCCCTATACGGGCCGACTACAAAATGACACACAACTTCAGAGGCCTATTTAAGCTAAACCTGGAAATGGCAAACAGCATATGTTTACATTTGCACATATTAGGCCACATTTATAAACCACCTCAGGGTTGGAAAGCTGATCTAGGATCAACTTCCCACCACATTAATAAGGATATCAAAGTCAACTGCTGTTCTTAGAGCAGTACGCTTTCCCTGAAAAGTTTGGTAATTAAGGCCTGTGGTGTGCAGGAAATACGAGCCACATAGTTATTAGATTTAAATGAGGATAAAGAATGATCTCACCTCAAAACCTCCATAGTGGTATAAAGGAGTCACGAGAGAAAACAGTCCATAATTGGAACCATGCTTTGTGTGGCTCTATTATGAAGACATGTTGCGTGCTGCTGAACTACAATTAACCATGAAAAATGTAAGTATTTCTGTGTGTTGCTGTTATGTCCAATCTGGGGCACATAATTCGAGAAAGATGTTAAGATTTGGACTGTCTGAGAGAAGCAGCCAATACTGTCATCACTAATGAACTCCTTCACATTTTTGTTTCTTGACCTTCAACACTGCCCTGCTTTTGAGAGGAATTTATGTGTTTTTTAATGCATAGCCTAGCCTATCTACACTAAATACAATGTAATAGTAGTGTTATAACATTTCCACATAGTATGCTAGGCTAGCTCTTTTAATTCGCTGTGATCTGATGCTTCACAGGAACAAGCAACGCCCCCCTGCACGTTTTTCTATTTCCCACCCGTATTCCCACTAGCCCCGCCGCTCTGGGCTAGGATTGGCTAGTAATTCATTCTCTCCAGCCATTCTAACGGCGAATTGCTTGTGAGTATTAATGACTAGCCAATCCTAGCGCAGGGAGGCGGGGCTTTATGAAAACAGGTGGAAAGAAAATAACGCCACCTCTGAACGAATTCAAATGTGAGCTATGGCAAGAGAAGAAGACACGTCTGATGATGATGATGAGGTTTGGAGCGTGTGTCTTAGAATCTCTATGACTTTAAACCTCCGCATGCCGCCGAATTATAAATTATAAATCTTACGTTTTTACGTTTTAATAGCCTACAAGCCTTTCTAGGCTTTCAGTCTGAAACATATGTGAGAAGGCTAATTATTTAGGCTAACGTAACAGCAAGCACCAGTAAGGAATCCCCGAGCAGTGAGAGTTCAGCTGATTTTAATGAAACATAAGGAGCTTAAATGTTTAGATATAGTCAGTCGAACCAGACAAGTACACTGACTCTGAGTTGTGAACGAGTACAAGTACGGACAAATACATTTAGGAAAAACTCATTCGGAGTTTTCAGAGCCCTGAAATGTGGTCATAAATGGAGTGACACGACGGGCATGGCCATACAAATCTAGCTAGTGTAACGTACATTAGCAGTAACGGTCATTTCTAACCTACATAAATAAGCAACGTGTTTGTGTCTTTTTTAAATGCAGCTGGTTAAAATGTACGGTCCAGCTGGCGACAGTTGTAAAGCGGCGGTTGAGTTGAGTGAACGGGTCGCAGGCTCTTCTTACCTGAATCGGGGTGAATCTTTGATACATTCCTCAAAATCCACCGTCATTTTGGCTTTTTAATCCGGCTTCAGTCAGAAACGTGAAAAATCATCGCATACGCTCCTGTCCGTTAGACTGTCCGGTGAAGCTGTGATTTAGTCGCTGAGCTCCTCCAGTCCTCTGAAACACTGAAACAGTGACACTGTGACACACTCCGCTCACTCACTCTCTGAGCTTCGGCTTCATCACCGGCGGCCGCTGCGCTGCGCTTAGGGACCGTCCGCAAAGTGCAATCAGTGTAAGGGATCACAAACGAAAAACGGGATCCCTGTTAGTGCTGTTCGGCAGAGGGCCGATTTGAGGGGAGATTCAAGGTGATGTCATCCCCCCCCCAAAAAAGAAAAAGAATCATGCCCTTTTATTTGCTCTTCCTTTTTCCATCCTCTTTGGATTAGTGTGATAACCCCTGATTTGATCGTGATACAGTTATGTGATATATTCTGAGATACAGTGAGTCTGTAAAAGTTTAGGAGCTCCTGGTCAAATTACAAATTGTGAAAATAAGTTAACACATCTTCTACAGTAAACACACTTCTGCACATTTTCTGCACAATTGCTGTTTCTTTGCATTGACACATTGAAAAATTGAACTTTAAATTTAAATTTGCAAATACATCAAAACTGTCCACTAAAATTAGCAGAAAATGCATCATTGCATTTTGTCCTCTGTAGAGAAAGTGTTAAGCTATTTTCACTTCAAAAATCAACAAAATATGTAATTTGACCTTAGAGTCTATAATATATATTTACATTCCATCTATATTTGAGATTTATTTGCCTTTGTATTACACACAAAGGTGCCTTAGATCTAGAAAATAATATGTTTACAATGAATTGGGGAAAAGCATTAGTGCACCAGGAGGTGATTATGTGCAAATGTGCACTTATCATTGAAAAAAAGGCTAGTGACTGTAGAAGTACAAAGAGCTTATACTTTGTTCTATAAACAAATGGGCATCTAATGATATCATAAGACAAATTATATATGAAAAGATATCTTTTTTCATGTAGTGTCATTAAAATCCACAATATTTGTCCACAGAAAATCTGTGGTAATTAAAGTCAGTTGGAAGTGATAGCACATTTTTTTACTGTACCGTGATGTATTTCAGAGTGAGACATGGTATTAGTGATTGTCTCTGAGCTATCTGAGCATGTTTCCCTCAGTTATAGGTGGGGGTGGTGGGAGGGGGAGATTTTTTCCCCACACTAATGTAATAAAAAATCAGAGGATGTTTTAGAGACGGGCAAAAGTCTTGTGCTTAATATGACCAGTGACATGACCTAACAAGGTAAAAGGTCGACTTTATGTTTGCATTAGTGAAGTAAATGAACCCATTCTTCCTGAGAGCTGCTATATGAATAAAATAATGCCTTATAAACCTGACATAGCTTATTTGGGATGGGAATTTCTTCTCTTAAAATGACATGAAAGGAAACATTACCTAGTATCATAAGTGTTTATTGGGCAGTAAATTATGGATTTTAAATATCACAGCAAAATCGCAGTGTGTCAGCATCCCGGTGTGTTAATATGCCTGTTTAATTCTGGTTCTGGAGAGCTACCTACCTGAAGATTTTAATTCCAGTACACCTAGTTCTGACTTTCAGATGCCACCGAATGCCTTCATTACCTGGATCAGGTGTATTAGATTACAGTTGGGGTCCCCAGGACCAGGATTTGCCCCCCTGGATTAAGGTATTTAATATATCTGTCCTGGTCTCAAAATTGGGAGGCCATAATGGACAGACAGTCTAGACATTAGTTTGTAACTTATTTAATATGGTAGATTAATGAATAGTTGTATTGTCCGATGGCCTCTCTCTATAATAAATATTCTTACGAGTTCATTTCACTTATTATTAAAAAAAAAAGACACGTCAAGTCTTTTTCCCACCTGCATACCGACAAGTCCCGCCTCAGAGCGCTTTGATTGGCTGGAAACCTCCAGTCTTTTGTGCTCAGATTGGCTAGTAGATAACAGCTGTCCGCCGAATCAGCCAATCGGAGTGCATGTGCCGGAATACGGGTGGTAAAAAATAACAGGGTCCTGACTGCTGAAAGCCGTGAAAACTGTCTATTCGTTGAAGGTGTTCGCTGCCTTAAGAAATGCCGTTTGTTTTCACTTCCATATTCTCGTATAGTTTAAATGGTAATTAATTAAATAAGAATATGAAACATTAACAGCTTTATTAATGTGTTTCGGACACAATACTTTCTCTACATTTAACACAACGATGTCGGAAACACGCCTATTCTGTACAGGCACTGCAGTGACAGCAGAGGCTGCCTGCATGCAGCTCGCTTGCTAGTTCATTCAGCGTGGAGTACACAACATTCAGTGAGAGGCTAAATGCATTCCGTGTTGGAGATGTTGGGTTTTAAGTGTGATTTAAAACAGACACAGACCTTGTTTTATTGGATTTGAGCTGCTGGTCTTGTGAAGTTTAATTTTATTAGGTCATGTTTATTGTTACTCTTTTCCATTCTCGGTGTATTTTAGCTAACAGCCTAACGTTAACTCCCACATCTGGTTCAAAATCAGGCGGTTATGCAGCAGAACAGTACCCGTTACCTCATCTTTTTTCAGTACCTCGGGTCCAAATACAGGTCTGTCAGCATATTTCCCACGTTTTCGATACCTGCTTTGTTTAAAGTTTAATACCACACACAGTATTTATGCTTCCCTCCACTTTCCTTACAGTGGTGTGATGAAGGCTCCAGCCCACCAGCCAGTGGAGGGTGTCCAGAATCACTTAGAGGTCAGTTTGAAAGTATCTAGGCTCAAACATGTTCAGCAAGTTTAGCCTGCATTTACTGTTCCTGTTGACAAGGCAAAATCTGCTCGTCACATGCTTGTCATTCTGCGTTGGACTGAGCCTCTAGGATGTGGTTGTTTTACAACTCTTCATTCCCTTTTTTCTGCATCCAGAATGACCAGTGAATAAACGGCTTACAACATCTGCAGTCTTCTCCATCCACTGCCATTTATGCATAAATGCACAATTCTTTTGGAATGAGAAAACCTCTGATGGTTATATGCATATGCAGAGCTTTTCCTGTTGGCAGGGCAGTTGGCTTCTTTCATGTGGTCTCTTGGCTGGTCTTCAAGTTTGTGTGAGGCACAAAGACAGTGCTTAGCTAAACGTGTTAAGCTGTGGGACAGAAATATCAGAAATGTGCCGACCACCTCAAAGAAGAGACTTGAATCCAACAGCAAATGCATCTTCATGTGAAGACGGAAAGGAATCATATTATGCCAGTGGCTGAATTGGGTCTGTGGTGCAGTGCCGTTTGGGCACAGAATGCTGGCATAAACTAGATTAGAAATGCACAGAATGAGATCTCTGCAAGCTTTCGTGATCTGTAGCTCTTAAACAGTCTGTGGATGTTCTCATTGACAGAAACCATATTCTCCTTGAGTTAAATGCCAGCAAGACAGAAGCCAAGTATCTGTTTATTCAGAGAGAGGGATCAGATATACAGGGTTGTATCCCGAAACAACTCCCCATGTATTCCCGAAAAGTAATGTAACAGACAGGCGAACATCTGTTTGGATTTTAGTACAGGAGTCAGTTTAAAATCATTGCTGCACTTTTACTTTGTTCTTTCCTCTGTTCTCATGAACTGTGCAAGTTAAGTTCTTGAGCTGGGCTGTGGTCATTACCTTGTGTTTGTCAGCTTTGCTGAGTTATGCTGCGTTTGAGTGGTGTCAGAAATTGGAAAATGAATTTTCCCACTTGTAAATTGCACTTGAACCACCAACAAAATAGTGTTTACAAGTGGGAAGCTCAGGATTTTGGATGAAACATGAGTTTATGAGATGTGACGTATCTACGAGTAATGCCAAAAAAAGTACATGACACTCTTCTGTAAGATCTGTGTGCTTTTTAATACAGTAAAGAAAAAGGAGGATACATGTCCTCCGGACCTCCATGCTTTCTTTTTCCGTGTGGTGGCCATATCTTTGAAAAATCACCTGAATGGAGAGAAGTCTTTAGTATTTACTAGTTAAATGTCTGGTGTGTACAACCTGCTGATTCTCTGCCCACAAACTTGTTCATGCATAGCAACTGTTGTGAGGTCAGGCAAGCTTTACAGTACGTTAGCAAAAATCCCTTTCAGCTTAATGAGAAATTAAAGCAGTTAAACTATAAACTGCAAACATATAAAACACGTTAATGATTCTGATTCGACCACTACAATGTTTTGAGTTACATAATGTTTAAAATGCTGTGATACTGAGTTGCACTAAATTGTTGATAATCAAAACCAGGCAGGTTAAAATCATTGACAGTTTGCTACCATGTTTACAGTAGCTTCATTACATGACAATAAAACCACACCCAGTCCATGCTGACAGTGTGACCTGCCAAAGCTTACAAAATAAATAACATTTGAAATAAATAATACTGCAAATTTAGATACTTTCACAAAAGATTTAGTTAAATGAAATCTGTACAGCTTGTCCAGCCTCAAACAGTTGCTACAACAGAAGGCATTTGTGGGCGAAGCATCAATTAGGTCATTGAAACAGCATGTAATGGTCTGTCCTTTAAATACAATGCGGTGAAAAGGTCATTGCAGAGATCTGACTTCAGTCATTCAATAAATATACCTTTATAATAACGTGAGGTATATTGAAGGCGACCCTCATTTACAATTTAGCTAAGCCTATATAGAAATCAGGAATTTAAGAAATAGGAGTAGAGAGAAAAAATTTGATTGTAAAAGCATATCAAAGCAAAAGAAAAAAAGAATAGTAATAAATAAATTATTAATAATAATAGTAATAATAATAGTAACATTTAAAGGTAAAAAAATCAATCAAATCAGAATAAACTTGTAAAATCACAAAAATAAAATGATGATAAATGATGAATGATGATGAAAGATGATAAATGATGAATCAAATGGGGATAACAATAGAAACGCTGGTAATAAAATGAATAAAAGTTTGGAAAATAACAAAGTAACAACTAAGCTGTAACTAAAAAGTAAATGTTGATAAAATCAATAAAAGAATGGTAAGTGTAAAACAATAAAACATACAAACATCGTACAAAAATTTAACTAGAATAGAGGAGTTGCAGACTGAGTGGAGGTGGTTAGAGGTTAAATAGTTAAAATGTTCGTGTGTCACCAGCGAGTGAAGCTTTAGAGTTTCCTGTAATAAATTCCAGCTCTCTGGTCCACTGTAGCTAAAAGCAGATTTTCCCAGTTTAGTATGAACCCTTGACACCAGAGGGGTGAACCAGTCACTGGAACAAGTCTGATAAATTGCATTATTTATATTGAGCATTTCTGTGATGTTTTATGGTGTATGATGTAAGTGCTCTGTAGATAAAAAGAAGCCGGCTTGTCTCCTGATGCACAGCCAGAGACGACCAGCCAGCCTTTTTATGCGGTATACAGTGACAGGTGTTGTAGAGTCACCAGTAATAAATCTTAAAACAGAGTTGTATACAGAGTCTAATGATTTTAGAGTAGTTGCAGATGCATATTTGTATATCTGGCTTAGTCTAGAGTAATTTGCTAATCTTCCACTTTACCTCAAATATATTGAATTGAATGTCTTTCAGTGGCTTTGTCTTTAATCTTTCAGCTGTCTTAGAGCCACTTAAAGGAGCCACTTATTAGATTTTTGTTAAAGTCACAGTCCCCAAGGGACCCATTATGGACTCCATGTGTCAGTGCTTTGCCAGTTTCTTCATTAGATTTGTGTCAAATTATTCCATTGTTTGTTTTTTCCCATCAGAACGCAGTGCGAAGGCTAAAGCCACTAAATGAGGTATCAGTGTCTATCTCCAGTCGAACGGACACTGGTGTGCATGCTCTCTGTAACTCTGCACACCTGGACATCCTGCGGAAAGCAGACAAACCACCCTTCACAGAAAAAGTCCTGACCGAGGCCTTAAACTTCTTTTTAAAACCAGAGCCCATCAGGTAAGAGCTGTTCTAAGAGCAATGGTACTAAAACTCAGATGCTCTCTTGTAATATAAATTGTATTCCACCCACACTGAATCTAGTCTATATTCAGTCTCAGAAGACCATAACAATGCACAATTTAGTCATCCCAGAGCTCCAACACATATGACGGTACTTCTCAATTATTTAATAAAATCAGGTGTGTTGCAACAAGCTAAACACTAAACTATGCGGTGCTGCAGCCCAGCAGGATTAGTGGTTGAGGATGCTGGTTTATGGTTTTCCTTGCTTAAGGTGGCCATATCTTACATTATCTTGTACTATGTTATTTTCCTCTGAAGTCTACTTATAACATTTGTGTGGGTTTGTGTACCAAAAACGGTCGTAATTGATTTTTTACATGATCATTTTCCAACCTCTCTTTATCCTTTAGGTTTAAACAGGGTGTCTTTGTTACAGTGCCTTTAAGAACGATTGGTTGCCCTGTGTCGTGCCTCATTTAAAAAGCAGTCCAGGCTGAAACACGCCTTATTACTTCAGTGTGAATGGGCAGGGCTAAACTGCTGCATATATATGTGAACACATTGGTTTTTATGACATTACAAAAACAGTGAAATCAAAATAAGCTCTTTTTGCAGCTCATTTTCCAAATATGGATGGTCTGGGGAGTGAACCATACATTTTGAAATTTTAAGAATGTGTATGTACTACACTAAACTCTTTTATTTTGAAAAAGTGAGGAAAATTCAGTTGTCCCTTTAAGCACTTGCTTGGAATGCCATTAGCTGATTTTTTTAACCAAATTCAAAATAATTTTCTAATTTTCTCCTTTGTAGGGGGCATAAATGTCCTATTAATATACAGATAACATTATAAACGAAAGCTGTGACCTAACGAGCAACTTCTTTCTTGGCTGTTATCTTCAAATA
Source organism: Colossoma macropomum (assembly GCF_904425465.1). NCBI lineage: Eukaryota > Metazoa > Chordata > Actinopteri > Characiformes > Serrasalmidae > Colossoma > Colossoma macropomum. The sequence continues at coordinate 23,867,527 of NW_023494810.1, forward strand.
AATCTTTTTATTTGTTTATTTAATGCAATTGCAAAATCTTTAGGGCAATGTAAAAAATGTTATGAAACAATCTCATCAACATGCAAAGCCTCTTCCACCCATGCAAGACCTTTCCACCCATGCGGTTCATACTTAGCATCTCCAAAACATCAACAGTAATCCTATGACATGGTAATAAATCATGACCTATTTAAGCTTGGTGTTCCTTTTTTGATGGTACTTCTCAAATTAAAAAGGTGTCTTTTGTTCTCTATTCAGAATTCAGAGAATGTTCAGCCTCTTGTGCTGGTAAATGTATGATTTCCCAAGTATCCTTTAAAGATGCAGATTGTAGAGAGCTGTTACTTTTAATCATTATTTGTTAGTTTTCTGCCTACTTTTCTACTAAAGTACTGAAGCTAAATTTAGACATGTTCATGTCAGCTTCTCTCTCTCTTGCTTTATCTGCGCCCCCCCCCCAATTTGACTTTCTTCTTGGTTCCAGATCACACCGTCTTACCATCTCCTGAAAATATGCCTGCTGTCAAGCAGTGTTAAGATAAGATGGTATATTTATGTAGTCTGTTGTCCTGAGTTGAAAGGTTTCAAGCATAACATCTCTCGCAATTAATTCTTAGGGCTATTTCTCTTATATTTCTATAAAAAAAATCTCAGATTATCTGTTTTGTCTAAAATGGCCTAATCTAAGCCTTCATAATTACAACCTCAATTCCAAAAAAGTTGGGACGCTGTGTAAAATGTAAATAAATGAGAAGACAGCAGCGTTTCTGGATTGTGTTCACAACATTTCTTCTTTGCATGATACAGCTTTAACTTGCGTTTGCGGATTGCACGGTGAACTGTGTTCACAGACAGTAATTTCTGGAAGTGTTCCTGAGCCCATGCAGTGATTTCCAGTACAGAATGCTGCCTGTTTTCAATGCAGTGCCGCCTGAGGAGGCGAAGATCAAGAGCATCCAATATTGACCGTTGGCCCTGTCCCTTGCGTACAGGGATTTCTCCAGATTCTCTGAATCTTTTGATGATATTATGTGCTGTAGATGTTGGGATATCCAAAGTCTTCGCAATTTTACGTTGAGTAACATTTTTCAGAAATTGTTCCCCAATTTTTAGACGCAGTTTTTCGCAGATTGGCGAACCTCTGCCCATCTTTGCTTCTGAGAGACTCTGCCTCTCTAAAATGCTCTTTTTCTACCCAGTCATGTAGTTAGTTGCAAATTGCTCTTCCAGCTGTTTTTTATTAGTACCACATACTTTTCCAGCTTTTTGTTGTCCTGTCCCAACTTTTTTGAGATGCGTTCCTGCCATCAAATTCTAAATGAGTTAATGTTTTTCATGAAATAGTAAGATGTCTCACTTTCAACATCTGATATGTGTTCTATGTTCTGTTGAGAATAAAATATGGGTCTATGAGATTTGCAAATCATTGCATTCTGTTTTTATTTACACTTTTTTTTTTCAATTTATATTTTACACAGCGTCCCAAATATTTTGGAATTGGGGTTGTATATAATTAAACTAAATTATTCTTTTTAAAACAGTAGATAATACCTTCTCAATGAATCTGCAGTCATTGGTTGCAGTTTGAAATTTTGCTCTTCCTTTCCTTTCTCTTACTGTAAGAAAGAGACTTACTTTTATCAAAAATATGACAATTGTCAGAGATGTGGCAGACATTTATAGCAAATAAAGGAGTGAATTGCAGGGAAGGAAAAAACAAAACAAAAAAAACTTTGGCCAACATTAAAGTAGGGCTGTAGGCTTACCTTTTTTAGGTGTCAGCATTGGTGTAGCAGCAGTCAAACACATTTTAAAACATTTTATCTGAAAGTAGCTGAGGGAAATTGTTAGGTTTTCGTGTTGGATGAGCAAAGAGTCTTCTTTAGATGATGGTGGATGGTGATGAGAACTCATTTTTTTCTTACAGGTGAACGATGTGCCAACCTGTTAGTTTTATGGAGAAATGTATTTGTACTGTTTCTGTACCTATAGCATTAGATAGAGCAACTTAGTTAGCCTAGTTAGTGAAAAAGCTTCGCTCATGTTGCCCTCTCAGTTACGCCTTTAGCAATGATCTCATGTTAAGGCACTCCTGTTTCATAGTCGCAAAGTGTAGATTACAGTATTCTTACTTGTAAATGCAGATAGACTGGCCACATTTTACAGTTCTGTTAAAAGAGAAAATCAGCGTTTCACTGAACTCTTTGGCTGTGTATATAAATGTTTCTCCATCTTTCTGTGATAAAACGAGACAAATACCCAAATAGTGACTTTAGTTCCTTCTAGAAAAAACAGCATATGCCAGCATGCCTGGACAACAGCATATTATTGCTGTCCAAAAAAAACAATTTTTCTAGATTTATTGTTGATTTTTATTTTAATACATCACTTGAACATAGTGGCTGTTCTTTACATGAGAAAATGATGGACGGACTGGAAGAAATGATCCAAAACCACTTTAAATAAAATCTCTTTACATTAACTTGCATTAAAAATTAAGAACATTTTTGCCTTCTCTTGTGAAGTTACTATTTTGGAGATACTTGTTTTTCTTTGGACAGTGATGATATGTTGTGTTTTGGATGCTGGTATGCTTGTCAGCTGGCATGTACTCAAGTACTCATGTACATCCCTATTTTAAACGCGCTTATAATAGAAGCCACTGGACATTTGCTGAATTCTGTCAGTAAATGTTTATTCAAAGCTTGTGTTTTTGTAGAGTAGAGATTTCTAAAACTGGATATTCTCAAAAAAGTTTTATTTAAGTATATAAACCTAAATATTTAAGAACTGGCTATTAATTTTGCGGCACATAGTTTGTTTTATAGTCTTCTCGTAACTTCATGGTACTGCTGTGTTCTGACTAAAGTTGTACTTTCTGCCATGAGCACGGGGCGCACATGCCAGCTCAGCTAATGTTTTATTCAACGTTCCTGTTAGCAGCAATTACCATTGGCTAGTAAATGATTAATACCAACCGAGGGATTCCTCTGTACCACATCCGAGCTCTCTGTGCCTCTGACTGCCCAGACTGGGACAGGGGAGTGTTTTAGGTGGTTACTGGTCAGGGGTGGTATCCCAACATGGAGCGACAGCCTCAAAAAGGTGATGTCAGAGTCTTAAAGGAGGATTCCATACAAATCCCAAAATGTAACATGTCATTACTTGCTATGAAGTCAGTTTGGAGGAATTTAGCAGACATTCTCCAGACATTCTGTAGCTCAATAAAAGGAGCTAAGAGTGAATTAATGATCACATGCTCACAGGCCTTGGTGATGTTGGTGTAGCAAGTGGATGGCCTCCCTAATGGCACCCCACATTGTAAAATATGAGACTTACCATACACCTTAAGGAATTGACATTTCTTAAAGGCCCCATATCCTCTTTTTTACCTCTAAGATCCACTTGTGATATTTGCTTTTATGTAATAATTCATTTTTACATGATTGCTTTCAAACCTCTTAGAATAAAACAGGCTGATTTGGTTGCTGTGCTTTTAAGACAAATAGATGCCGACAATGTCTGTTCTGATTGTGTGTCCTCTGTTGTGCCACATTCAAAAAGCAGCCAAGGCTAAAACACTTCTTAAAACTTCAACATGAGTGGACAGAGCTAAACTGCTCTAGGCTAAACAGGACGATACACTGATGAGCCAAAACGTTATGACCACTAACAGATGAAGCAGAATAATAGTGTTAATTAGCTCATAACAACGCTCTGGGATATATTAGACTGTTAGTGAACAGTTGGTTCTCGTAGTCAACATGTTGGATGTGGGAGAAATGAGCAAGTGTGAAGACCTGAGTGACTTTGTCATGACCAGATGGGGGTCGGAACATCTCTGAAACAGCAACGCTCGTGGAGTGCTCCTGGTCAGCAATGGTGAGTACTTAGCAGCAGTGGTCCGAGGCAGAACAAACCACAAGGCTTATCAATGGCGAGAGCAACAAAGCCTATCCCATTTGATCTGAACCGACTAGAGGGGCTTCTGTGGCACAAGTCACAGAAATTTTTAATGATGGAGTTGAATGTGTCACACGGTGCGTAGTCTACTGTGTATAGGGCTGCTTAGCCTTAGACCAGCCAGAGTGCCCATGCTAACCCCTGTGCATCATTAAAGGGGCACATGTACAATATGCATGTGAGTGTCAGAACTGGACCTTAAAGCAATGGAAGAAGGTCACTTGGTCTGATGAGTTCCACTGCCTTTTACATCACATGGACAGCCATTTACTTGGGGAGCTGATGGTACCAGAGTGCACTGGGGGAAGAAGACAAGCTGGTGGGGGGGGTAGTGTGACGCTCTGGGCAGTGTTTTCTGGGAAGCCCTTGGTCCAGGCATTCGTGGGGATGGCATTTTGAAATGTGCCACCTAATTAAACATGTTGTGGACCCAAGTCTCTGTCTGATCGAGCGTCTGTGGGATGTGCTAGAAGAACAGGTCTAATCCTTGGTGGCTCCACCTTGCAACGGACAGAACTTAAAGGATCTGTCGTTAACGTTTTGGTGCCAGATATCACAGGGCACCTTCAGGGGTCATGCCCACACCTTGGCAGGTCAGAGCTGTTTTAGCGGCACATTGTGGACCAACAGCACATTAGTCTGGTGGTCATAATGTTTAGGCTCATTGGTATATATACTAATGTGTTGGTTTTGGGAAATCACAAAAACAGCCTTGCTTCCATATACAGAGCTCATGGGCTGGGAAGTGAACAGTTCATTTTTGCAGTGTATTTTAACAGTGTTTAAATTCTGAATCAGCATCTCTTAATTATAAAAAAAGTGAATAAAAATAATGTGAAGTGAAGAAAAAATAAAATGAGAATTTTCCATTGAATGGCTTTTCAACTAGGCATTGAAGTTATACCTCAAGCAATTGACATATCTTTTGACATATCTTTTACAAGAACAGCTGGAATAAACTTTTTCAGCATCACAGTGCCAAGGCCTGTTGGCTGAAGTCCTTTGAATTGTTCTTCATGGTTAGAAAACAATATAAAATTACAGGTTTTGTGAGAATTGCTCCTTCAACTGAACTGTAGTGAAAACTACCCAGGGCTTATGCTGATACACATACAGTTTATTTTCAGGGAATTAGTTGTTTGGAAGCTCTCCTGCTCCATCTGGGCAGAAGGGCTTTTGGGCCAGTGGGCCGTTAGCCTCTCAACTGACCCTTCAAATTCTAAGTGCTCAGAGGGTCTAAAGGAGCATTAAATTTTAATGATGATTGTTTGTGTTCAAGCCAAGTTTATTTGACTATTTTAGGCGGCAAGACTTGTTGGAACTTTAGGGTAGACTAAGGTTAGCTGCAGTTCAAAATGACTACGCGTTTTTAGTGGGTTCGGTCGAGCTCAAAATTAGCAGAATGTGAGACGACTGGTAAAGCAGATAAATTACCGGAAGCTTGTGTATATCTGGCATTAGCAGATTTGCTGGCACCTCACCATGTAGTTTAATCAGAGGTAGAAAGCCTTTCAGATGATGATGCTGTATGAAAGCACTCCAATTTCAGTCAAGTAGGCGGCCGCAATGTCAACAAGCTTTGCAGCTTTTGAACATGCTCTCAGTTAGCATCTCTTCATTCAGACTCTCATTGCCTTCAATAGACTATGCTCAGTGGAAACCCCATAGAGGGTAATAATAGCTGTTGTGAGACTTGACCCCCTTTACTCCTTTGTCATCATTGGGATTGTGTGGGGGGTCTAGTGCCATGGTGATAGACGGGTCCTTTCCTAAGGCCTCATGGGATTGTGTTGTATAAATGTTTAATGTAGAGTGAAAGCTATTGTGTGGGTCCGTATAAGGCCCATGGGGCCTCAGGGCTGGATGCCCAACAGCTTTTAATGCATGGAATAATAATTATGATGAAGACCACCAACGTTATACCTGATAACATTTGCTGTAAACACTTATACAACTATACTTACAAACTATATATTCCAGATGCTTTAGAATGACGATAGCAATTACAAAGTGTGTACAGGAGAATGTTATATCTATAGCCTTAATGTGTTGAGTCATTAAACCCAGGAAGACTAATACCTTTGTGCATAGTCCAGATCATGTTACCTCAGACATCATGTTTCCTCAGAAAAATTCAAACAAAACAACTGTGATGATCATAGCTCATGCAATAGAGTTTAGCAAAAGCTATACTATATATCCAAAAATTTTGTAGACACCTGTTCATCCAACATTTCTTCTGAAATCAAGGATATTAATATAGAGTTTGTTCCTCCTTGGCTGCAGTAACAGCTTCTACTCTTCTGGGAAGGCTTTACAGTAGGTGTTGGAAAATTGCTGTGAGGATTCGATTGCATTCAGCCAAAAGAGCGTCATTTAAGTCAGCTTCTGATTTTGAACGCTACTCATCCCAGAGGTATTATGTGGTGCTCAGTCACTCCAGAGACCACAGCTCTATGGGCTTACAGCCCAATGCTGTCCTTCTAGTAGAAGCCTGGCATTGGGCATGGTGACTTTAGGCACCTGTGCAGCTGCTCTAGAGCATCCCATTCTATTGGCAGCTTTTCTATGGAGATTACACATCGTGTTTGCAGAATTGAACACCTGTATCAGCAGTCGCTGCACCTTAAAGCAGCTGCACCTTAAAGCAGAATTATCCTCCACCAGAATATGGTTCCAGCTGAACCCTATTTAATCACTGCTAGTGACACTGATTAGCTAGATTAGAAGTTTGGGAGCACAGTGGAACATTGAATGTCCATTTGAATAGGTACTCAAAAGACCTCAAATTAATAAATAAATAGATCTAACTGTCAGCCTCTGTTATTTTATTTTTTTTTATTTACCCCAGTATTCAAAGCATGCCTGCTTGATTTGAGTGGAGTCTGCATCTGCTGATCAATAATGCTGTCTCTTATAAGGACTGCATTTCATTCACATGGAGAACTGGAGCGTGCTTTGAAAAGCCCATTAGCACCATGCTGAAACCTCCCATTTAAACATTCCTCTGAACAGCTTTCAGTGATTTATTATAGACTTTTAAGTCAGAATGTTTTCTCATGATTTAATGCTTCCCAATGAATCTTGGAAGTCTACAAGTAAAGAATATACAGTGAACATAAAAAGTCTATACACCCTTATTTTTGTGATGTAAAGCAAGAAGTCAAGATAAATAATGTCACAATTTCATGTAACCTTGCAGCTAACAGCATTTAAGAGATAGATAATTGTTAGGAACAATAATTGAAAATCAATTTTGTGAACCCCCCAGGCAACTTTTGAATTTATTACAGTAGTAAGTATTTAAGTAAATAATAAATAAATGGTCTTAGTAATTTTAATCCAACTCTTATTTGCAAAAAAGTCTCTTTCAAATTGCCAGGTGATCTCCTGTGCACAGCCCAGTTTCACAGGTCATTTCACTGGTTTTCTATGGAATTGAGGTTTGGGCCATTCTAAGACATTGATCTTCTTTTTTTGAAACCATTCCTTGGTTGCCTTGGATGTGGTGTTTGGATTATTATCGTGTTGGAAGGTAAAATTCGCCTTCATCTTCAGCTTTTTGACAGAGGCCGGCAGGTTTTGTGCCAAAATATCTTGATCTATTGACACCATCTACCTTGGCTAGAACCCCTGTCCCATCAGATTTTCCAACCACTTTACTTCACAGTAGGTATGGTGTTCTTTAGGTGATGAGCTGTGTTGTTGTTGCGCCAAATAGATCTTTTAGAACTCAGGCCAAATGTTTGGTCTCATCTTATGGTTTTTGGGTGATTTACTATATTTTTTTGCAGACTTTTGGTTGGGCTTGGATGCTGTTTTTGTAAAAAATGGCATCCATTTTTCTTTTATAATCCTTAGTTCAGGCATATGCAGAACATGGTGTGTTGTCAAGCGCAAGATGTGCCAGAAATTCCTCCAGTTTTTTAAAGTTCCTGTAGACCTCTTGGCAGACTCCCTGATAAGTTTTCTTCTGGTCCTGTCATCAACTTTCTTGATCATGGCAATGTCGCTGCGGTGCCACATTTCCTTTGACATATTAATGAGAGTCTTCACATTGATTAATGATACATCCAGTGCTTTTGATATAATTTTATACCATCCTCCTTATCTGTAGCTTTCACAGTAAGATTCTTTAGATGTTTCGTCAGCTCCTGATGGACCATAGCTTTCCAAGAAGGATGCAACTCTGAAACAATTTTGAGATTTGTTTACTCTAAATTCAGCTACAGCCCTTATTATAAAAGGGTGTGTATATTTATATAACCAGGGTTTTTCAATTATTTTTCCTAATAATTATGTTTTTTGTTTGTTTGTTGGTCTCAGGTCCCATTAAAGAAGGAAAAATATTGGACATTATTTATCTTAATTTCTTGTTTTGCATCACAAAAAAAAATCGGTGAGGATATGTAGGCTTTTCATATTCACTGTAGCATCCAACCTTTTTATCTTGCTCGCTTGTCTGAGTCGGGCTGCACAATATATATTTCTTAATAAATATCATGATATTGGCCTTTGCAGTACTAATATCTTAGAAGATTACAAAGTGCAAATCAGCTCTTATACATTGCAATTGTTTTGCAGTTTTAGTGAATCAAGACATTCACATGATCAAAAAATGTAAATTATTAAATTGCAAATAAAATTATGTCATGAAAGTTTTATATATATATCACAATATAATATACAATATAACAATATAATTGTGTACATAAAAACCATATAATCACAGTTTGGTGTTTTGTGCGCATGGTGTGCAGCTTTAGTAGCATTAAATGAGTTGCTATACTGAATGAACTACAGCCTTAATTCCCCCACTAAATGCACCCTTTCTAAAGCTAGAATGATGTTTATCTCTATTCAGGAATAGTTTTTCTGGATCATTTTTGTCTTTTTGTCTTTATTCTCAAATATCTCAGTATTTATCACAGCCTAAAATATCGCAGTGTAACTTTCCACATTATTGTTCAACTGTTTCTTGCAGAATCATGCAACTTTTGTAATATATGTAAATCTAATTCTCCATTTATTCCCTTTGAAACAGAATCACAAGAGTCTATTGCGTGCCGAGTGACTTCCATGCACGCTATCGCGCCATATCAAGAACCTACGTGTACCGCCTGGCCACTGGAGTCTCCCGTCACTCAGAAATGCCCTTAACGGAGAGGGATCTGTGCTGGGCATTACGAGACACGTGAGTGTTCCCCCCCACCCACTATACACAGCATGTGCTCTGTAGGCTTCAGAGCCTAAAGCTTCCTGAATCAGTTGGATCTGCTCCTACACTGCATTGAATTTGCTTGATTCAAATATGTGCATCATGCATTACTTTTTCCAGTGTTCAAGCCCCAGGTCCCAACACAGGAATTAGAACAGCAGACTTTGGCATCAAGAAGGAATGGCACATAAATTATAAACACATACAAGCAACAGCGAATTAGGGGCAAACAAAAAGATGTGGGTTATTGAGGCCGGTTCTGCCAAACTGAAGGAGAGTAGTGGAGATGGCTGAGAGAAGTGGAGCGGGCTGAAAACAGTGATGGACAGGATTTTCTTAATTCAAATGTGTACATTATTTCCACATGAATGAAATCAACACAGTTATTGCCAAAAGTAAGTAAACCAAAAGACAAAGTAGTGTTGATGTGTTTCATTCATGTGGAAATATTGTACACATTCGAATCAAGTAAATTGGATGTATTTTCTTTGCAGTGTAGGATGATGCATCTTCAGAGTATGACTGGGGAAAGCCTTTGCGCCATGCCTTGTCTCAGAGGGTGACGCCTGAACATTTAATGCTGTTTTTTTTTCACTCTCTTTCACTTTTTGGGAGAAAGTAGGGCAAGATAAGCTGCAGGCTTATAGTGACGCATAACAACACCCACTCATATCTCTCTCTCTCTCTCTCTCTCTCCCTCCCTTCTTCTTTCTCTCCTTACACAGACACATACTCCTCCGCCCTTTTGCTCATTCGCAGTCATCCATGTTCTAGATATGCTTCTGAGAAGCTCTTTCAATTTGCTTCTTTAGTCTGGCTTTCTCTGCGCGTCCTGATTTGACTTAATAACGCTTAACACCCTCCCACTCCTGATGAAGACATCAGCACCGAAACACGTTTCAGCCTAATGCAGTAATATGCACGGTAATTAAAGCTCACACTGTAAATAATTACACACTATGCACAGCCGTCTCTAGGATAGTGTTTCTTTATGGCAATGCTGAAGTACCTTAAAACAGCACGGTTTAATCAGGGATGCACTGAAATTTCAGCCACTGAAAATCGACTGACAGAGGCCTAGAATGACATTTTTGTTCTTTTTGACTAAAAGAGTAGCAATGCAGAAGATTTTGACCAAAAATAATACTCTGATCCATTTTTCTAGGATTAAATAGGCTTATAATCAGTGGGGACCCCTTTACGGCCTCCTAGGCCTTCAGAAAAGGCCTAATGGTTTCTGTGAAATAAGAAAAACTGCATCTGTAATTTGTAGTTCAATTTTATTAGATAGAAACATTATCCTTGTTGTATTTAAACTCTGTGTTGTAATACTGTTCTTATTTCATTGTCAGATTTTGATTTGAAATAAAAGCATTAAAAAAACCTACAGAATATTATCCAATCCAATCCAATTATCTGTTTTTTTCTGTGATATCTAACTATATACAGCCAGGCTTTTTCTCTTATTGGTTAGGCCCTCAGGAGCGTAACTAAAGGCCTAACCTGTCAAATTAATCACTGACATAATATAACAAAAAAAGGTCACAAAAACGCTTTTTGATTTGCAATGAATGGGACCAATTTTGTGAGAAGAACATCACTTTAGGCCTTCTTGATGTCCTAGATACATCACTGACTGGAGGTAGGACTTCATTGTAAAACTGCTATAAGGTAAAATATATAATAATATGTCTGTTAAAAGGTTGAGATGTTCATGTTTAATCTAGAAAGGCTAAAAAAACTTTCATTTGAATTGCTGTAAGATTAGCACATACTACAAGAATCTCAAAGGGGGTCTAGCAGAAGTTAGCATTGTAAAGGAGTTTTTATTTCCTTGTTTTTAACCGAGTTTTGACGTTTATGCCACAAACTAAAGGCCTAGCTCTAATACTCATAGTTCATCTCTGCTTATAAAAAAATGTCAAAATAACTTCACAATAGGGGTGGATATTTATTGTTATTGTGATAAATTACGATAAAGTGCATGTTCATTATTATTAATTCATCATAATATTTAGTAGACTACTGGCTCTTTTTTCTCTTTTCCAATTTATCAAAACTGGGAAAAACTAATAATTGTGATACCTATCGTGTAGCGTGATAATGTCCTGAAATATTGTTTTGTTCTATTATTTTCTATTTTGCCCACCGAAATTCAAATTCTAACAGAATTAGAAATAGTGGTTAAAAAGATGCTGCGTCACTGTCTTGAGAAAATATCTGTGAAACGGCAACTTTATATGAGAAGGAAAAAAAAACATTCTTAACTTTAATGTACGTTAGTGTAAGATGTAGGATTAGAATTTTTTCTAATATGTGTTCGTAAAATGTAAAGTGCATTTTCCAATAAAAAAAAAACTTTCTCTGTTCTCACATATGTACTGCTGCTATGAATGACTACTCTTCTTTTTGTGGTTCTTTCTCTGGCAGAGAGCTGGACATCAGCGCCATGCAGGAGGCCAGCACTGTGCTGACCGGCACGCACGATTTCAGCACCTTCCGTGCCCTGAGCTCCGACGCCCCTTTCAAAGACCCAGTGAAGACCATGGAGCTGGTGCAGGTACAACTGGGCCTTTCCTTCAGCCAGCGCCACTTCCACAGGTACACAGACACCAGGTTATACTACTATTCAGAGGTTTCACATAATTTGTCATATTAATATTTTATTTAATAAAAACTTGTACAACAGAGAGAGAAATATGAAATACGGGATACCAAAAGGAATTTTTAGATATTCAATAAGCATGCACAAATACAAAAAAAAACTACAGGTTTGATAACACTTGAAACCGGACTTCCTGCTCGATATGTAGAATACAGCAAAATAACAGAAGCAGAAATAAAAGTCCCTGGAATTTGTTGCCTTTAATGACTAACTGTTCTGTTAAGAATTTTGGATTTTGTGGCACATACTGTAGCCTACACGGTAAAATAATTTTAATATGTTTATGTAATCCATTTTTATTTATTGTTCACTTTTTCTGCTTCCAGGTTTGGTTTTTGGACAGTTGTTAGTTGAATTTTGGTTTTGGCCAAGGGCAGGGATGTGAGACGTGGGGATCCTGAGGGTGCTGCAGCACTCCCAAATTTCATGAGTGCAACTGTCAAAAACAATAATAATAATAAAGAAGCAATCTGAACTTTTTAATAATTTGAGCCTAGCAAAAATTTGTCCGTGCTTCTATCGGTATGAAGTTTGTATGTATTTTTATTTTTATTTATGTATTTTCTAAATCTGCAGTAGCTGTCCGCTGTTTAGGTTCAGGCTGTATTTTCATTACAGCAAGCTGAATCTCTTCCCTCGACAACAGTTGGCCACTTTTTGGGGCGCATTGCTAAAACTTGCTCAGGTTGAGGTTCAAAGAGAGAAAGTGAAGGCTATACAGAGATAGAGGGAAGTTCTGAACCCCACAGTAGCCTAATAGTGTTTTTAAACTTAAACAAACTATCTAACATAATAAGAATGTTTTATGAACTGTATCATAACAAGAATCTGATTGATCGCCACTTAGTTGATTTGCATAAAGTTTGTCCAGAGAAAGGATGTGCATCAGCGGTGTGATGGGTCAGTTATACGTATATATTGTCATCTCTCGCCTCATTATAGTGTAGTATGACTCAATCTGTTTAATGAAAAGTATCAAAAATTTCTAATGGCAAATAGGCAAATAGGATTAGGATGACATCATCTGCGTTACATATATCCTGCTTAGAATTTCAGCCTACCCAATATAAAACACTTTCCTGCGTCCCTGGCCAGGGCTTTTTATTTTGTTGCACCACTAATATACACACTATGCACTACGTGGCCAAAAGTATGTGACCATGACCATCACATAAATGAGCTAGTTTGCCACCCTTTTCCAACCATAATGGCCTCCACTCTCCTGGGAAGGAGAAACAACACCAAACTATCAAACCATTAAGCCATGGAAAACAATTTCATGAAGCTCCTGACACACGGTTCTTGTGTTGAAGTTGCTTCTAGAGGCAGTCTGTAGTGAGCGATGCAGCAGAGGATATGTGATTTTTACATGCTACATGCTTCGTTACTCAGCAGCACTGCTCTGTAAGTTTTTGTGGTCTACTGCTTTTTGGCTGGGTTGTTGTGTCTTCTAGATGCTTCCATTTCTCAATAACAGCACTTACAGTTGATTAGGGCAGATGTTGCAGGGCAGAAAATTCACAAACTGACTTGTGACAAAGGTGGCATCCTATGACAGGGCCACGCTTAAAGTCACTGAGCTCTTCAGTACAACCCATTCTACTGCCAGTGTTTGTCTGTAGAGATTGCTGACGGCAGTGGATGTGGCTGAAACACCTAATCTCAGTAATTAGTAGGAGTGTCCATATACATTTGACTATGTAGTGAATGTTTTTAGGAAAAAAGTTATTAAATTAAAAATAATGCACTGTATTTATTTATTTGTAGTAACTTCTTGTCGAGTTATCTGCCTCAAGTTTTGATCACCATCATATATTTAGCATTTACATCAATGTGAGTTTTTGAAAATTATTGAATTATTGAAAAAAATGTTGATTCTAACTGGTAGTTTATTGAACATTTTGGTTTGTACACAAGATATTGAGTTAATGTGCTGAATGTCCACTGGACGGGTGTTTACTTGTAGATTTTGGACCCTCTGCACACTAAGACAAATATTTAGAATTGACTGATTCCATTTGAAAGCCTGGTCTCTCTAGTTGAAAGTTCTGCCTATGCTTGTCTGCAGCATATCAAGGTAGAATTAAATGCATGAATGCATGAGCTCACATATGAGGTCACTGATTAAAGTAAGCTACTTCAGTATCTCATGGCCAAGATGTGGAGTTAAAATGTCTGTAGACTGAAGAAATAAAGGCCTAACATTAAGCTATGTTGCAAGGACGGCTGCTCAGTGATAAAGGCTACAGTGTTTGGCTATCATTCAGCACTCCAAATTTTTATTGCCAAATCCCCTTTCAGCCCATTAAGTTTTAAGACCAAAAACATGTTCCACAATATGTGCTGTGGAAGAAAGAGAGGAGGCGAGGCAGGGGGCCAGTCGGGACACTGGGGGTGACATCTATACAGTATGACTCTTTTTGATTTTAGTTGAATATGTTTCTTCTAATGAAAATTCAACACAAATTGATGTTGTTCATTAACTGTGCTGAATCAGCTACGTTAACCCCTAAAAGATGTAGTTCTTGCTGGTGTTAACAAAAACAGGATGTGATTTCATTTTATTTCTCACTTGTAGCTCATTGGAGGAAGTAAAGAAATTCCATTGAAAGTGCAGATTCTGTATGTTCAGTCAACACCACATTTGTGTTTGTAAGTAGAAGAGGAGATATTTTATGATTTGAATTTGATTAAAGGGGAATTCCACCCATTTTTCAAACGTTTTCCATAATTTAATGGTTAAGATGTAAACAAAGTCATTCAGAGTGCTTTGGTCTAGAGAAACTTAGCGAGTCAGAATTGTTCGCAGCGGTGGTGCTAGGAACCAGATACCTGAAGAGTTTCATGCCTCTAAAAGCTACGTTACATCACAGAAAGTTATTTTTATTACATAAAATGGCGGTGGATATGCTGCCTGATGCTTGAGATATTGCTTTGTCACAATTTTCAGATGAGGTTTTGGCCCAAATATATTTTATCAGACTCATGGCAGAGAGATACAGGCAGCGTGTTGTAAGGCAAAATAGTACCCAAAGAAAACACTATTTTATTCACTATTTCGTTATCAATAATAAATTTGGAAGACACATGTTGGTTTCACAGCTCATTCTGGATAGTAAATAAAATGTCCATATTTATGTTTTAGGCATCATGACTCCTGGTCTGTATCGCAACCACTGTTTAAAAAAAATAATAAATCTGAGGCGATAAGTTTCTCTACAACAAACTATTTTACATCAAACAATTATAGACGTTTTTACATCTCCAAATCAAATATGTTGACATTTTGAGAAATGGATGAGAAATTCCCTGCCTTTAAGTTGATGCGTACAGCCTTGTTTTATGTAAAGAGAATCAATCTTTCATATTTTTGTCATTTCTTCATACCAAAACAAATAGAAAAAGCCAGTAGTGCAAACTTAAATGTGTGAATACAGATCATAAATTGTATGTAAATGTAATTAATAACATGTATCTAACATTATATTTATTAAGTATGGTAAAATAGCTTTACTTTTTAAATGTAGTTATGCAATAACAATATAGAATTCTAGATTTATGAATCTACGGTCACGTCTGATTGGTCACCTTGCTGTTTTCTTTAATGAGGTGGAGCAAAAATGTGTGGTCCTTATTGTGGCTATGGAGGGAACGTAAATTTTGGTAAACAACTAGTGTTAGCTGGTTAACTAGTTTGTTTGTTTTGTTTATTTGTTTGTTTTTTGCAACTGTGAACAACCAGAGTTAGGCACACGGCAAGCAGCATATATGTGACGTGAACTATGATGCTGTGTGAAACATTTGCTTTTTTCCCTATTCGATTTTTTTTTATTATCTACATCATACAGAACATGTCATAGCGTTGCATAAGTAGGCAAGAGATGGCAATATATATACGTATAACTGACCCATCGGACTGCTAATGCACATCCTCTCTGTTGACTTGTGGAGTCATTACCCAAGTTATTGAGAGTAAACTAGACGGAGTTGTGCACTTTTGAGGAAAAGTTTACCTTTATTTCAAGACGTCTTCATACAGAGATGTTCACCGATCACCAGTTTGGTTTATTATTCTTATACAGACAGCAGGAGCAAACAACAGTTGTAGAGAGTGTTATCACCCTCAACTCTGCTTTCTCGTTGTGGACTGACTTTATGCAAATGAACTGAGTGGCGACCAATCAGATTGTTCATATGTGGCGCAATAACTGTGAGATTTAACTCTGTATACCGAGCAGGAGATATAATGGTTGTAAAAGACATCATAACGTTAGATTATCTAACGTTAGTTAGATAATTTCTAGTTTAGTAACAATATAGTCAGTATAATAATGGGGTGCTCTGGGACTCAGAACTGACCTACAGCTCTGCACACACTTTCCCTGTTTGCACCTTAACCTGGATGCGTTTTAGCGCTGCTCCCCCAAAGGGGCCAGCTGATGAGGAAGCGATTCTGCTCACTGTAATAAAAACACAACTTCAACCGTGATGCTACTGCAGATATAGAGAATATATTAATAAAATAGAAAAATGTAAACTCCACTCTTTCCTGTGCTCAAAGGGGTCACAATGTCTGCAACACAAATATAGCCATTTTATTTATTGTCCAAAATGACCAGTGATTCTACACTTCCTCTGAGTTTTTAATTATAGTAAAATAGTGACGAATGTGAAAAAATATGTTATTTTGAGGACTACACAACATCCTATCTGTGCTTCTTGAAAAAAACATTTTAGGCTAAAAGCCTCTCAAAACAATGTCTCAGACATGAGGCAGTGTATTGATAACCATTTAGTGTAATAGCTTTCTTTGAGGCACTTTGTAGTTTGCACTGTCCTTTATCTGCAAATATTTAAATTACACATTGTTGTTGCCCAGTAAATGCACACGGCACAGTGCTCACAGCTTTGAGTTAAGCCAGGTGTACGCTGTGCAGTTTTAGAAATCTTGTTATTTAATGTCAGCTCAAACGGTGTGTTTGAATAGACCGTTGTGTACGGCTAAACCTGGATTTGTATGCTTACACTGTATGAAAGCGCTCAGTCCAGTTAACACACTGCATGTAAAACACAGCTCCTAAAGAAAGCTCTGTTTATGAACAATTTCCAATAAAGACGTTTCATTTAAAACAACACGCTGGGTGCCTGTGCTAAGCAAAAACATTGGCTATATCTCAAGTGGCTCCCTGCTCACTACATAGCGCACTATGTAGGAATTGAAATATTGGCACCTGGTACCCAAACAGTACATAATATGTCTAATAAATAGCCATTTGGGATCCAGCCATGTGTTCACAGTTCCACACTAGACAGACATTACACTGTTTGGGTATGAACACAAATTTCATAACTTGAATAGTGCATATATAGGAATATGGGAGCTGTTTGAGATTCAGCTATTGGGAAATTGTGCTACAGCAGCTTTGCTAACTCATGCCTAACTAAAAGCAGTCAGTGATGTACATAGGTAGGACAATATGATCTCTCTACAGCCTATTTTCCAAAGATAATACAAAAACTTTTATACTGCACAGTTCTATGCAGTCAAATAGAGTCGGCTTTGGTACCGCATATGTTAACTTCTTTGCCTCCACTTTGTTAGCCTACGTGTGTTCACCTGTGTTGGGGCAGTGGTTGTGTTTGTGTGTGTGGTTTGTGTGCAGCTTTACAGAAATCTGATATAGGAATCTGTTGGATTTCAAATATTTGACATATATTAGTATATATAGAGTATATCCAACTTATATTTGTCACATAGGGAGACGTATACATATATGGGACTCTTATTTCAGCCATATATCAACATTTAAGTGTAATGTGTATATTTAACCATATATAGTAGAAAACATTTTTCGTATATGGATGGCATATATTAGTCATATATTCTAGCTTCACGTTTTTATTCATCTACTTCCTAATAAGGTGAAAATTAGTATAATAGTTACATAACTATTACTAAATAACTAAAGAACTAAATAAATGCATTAAATGCATTAAAACATGAAGGAAATGAAAACATTCTTCCCTGACACATTTAAATGATTTTATATTTAAAAGCAAACAGATAACCTAGTAACTATTATAACTATAACTTTACTGGTGTGTATTCAAACATGTATTAGACATACACATGGTCAATACTTTATACGTATATGTATTCACACACCTATGAGACATACATGTATGATCCATATATTATACATGTATGTCCAATATTTGATACTTGCGTATATGTACATATTTTGAAATATACATCCGACCCTTTGATTGTGTGCATATGTGGCCGTATATTAGATTTCCGTATGGGGCTGTCCGACTGTTCTGTTGAAGCTTATTTGGGCAGTTAATCCAACATCACTTTCTTTCTCACACTGCATCTCAAGTGACGACCAATGAAGCTGAAATTCAGCCTGATCATGAAATGCAGTCGGTTACAAACTAATCGGGCTTAAAAACGGGCGCAGTGTATGCATGGCTTTAGACTGGATGAGCAATGTGTTGCTGGTGACATTTCGGGAGACGGCTCTTGCGAGAGATGCAAGGGTGTTTTTGAAGAGCGTTGCTAGGCAACAGGTATTGGGCAGGAGCGTGATGCTGAAGCTTTTGGTGGCTGGAGGGAAGATGGGGGCGCACGCTGCAGTCTGTCTGAGCCAATGGAGGCTGGCTAGCATCAGCATGGCCTTTATCCTCAGGGGCTGAGGGGGAATCCCTCTTCAAAGCAGCATGCTTTTTTTTTTAGCTGAGCAGCAAGCTGTTCTTTTTGAGGCTGGACACATGATTCACTTCTGTTGAACAAAGAGCACAACAGTTCCCTTTCAGGAGATGATTTCTGTGTGTGCTTTTGCCACAAGGAACATGTCACATTTACTACAAAGCGGTGGCGGAAATATGCATTACAGGATTTTTTATTATTATTAGGTCAGTTTAACCCTTAGAAGTCACAGTTAACGCCTGTAGTAACAAAGGCATTGTTGAACCCCCGGGAATCTAAATGTGTGGGTTTTTCTTTCTAAGTGGGTTAATCTTGCTCTTGTGGGCACAGAAGATACATGTACAAAGTATGTCCTTTGAATAACTTTCCAATGTCCACTGATGTATTATGCCAACATTCTTCTTTTTCAGCGCAAACGAGCAGGCCCCAATGTTGGGTAGTGCTTACATAAGCAATTCCCTCACAAATCACAAGGTTAATGTGGATTGTGCCGCCCACCCAGCTTTGCCAAAAATCTCAGGGTTCCTACAAATCCTGGAAAAACTGTAAATTTATAGACTAGTTTGCCAGTCATGAAGCCTGGAAAATAAGAAAAATTATAACATGTCCAGGAAATATTAGTCATGGAAAAGTGTAAAGTGGGGCCATTAAGCCACTGTGATTGCATACTTTAGCATATTTGTTGCTGCTAATGTCTCGTTTGAGTGTCCATTCATATCTGTTATAGTTTTAAATCTGCAGTATTGCATATGGCTAAACACAATGACGCTGTGTTTGAACGCCTCATGGAATGAGGCTGTATTCAAACACGGTAGCTTCTTGTGTTGTGCGTAGTTCGATGTAGTATTTTAGGAGAAATTGTCCAGAAAATGATTTTTAGAAACCGTGGGATCCCTGACTGTGTTCCCCTATGAGTGAGACAGACTTACAGAATGAAAGTTACGACTGAGCAAAAGCTACAACCTAAAAGGACTGTTAAGCAATCAGAGTAGATCATCTGTCTGCTTGCTGTCCATCTGTGTGCTTGTCTGTCCATCCTTTCATGGTTTCCTTTGCTTGGTTTGCTTACAAACCTTATTAATACTTAACACTGCGTTCCCTGGAGGTTTAAGTCAACAATCATTCTTCACTTAGTTGTAGCGTGTTGAAACTAGCCTGGTGGTAGGAGAGGTAAGCCACCATTTGGAAGGTCATGGGTTCAACGAGACTCACTGGGTAAACCTGATTGTGTCCTTGGGCAATTCACTCAACCCCCCACCAGCCCCAGGCAGCTCTGTGCTGCTCTCAGACAGCAAAATGACAGTTTTCCCTTGTAGGATCAATAAAAGACATACTTACAAGAGAATCTTTTTTTATTATATATTGAATTTGATAGAAAATTAGTGTATATTCTTGTTTTGCAAAAAGAAAAGCCAAATTTGACATTTTTGTCATTTCTTGACATCGAAACAAACGCATAAAGCCAAACTTGCAGACTCAAAGCTGATAATGAAGAGTATAAATCAAATGTGAATGTGATTAACTGCATAACTCACTATGTTATGCAGTTAATTATGTAACTACGTAACTACATTAGGATACTGTAGCCAAACAAAAATAAAGACTGTCGACGTATAAGAAACATTGAAACTGATCCTCAAACAGTAATTTAAATGTCTTTCCAGACGTCCTTAGGAAGTCACCGAGGCGTGTGTTTCACACTGAGTCACATGGGGAAACCTTTGGCAGGTCATTTCGGGGCTTTCTCACGTGAAGCTCTCCACAGGGAGAGAGCAGGAGCAGGATGCTGAGACCATCTGCTTTATTTAACACTAATGTCAAACACGGCATGAGACCATAACCACACACAGACGCGCACACACACACACACACACAGACAGACAGGACTCCAAACCTGCATGTCATTGAACCACCAAATCCACCACAAACATAAAAATCTGCTTAAGCAGTAAGTAGCCCACTTATAACTAATATTCAGCACATCTTCATGTGCTATTAGCTTTAATAGAAGGATGTATTTGCCATAAATAGAGTTTTCACTATCAATTACATTAGTAATAAAGTAATTCACTGGATATTTTAATGATAGATCCCTTAAATAGCAAGATGTTCACTGCAAATTAAAAAAGAATAGGGATGGTAATGATTAACCAATTACCTATTAACCAATGAATACATAAATGTTCAACAATGCCTACAGTTAAAAATTAATATTGATATTTGAATAGGTGGGTTTTTTTTATTTAACTTGACCGTTTTTGAATTGTACATATGCGGGTACAAGAGTGCAACTTGTTCTGGTAGCCCTACTCACTGATGCACAACTCTGGGTTTTGTAGAGTCGACTCTGATGCTCAACTCCTACCACTGAAGTCAATCGACTCTAAATGTATCGCAACTGGGATATTTAGCCACCTGACACAGTGCTAAAATAGGCTGCAACGGACTCTTTTTGTTTTTTTTTGTTTTGTTTTTTTTTTGTTTTTTTTAATATTATGTAGCTTCTGAGTGTAGCCATAAGCTGTAGTCTACAAATGTGTTATTTAGATTACAATTAGCGTATGTAGTTAGTCCCATGACAAAAAAGCTTAAAAGCTGCAAGCTACCAACTTTATGTTGATTGTTATTTAAACTAAGCATTTAAACCCAAAGCCCAAATCAGACTATATTATGTATGTTAACTTGGGCTAATAATATGTGGTAGATGTAAGTAAGCAGACTACATTACATTATTGTCCTGTCCCTTAAGCAAGGCTGAGTTTTTCCATTCGGTAGTTTCAAGTTTCAAGTTTATTTGTCATTTGCACGACATGTTAGTACATTCATGCAATGAAATGCTTGTGGTGAGACTAATCACTCTATAGAAAGTAAAGCCTAAAGGCTTGTTTGTATAAAATGCAGTGCTGTATTTGATGTTTTCATGGGTCTGTGCTCGGTTACAGGTCAAAAGAATAGGCAGGGTTAATTGTAACTGAGGGGCTAGTTGTAACAGTTGCTTAAAAGTCAAAATTTATTCAGTACAATTCTGTACTTCTGGATGAAGGCAAGCTATATATATTTACCCTATTAAATATGATTAGTGAAAAGAAGTTGTCAAACACTGGCAAGTTTATTTTTGACCACAAAGTAGAAGAGCAAATATCAGCCCAATAAAATGTAAATATATTTTGTTTACATGATCTGTAGTATGGTTGTGATGAATCTGTGCATAATAACTTCCAAAAAAAAAAAAAAACTTTTAAATTCAAGTTGGAGGATGTGGACTTCCCTCATTGTTTACTTTAGAAGGCTTAGTTCTACCACTGCATACTTTGGCTGTACTTTGGTCTGGCTTACTCTTGCTGTGAGTTGTTTACATGCCTCAAATGCTGCTATATTATAGCCAACAAGAGGGCGGTTAAAGCAATATAGGTGTGAATTCTATAACTTATGCACAATACAGCAGTAATCATCTTTGGGGTTAATCTTAGCAGTATCTGTCTGATTGCTGTCAACATTTGCAAATGACATTAAAATAAGAATACAAGAACATGAGAAAAAGCACATTCTATTTGAATCTATTTAATTACGTAAATATGTATGTTACACTTTACCTTGTGTTAGTTGTTTTGCCACAAAAAGCATAAAAGCTATAATTAAATGTATCTGTAAATTTGACTTTTTCTAAAATATCAGCCAGTATAATAGGCCAATAGAAAATTACTTGGGGGGAAAAAAAAATTACTTCATAAAATCTGCCTCTATTAACTTCTATTCAGAGTTAAAAATGTTTTTCCTCCTGTAAAGTTGGCATTTTTGGAGATGCCTGTTTTTTGTCATGTATTACCATCATGCAAATTGGCATTTAATCATTGCCGTTTGATTGTGGATCTAAATTAACCAATATTTCTTTTAATCAAGTAGTCAAGTTTAATCATGTGATCATGACATCTCAAGCCATAAATCTCATTTCATTAGACTTTTGTTAAAGGCTGTACTTCAGCTGCCATTCCTAAACTTAGTAAGAGTATAACGACTCCTTTTATTCTACAGACTGAAGTATCCAGTATGGATTCTAGCTTGTATGAATATTTGAAGGGATGCTGCTATACGTAATGCAGATAAAACACAAGCAGTTCTCCTGGTGAATAATTCAAAGCGTGCAGGTTTGTGTGGCTTCCTTAAATCATTTCAGAATTACATAGAGCACCATGCGTAACTGGAACTGTGGCTACTAAATGATTCTACAGAACTGACTGGTACGCCGACAGCGCACATGAAAATTAATATTATCGCAGTTACTAGGCTAGAAGAGCCAATGTGTTAACACAAAGCCACTTACTGGCATATTTATTATCTTTATCTTAAGTTTCTAACTGAAAGCTCTTGAGGCTCTTCCACACTTAAATGTTAAACAGAGCTTCATAAATACACTCATCCAGCCATCATTTGCAGTAGCTTCACTTTGTCTAACTAATATAGATGCTGTTATTTGCCAACTGAAATGCAAACAAATTCAAACTCAGATATGTTTTTTAGTTCTCTGAGGAGCACATATAATATTGGATCTGCAATCCATTCCATTCCTACATATATGATTGTTTGCATTTTGGTAAAGATGGGTATAAAAGGTCATAAAAAAAATTGTCTGTGGTAATTTGGTGACTCCATCTTGCACTAAAGCATTTCATTTTTTACACAAGAAACGCACACATCTCTACAAAAAAAGGAAAATGTAAACTTTGTTTCCAACACCTAACATCTATGAACAGTTCGTTCAAAAGTGAAGTGAGCACAAATGTTACAAATTTCCCAAGTGGGCTTAATTGGAGGGGCTAGTTGTAACAGTCAGTAATGAATCTGGTACATTGAGGCAAAATGTTAATGCAGTACAATTCTATGTTGTTTGAACCATATGAGCTATTTGACCTAAATACATAAAAATGTATTCATCAAAATGAATGTGAAGAAAGACAGTGTCAAACATGGCAAACTTATTTTTGACCAAGAGGTAGAAGAGGAAATATCAGAACAATCAATTTACATATATTTTATTTATATTACAAGTATAGGACATTTTTATTAATCTGTGCATAAAAACTTAAAAACAAAAAAAAAAAAACTTTTGAATTTATATGGGGATAAGGATTTCTTTCATTGTTTACTTTAGGAGGCTTAGTTATAAGACTAACTAATGCTGTGGTGTGGAGGCTGCACTTGATTACATGCTTCAAAATGGTTCTGTATAACAGCCACCAAGATGGCAAATAATATAGTGTAGGTGTGAATTTTGTAATTTATATACACAATTCAGTAATCTGAAAAATGTATCATGACAGAAGTTACTTTTATGGTAGAAAAGCAGGGTAAATGTTGAGAAATATTAGTCTAATTCCTGTCAAAATTCACAGATGACGTTGCTATGAGGATATGAGAACATAACTAAAAGCTCCTTGTACTTAACTATGTAAAATATCAACGTTATGTTTTACACTGAGTTAGTTTTTGGCCTTCTCCTCCGTGCAACCACATTTTACCAACACAATAGCAATGATCCCTCATTGTTCTCAGGTCCTCTCTTTTGGACCCTCCTCTTCAACTCACCCCACAGGTTTTCAAAGGGGTATGTCAAAAACTTAATTCTATGATCATTATACCATTTTTATATGTATTTAGATGTATGTTTTGAAAGCTTGTACTTCTGGACGATCCAACCAGGGCTCAGTTCAGCTTTTTGGCAGAAGCAGACAGATTTTTTATTTAAAATCTGCTAGTGCTTCATGGAGTCCATGATGCTATGTATGCTAACCACTTTCCCAGCCATTATGGAAGAGAATCAGCCCCAAAACATCACTGATCCTCCACCATACTTAACAGTGGGGAGGAGGTTCTTTTTTGTATAACTATTTTTCTTTTTATGCCAACAAACATTGGGTGTTTGTTACCAAAAAACCTATATTTTTGTCTCATTTTACCATCGAACCTGGTTCAAGTAGCAGTTTAAGTAGCAGTCATCTAGCAAACTACAAGAGGTATGTTTGTGGTTACATAAAAGAAAAGACTTTCTCCTGGAATGCCTTCCAAACAGTTTGTTCTCTTGGAGGTGGTGTCTAATTGTAGTTTTAGAGACTTGGTGATGCCAAAATGCAACCTGATCCTTGGGGAAGTTTTGCCTCTCTGTACGTGGGAGGATAATAAACATTTCTAGGCAAGTTCGCTACAGCTCTGGTTGTTTTAAACGTCTTAATTATAGCTTGAACAGCAAATATGTAGCTATTTTTTATAGTCATTGACTGATTAAAGAAGGTCAGCACACTTTTTTTATGCCTCTGTTTGTCATATTTATACCCCAGTGAAACAGGAAGTCATGGATGATTGCATGGATAAAAAGAGTGAAATAGAAATGTAAATATTTTCAGTTTTCATATTCAGTTACATTTTGTTCATAAGAATGTCCAGGGGTGCCAATAATTTTGACACTTTTAGTTTTGTTAAAAAAAAAGATTAGTCTAGATTTACTTCAGGTGCTAGGTTTGAGTAAGATTGAGGTAATTAATTGTTTTTCCATGACCTTCTTTTTACCCATCTTTACCAAGGGTGGCGATAATGAGACAGTCAAGAAAGTGTTCAACGAATATTTACGTACGGAAATTGTATTCCTAGTCATTCTTGACCATGTAAATTGTTTTTTTTGTCATGAAATGTTCTCAAAATATTAAACATGGAAAAAGGGGAGTTGCAATCTTTTGATTTGACAGCGACGATCCCTTCTTTAATCAGCATAGCGACCTCATTTGTGTCTTTCAGTGGGTCGTTGTGCACAATGACATCAGTAGGTACTGCACAGATTGGTTTCTTTTGTACGGCTGAAGTGCAGTGAAGTAATCTCAGACTCTGCTGTTTATTTGCATTTGCATTTGACCTAGTTCTCACTGCCTAGGAGCTGCATGTGCTTAAACATCATCCTGTGCAGCAAATGCAGATTGCAGAAAATGAGCACAGGATGGCATTTTGCATGCGTGGTAGAAATACATACTATGAAAATGTGCCTTCATTTAATTGTGTTATGAAGCACTGTATTAATAATATGCTATATTGGTTAAAAGGCAGCTCTTAATTATTGTGTAAATGAAATTCAGAGTTATACCATAAATAAATTATCGTTTCCTTTCTGTCTCTTTGTGAAGTCAATCCACTTGAATCTCATTATCATCTCAAAGAGTAATATTTACAGTGCAGTCTGTAAGTAACTGGAATTTAAGTTTTGACCTGGTTTCAAACAGTTACTTTTAGGTTAAAGCACAGAAAGTCAGCTTTAATGTGAGGTTGCTTACATTTATATTGGATAAATCATAAGAATCACGGTGTTTTTTTATAGATACAAATGTACATATTTCAGGGGGGCAGAATGGATTGGACAAATTAACAAAGGCTTAAATAAAATTGTCTTTTTTTTAATTTAGTGGCACATTCTTTATTTAAATGACCTCTCTAAGTGTTGGTCATCCTTTCTGGTCATCTTCTGCAAAATCTCTAATGCAGGCATTATCTGTTTGTGCTTGTTTTGCTTGTCAGTTTTGTCTGCAATAGGTGAAACGCATCTTCTGTTGTGGTTCATGTTGTGGTAACTTAAGAACGTGCTACATTTTGGGCTTGAAAAAGTCCATAGTTGCTATAACTATATTTTGGATCATTGTCCTGCAGCACCAGCCACTGAGTTTACAGCTTATGTTTACCAGTGTTTTCTTGCTTCTAAACAGTGTACCAAACAGTTTACTGGCTGTCACAGGTCAAATTATACTGGTTTAACAGCCGAATAGTGGTCTGATTTACTGGCTTTGGCTCTTCTTTGGTCATATGAAGAGACAGGCTCCGGGTGCTAAGGTCTAGAATCAACTCTAGACCTCTTGTTTCCTCTCCTGTGCAAGAACTAATTACTTATGGTCACCTGAAATGTGATTCTATGTATAAAAGGGTTCTGATTTCATAGAGATGTAACTCTCCTTGTAGTAAAGCTTACATCAGCACTTTAAGGGGGAATTCCAGGGTGAAGCATTTCGCATAAAACTACAATGACTGCTTACATTTTAACAATTCAACTATGCAGAAATTTTAAAAATTGGTAGAATTCCTCTTTAATCTCATAGTCAATGTTTCATTTCACCCCAAGGTGCTGGAACACCAACCCAGAATTGCACAAATGGCCCTTGTCCAGTCTATACATGCATGTTCTTCGTCAATCAAGAATAAAAAAATTGAAGGTTTAACCTTCCCACAGGCTGGCTGTGAAGCTCCTTGGGCTGTATTACTGTCATCCCTGATTGGTCATCTGCTGTGCATCAGAATTGCTTACATTGCTTGTAATGAAACGCTATGGATCGTGATGTCGTTTTTGACATGACCCATTATTTGTTTTGTGTGCTTTTTTTCCAGAGACATTCAATTTTGGGAGCTCTCATTTAAAAGTGGGTCCTTTTTATACAGACAAGTAAGTACTGCCAAGTTCCTTTTGTGAACTAAACTGATGTTCATTTTGCTGTGTATGTTGTGCGCCCCCTTGTGTTTAACATGACTCATTGCAATAGGTTGATAATCAAAGTCAGTCTCTTCACTGTTGTGTGTCGGTTGCATATACACATAGTAAACAATTGAAAGTAGGTAGGCTGCAGCTCATGATATATAGTCTACACTGATACTAAATGCAAATCAAGTCCAGAAACTGCATTGCAACACTTTCTCAGTTTCAGCCCAGATACACAGAGGAAAGTTCACTCCAGAGAAACTGATACGATTGTATTGGCTTTAGGTGCGGAGGATGACCGGGGCATTGGTTGCTGTTGGCCAGGGTAAACTTTCAGTCAGGCAGATTCAGGAGCTGCTGGATGCTCGTGACTCTCTGGCCTATCCACAGAACATGGCGGCACCGTCCCGCGGCCTCTTTCTGACCAAAGTGGAGTATAAAGATTCAGGTAATACCCAGCACTGTTTTCTCTTTATTCTTTTCAGTTTCCAATAAATATCAGTGTTTGAAATAAAGGAACTGTGATTCTAGTACTACTTAACTACTCGTTGTTAACATTGGACCACAGATTGCTGTTTTCCCATGATTTACTTTACAATGCTAAGTACAGGGCTGTAAAAAGTACAGTAAAACTGTAAAGAAGTAGAAGTATGAGTAAATATAAGTAAATATACTTTGTTAAAAGAATGGCTTTTTTTCCACATTTATTTCTGAGTTTTTGTTTTTCCTCCAACTGACATCCACTTATGTTTGTGTAGTTTTATGTACCAATACAGCTATAATTATTTTTTCATGACCATTTTCCAACCACGTTTTATCACTTTGAATTAAACATACTGTTTTTTGTTACTGTGCCTTTATGACTTACAAACATGAATGATCTCTGTTCTGATTGGCTGTCCTGCATTGTGCCTTGTTTAAAAAGCAGTGCAGACTGAAATGCTCCGTGTAACTTCAGTAAGAACTGGTGGATATAAATAAATGCACTGAAAACAGGCTGTTGCAGCTTAGTTTTCATTTTTGGACTATATGGATTGAGCAATGACCAGTACTTTTAACAGTGTTTACATACTACATTAAACTATTTTATAAAAAAAAAAAAATACATTTAGTTTTTAATGATATGAGTAATAATACTCACACTAAGTCAAGTTAGCACACTTATGGGTTGTTTCATTTTCCAGTTGAATTTAGTTAACTTTTAATAAAGAAAAAGGAAAATGTGCAGGAACTTAACTGATTGGAAAAAGAAAAAAATCTCCATGCCTTTGAATACTTTAAAGGTCTAAATTAGGAATACCTAAATATTTTGTCTTGGAGAGTGAAAGTGCTTGTTGTGGGCCGAATCATTTTTTAAAAAAAATAATAATAATTTTTGTGTTAGACTATATTTTGTTAGTAAAATATTTAAATTGAAATATTTGAAATTGAATTTTTTAAGAAAAATAAGATTTGTTATATATAGCCCCGCAAGCAATCATTATTCACAATTCATTATTTTCTCTTTTTGTTCCCACTGGCATTGGCCCAATATCAATACTGGCTATCAGATTGATGCTGTATGTCATCAATGTGTTTTTTTTTTCTTCACAGATCTGGTGCCTTACACTCAGGACCGAACAGACAACAGAAACTGACTGATTACAGAACGCAAATCTAGATGAGTGGGAATGTGTAAATATGTTTGAATGCAGTAAATAAACTATCATTTGTACTTTTTTATCTTTCACTATTTATTTATTTCAGTTATTTCTGGACAAATGACTGACTAGCAATATGTATCAGCTTCTTGAGACCACTGTATGTTCCTGCATATAAAATATCACTTCTATATAAAAATGAAATGATATGAAAATATCAGTTCTTGAATTTTATTCTAACAGTACAGTATCATTCAGACAAATCACCACAAATGTGTGTTGCTGTATTCTATGTACTGGTTGCGGTGTAACTTAACAAGAAGCGTACAACATACTGCAGTGCAACCACATCACCCTTACAAGTGTATAAGTCTATAATACATTCAGTACAGCCACTGTCCCACTCAAAACACACAGGTTGTCTGTCATACAAGATAATTTGGAGTGATACATATTGGTTTTGTCATTTGACATTCAACTGAGTCAATTCATACTTGAAAATGCAGTGCCATGTCCATAACTCAAAACAGTTCTTCCATTTGCCAGATAAAAATGCTTGAGAGTCCTGCTGTGCCACTGCAAGGAACAGGAGAGCTAAATCTATATCATAACAGATGAAGCATCTGAAATGAGGTTAGTTAAAAATATGCAACAAAAACAGCAATGCACCTCAGAAATGTAGTACAAAAAGCATGTTCACACAGAAAAGCAACATCTATGGCTATGATTAGATAGGCAGTAAAATCTGATAAGTATCTGATCTCATCGTTGAAGTCTAAAAATGAGGAATCGGATCTCTTTTTATTCCAGTTTGGAGCACTTTCTGTATGCTTCTAGGTAAACTGTCGCACAGCAGTTTGTGTAAACGCATGATTCTGATCAGGAAGGACATGAAAAAGACACTGGATATAAGTCTACAGTCTGAGCAATGGCTCCACAGGAATGTTTCTTCCAAAACCAAAGATTTATTGTGCAACATTTAATTAAGGGTTGATCTGATGATAGACTTTGTTTTTGCAACATTTTGCACATAATGTTCAAAATAAAAATAAACTATCATAAAAAAGACTAACAACTTAGCAAACCAAAAAGTGGAAAAATGTCACATTTTCACATGAAAGGGGAATTCCACCATTTTTTTTCTGTATATTTGAATCACTAATATGTAAAAGTCATTGAAAGTGGTTTGAGGTAAAATGTTCCATTCTAGGGAATTGTACCCAGTCAAAAATGTTCACAGTGGTGGTGATAGGAACCAGACGTCTAAAGCTTTTAATGAATCTAAAAGCTCCCTCACAAAGTTAATGCACAAAATGGTTACAAATATGCCGCCTGATGCCTGAGACATTGTTTTTATGAAACTTTGGAGATGTGATTTTGGCCTGAAACACATTTTTAAAATACATCCATGGCTGAGAGGTGCGTACAGGGCGTTGTAAGGCAAAACAGTCCCTTAAAAGAACTTGTCAGTTTACCGCTATTTTACCGTTATCCACAGTGATATAAAAAATATGTGGGTTCACTGCTGGTTTTGGATAGTAAATAAAATTACTAGATTTATGTTGTAGACATTGTGACACCTTGTTCCTATTACCACCACTGTAAAGAAATTAGAGTTGGTTAGTTTCTTTATGATGAACTATTTCACCTCAGTCCTCTCTGAATGATGTTTATATCTCAAATAAATTATAAAAACAATCTGCATTTTGAAAAAACAAAGAAGATGGACTTCCTATTTAAGTACATTGCTTGTTCCATGAGCATGTTTCAAGCTCTCATTTCCTGTAAATAAAATATAATTCAAATGCAGCAAGTCTTGGACTGAATGTGATAAAAAGTAATGTCTCAAAATATAATTTGCTATTACTACCCTGATATTTGATTGCTCAGAGGATGCGTTCAAAGGCTATAAGCACATTTTAACACTTAAATTCATGTTAACATGACCGCTGTTGCAAAGACAGTCATTTTATTCCTTGACGCAAAATGTTTTGCTTGTCCACTGCTGTGTAACACCATGAACTTTGCCACTGCTAGATTATTTACCCCTTAATTTCCACTTTAAAAGCACCTGCCAATTCTAACCGTTTTCACTCTTTGTACTTCTTGAAATCCGATATTGCTTTTAAAGTACAATCCCTTTAAATACATGAATTGAGTGATTCCACATCAAATTGAATTGGATGTACTGGTAAAAGCAGTACAGGCACAAGTCTTTGGCTACTCAAAAGCATGTTTTTTTTTGTTTTTGTTTTTTTAAATACACCTTTAACTTTGGCAACTTCATTTGCAAGGATTCAAAGCCAATAATAGCTACCATTCCCATCATCACTGATGTTTGAGGTATTAATCGAGCAATATAATCGCAATAAGAACTTTAATTTTAAACCTTAACTACAACAGTAGTGTTCTCAAATGACTGAAGACAATCAGTACCTCTTCCCCTCAGCTGGAGGGTTTCTTTGTTTCAAATGTAGTTGCATCCAGAGCTCAAAAAATATATTAGTACATAGAAGTACATAGTCAAAATATAAAAATGCACTTATGTCTATAGAAGCACTAGACAGTGAACACTGCATACTGTGGAGGCTAATGCCACCGATAATAAAAATTCAGCACTTCGATTTTCTCCTATGATCGAAGTCCCATACCCAAAATAAAACAGCTGAAAACTGAACAGTGAATGTTTCCTCTATTAAATTTACCAGATGGTGCAGTAACAGCGATGATGCAGGTCAAAGGCATGCCCTCTATATGAGCAAGCATGTAATCCACTAGCAGCCTACACGTAGCATTCACTCACTCACGCGCAACAAAAAGACTACACATTCGGATTTTATTTAGAAGTACAAAGAGCGAAACGGGATTAAAATGTTAAAACCTATAGACACCATCTGAGAAGACATTTCCACATTCCCTACAAAACGTCCTCCGTGGCATAGTTCTGCTCTCAGCTTACAAATTAAAAACCACTGCGAGAACGCACAGTGCTGCTGGACGAGAAGAGACGGTCTTCCTCTTCTCAGTTGGCGATTTTCTCAATTTCATCCAAATCGTCTGTGTCCAGCTTCTCGATTTTCTTACCTGTGGGGAGAAACAGATGTGGATTTTATTGGGGTTGTTTGGATAAAAGAAAGTTACACATTTATTTGACATCGTTTGGCAAACTTTAATGGCTTTAAAGTGAAAGAGCTGAAATGGAAAAACACAGAACACTCATCTGTGCATCTACTTACCTCTCTAATAAATGCCACTTTAAACTAAATCACCAAACCAAAAACAGGGCCCTCAACTCATATTAAAAGGGGCACTCTGGCCAAAATCTTAAAAAATAAAATAAAAAGAACCATCTCTACATCTGTCGTAAACATGCATACGCACATCCTACACTGGTGCCGCAGAAGTTTCCAGAGTGAGATTCTCTGGTTTAAATACTAAGCAACCCCATTTCTGATGATGTATCTTGAAGGTGAGAAGAACTTCTGGAAATCTAGAACTGCTTTGGGATTTATTTCTGAGGGAGTGCTGCTTTAATTTTTCCTGCTTCCTGTTAGCTGATGAATAGAGAAGGAAAACAGATAGCTAACATTACAGCAAGGAAGCTGAGTATCATATTGCAGCTGTATACCGTAGTACCTGTCTTATAATCATCACAGCAATTATAATCCATTACTGAAACAGAACAACAAGCTAAAAGCTTAAGCCAGCAAAGTAGCTGGTTATCTGGACACCTTACCTCAGTTTATGATTCTTTCACTGTTTTTCTTATGATTTTGTTCGTTAACCGAGGTAAAAGTTACACTAATGCTAGTGTATTTGTATTTATTAGCCTATAGATCATTGGCTAGCAGTCAGGATTAGTTAACACCACCAAGATTCCCAGTGGTTCTATGATGTATTTGTATACTGCTTACTGGGTACTGTAGTAAGAGAAGACTGATGAAAGAAAATATGAAAATGATAAAATCGTGAATCGTGAACTAATGAGGCTGATAAGCTGCTCTACAAAATACAGCATAAAATGTCAAATAGGCCAGAATGCCCCTTTAAGGGCCCTTAAGCTCTTGTATTTAGAGTCAGGCAGCATATTTAATACTTACTGAAGTGCTCCTGGATGCGATTGAGAACGTTCATACTGAACTTGCTGTCCACCATGTTGATAGCCAGCCCTCTTTTGCCAAATCGCCCTGTGCGCCCAATCCGGTGCAAGTAGGTCTCGTTGTCAGGGTTTCCATCTTTGTCCACCGGCAAATCGAAATTAATGACCACAGAAACTTGCTCCACATCAATACCTGTTAGCCATTCAGAAGAACAGAATTAAAGTTACATGTAAGATCAAGTCTTTATCAGAAAAAAGCTGTATTATATCAAACTAGCAGTAATATGATATATGCTCTGAGTAGACATTTATTATTTATTTACCTCTGGCACAGACGTTTGTGGTAACCAGCACTTTCTCTTTGCCTTCACGGAAACGCTGAATAACAGCCGCTCTCTGCTCCACCTGCATCTCTCCACTCAGTAGCGCCACCTGGTGGCCTTCCTTAGACAGTTCTCCTGCCAGCCAGCCTGCTGTTCTCCTGGTCTGTGATCACAACAGCATAAATCAAAATACAAATGCAGCTAGAGAATGCTACATGATCCACTTTCAGTTCAACCAAAACAACTGAATATTGCTCAAGTGAAGATCCAACAGGGGTGTATGTTGTAAGCTTACATGGCAGAAGATCATGGCCTGTGCGATGGTGATGGCCCCATAGATGTTGCAGAGAGCCTGGAACTTCTCCTCCTTGCTGTTGCAGACCACGTAGTACTGCTTAATTGTGTCAAGTGTCTCCTCCTCACGTTTCAGCTTAATGATGTTGGGATCAGGGATGATACGCTTAGCAAAGTTCCACACAGTCTCCTCAAACGTGGCCGAAAACAGGAGCATCTGGCAGGTTTTGGGCAACATCCTGAGGGGAAGAAGGCAGGGAGTGTCAATTTTCATCATCATTTGATCCACATTTAGGACTATTATTTTTATGCATCTAAAAATTGTGAAAACAGATGAAAGCATGAGTCTCGGAACAAAACTCCAAACACTAGCATCTGTACAGTCACAAAAGCTACCACCATTTAATAATTCATACTCCTCATATCGTTGCGATCCTAACAAAACTCAATTTCCAACTTGGTAACTTACAAGAGAAAGAGAAAACACTTAACTTACAGTGTAGAGACTATATTGCAAGTAAATTTGGACCGTTTCTATTGGTTCAAAAAACGTTTACACAATGTAAAGGACAGCTGTTCAATTGTGTAAAAATAAATTAAAAGGAAAAAAAAAAGTGTTATGAGGTTTTCTATATGACAGAAATGATAGGTCAGTTTGCAGACCTCTGGATGCGGATGCTCTGGTCTAGGTGACCCTGTGTGGCAATCATAACGTCTGCCTCATCCAGCACAAACACTTTGATTTTCTTGGGGTCGATGAACTTGAGCTTCTGGCACCAGTCCAGGACTGTGCCGGGGGTGCCGATCACAATCTGCTCCTGGAGCTTCATCCCCCTCTCCACTGGACAGGAGACATGACAACAAGCTCAGTAACATTTAGCATCATCAGGTTTCCACATGCAATCATTATAATCAAAAATATACCAAAATCCATTTATCGTATCAACCCCAATTCACAGTAAACTATATTTTTCAGTGTGACTTGTTCACATCAAGCTCTCAAAATGCTATAGACATTTGGGGGTAGTTCTGTAACTGAATATTAGGAAAACCAATTTTGATGAGATGAGGTTGCGCACTATGAATGTGGTTTAATAAATAAAGAGCTTACATTTGTTTCCTCTGATTGCATACATTAATTTGACTTCAGGGTAAAATTTGCCCATCTGCTCGATGACCTTGCCAGTCTGGAGGGCAAGCTCATATGTAGGCGACACACACAGACACTAAGAGAGAGAGGGAGAAAGAAAGAGAATGGTAACGTCTTCTGAGAAAAATCAACGTTAAGCAACCCGATCTAATTTCCCTGCACACTGATGTAAAGGAAGATGCTGGCCATACCTGAGGCCATTTGTTGTTGGGATCCACGTGACTGAGCATTGCCAGGACAAAGGCTGCAGTTTTACCCGTGCCTGACTGAGACTGAGCTATAAGATTTTGTGGGCTGGAGAAAAGAGACATTAGTAGAGTGAGCATTATTTATTATTATTAGTGTTTGCAGGGTGTTTAATGTTTAATAAACATGCATTATAAATGTTACTGCTATTAAGACTACTGAATCATGCTTTGATTCCCCCTAGGGGGGAAAAAAATCTGAGGGAGCTGGTATAGACCAGGATTAAGACCATGGCCTAATAATTTGGATGCACTGAATAAAAAACATATTGCTATTCAAATGACAGTCAGTAAAGCCCTTCTAGCACAGAGTATCATTCATCATAACATGGAGGAAAAAAAAAAATCTAGGGGTGCACCAAAAGGCTAGCCACCATTTCAGCAGCCAAAACATTTGCACTTTGTTTTTTGTCTGAAAGAAAAAAAAACTGGCCCAAAAAAGACAAGATTACATAGGTATATAACAAAGTGTCACCATCCAACACTTAAGTCATCTGAATGGTAATTATTTGGTGAACTTGGTTATTAAACATGCTATTTGTTCCCTTTGCTTTCCTGCACCAATCAGCTTCGATGTGTTGAAACAGACTGAGCAGCACCAGATCAGTTTAAAAAAAAAAGTGATTTGTAATCACTGTTTATAGCGAGTACCAAGAGGAGGTACAACACCCATGAACTTCTCCACTACAGGTTTGATCACACGTCCAGTTCGATATGCAGAATACGAAATAAAAGCAGCAAGGAAAGTCCCAGCTAACATGCCAACTCCATTTGCAGCCCTTTTTTTAAATAATGAAAAAAAATTGAAAGTGTGAAAATGCTATAACAAACACAATCCAAGCAATTTCCTTGGATAACCAACCCTTCTTTATCTTCAAGGACACCGGATTTCATAGGCACATGCTGTAGCGTACACACTCATCATTTTAGTAAATGTATTTTCCATTAACTGTTTTTATCTGCGCAGATCCATCCTACTAAAGGCAGATTTTATCAATAAGTATGTTCATGCTAGGTTCCAAAATGGTGATGCTACAGACCCCCAAAGAGTTAAGTTATTCACTCTATAAACCTGAACTATCAGCAGGTCTACTCAACAGCAATAGCAAGTACTCATAATTGATTAGTGTAGTGAATTAGAAACTTACGGTTCTGCAAGCATCATGGGCAGAGCATTTTCCTGAATTTTGGAGGGTCTGTTAAAGCCCATGGCATAAACACCTTGAAGAAGCTGAGGTTTCCTGTAGAGAAAATATCATTTTAATATTTTATATTAAATATATTAAACTATTAAACAGATAGCTAGACAGACAGCTAATATCTCAGGGATATTATTAAACCCTTTATTAGGACATTTAATCCATGCTGTAATCATAACAGTCAACTCACAATCGCAGCTCCTCAAACGATTTGACTGAGTAGAGTGGCGAGTTTGGATCCCTCTGGAGAACTTCCACTTGATTTGTTGTGTTCACTAGATTGCTTCGTATCAGCTTATTCAGTAGTGACTGAGCTGCTTTGTCATCTGAAACGCAAACAGTACCAACTCAAATCTCCCATTAAGTAAAAGCATGTGTTCACCAAATGCTCCCAATCTAATTCAGATCATTTTCAGCAAGAGGCCAGTGATCAATGATGATTTAATGAAGAAATTTAATGGAAAAATAATTTGCCTTTGTCATCCTCTTCTGTCTTTTCTCCCTCTGTCTTAGCACCTAATTGAAAAGATTGAAGACAACCAGTTTTAACAGGAACATGTGCCAAACTTGTTTTCAAAAAAAAAAATGAACAGAAACAAACTGAAATAGAGCATTTCTCACCATTTTCCTCTGATTTTGGTTTGTCTTCTTTTTCATTTAACTGAAGGGTGCTTATCTGTCAAAACAAAAAATAAATGTAAGTGTAAAGTGCTGGGGTTAAAGTTGGAGTTAAACCAACTTTATTCTCATTCCCTACATATACAACATAAAATACTGTACATATACATCCATAAGGACTGGGTGATAGATCATCTATACCAGTATGCCACATTACACTGTGTCCTAGGGTTTTTAAGTTTCAGCAATATTTTTGCAATGTGTTTAACAAATAACTAGCATTATATACACATGAAATAATGCCCAAAAAAACAGTTGTCATCTTCCTGCCAATCAGTTTATTTTTAGATATTCAATTCTATTTTCTGTGCTTCACTCATGGCAAGCAGGACCTGACAGTTCCTGACAGGACCTGAAACTTCAACATTGCTTAGAGTTTGAGACTGATTTAAAAGAAAAGGGAAAGTTTAAAATGTGCATATCTGGTTACCATTTACAATACTGTGTAAAATTCCCTTGGGTGTAGTTTTAAGAGAAGAAACTGAGAGAATAAGTCCAATCAAAACAAGCTACGTACAAACTTGATATTCTTGTAGCATGGAGCAGTGGTTTTCAAACTGTGGGTCACAGCATACAAACACAAAGTAGATGAAATCAGTGTATTTATTTTCACAAGGGCAAAGCTATATGAAGCACATTTTAGATCAGAGGTGAGAACCACTCAGTTTCTACATCGCACTGCTTTCAAACCTAAAGCATTGTTAATTTGGCCTTTTATACCAGCAACACATTGCAAGCAAAAAGTGTAGTTATGAAGTGTTGCGTGAACAATGACAAAAGCAACGCACACAAACCATAGCATTGTTTTTACTTTTTCCTTGACAAAAAAGAAAGTATAGAGTACAAGTACACATTAAGCCTTTTTGGGGTTTTATGCCATTTTACTTCTTAGGAAACCCTGACAAATGTTTAGGAATAGAGTAACGTTACCAGGAAGAATGATCTCTCACTCAACTAGAGCTGAGCGATATGGAAGATCAAGATACTGCCATACATTTTCATGACACACAATGCCACAGTTTCTTTCTGACATCTGAGAAGTTGGAACAGGCAAAGTAGTGTCACATTTAAAAAAAAAATACTATCAAAAACTATAAACCTGATTTGTAGTTAACATTTCACATACTGTTCTGCACAAAATCCAGTAAAACAGGGCTGATTATACTGTCTTTGTAATGAAACACACAGTTTGGAATAGTTGAAGTATTAAAAATATCCATGATATGCCCTGAAAAGCATACTGACATACTGTGCCATGACTTGTCATGACAACAGTAAACACTGTCATATTGCCCTGATGTCCTCCGAATAACTTAATGCCAACAAAAGGGAATTCCACCAGTTTTTCTACATTTCTAAATAATCCAGTCCTTGAGACGTAAAACAGTGCCATTCAGAGTGAATATTTGATGAGAAATGCTTCACTGTAGAGAAACTTTAACAGTAGTGGTGACAAGAACCAGGGGTCACATTATCTAGAACACATATACAGCCACTATATTTACTATTCCACACCAGTGAACCTACATGTGAGTTCTGATTTTTTAGCCTATATGTTGATAATGGTAAAAGTCATAAATTGAAAGTTTGAGACAAAATTTGACACTATTTTGCCTTACAACACCCTGAGCATACCCCTCCGCCATGAATGGATTACAATAATAGAAGTACATTTTAAGCCGAAACCATGACAAAACCATAATAAAACAATGTGTCAGACATCAGATAGCATATATCTAACCATGTCACACCACCACTGTGAACAATTCTGACACTAAGTTTATCTAGAACAGAGCATTTTTAGACCGAACCACTCCAAGTGGCTTTGTTTACATCTTAACCATTTCATTATGTAGAATTTTTTAAAAACTTCTGGAGCTCCCCTAGAAGTATCATCTGATATTGAGGTATTTGGAAAATATCATGATAATTAACTATCAATATCTCCCAGCCCCACCGGACACAAAAATAAAATACATTATAAATGTTGTTCATGTTTAAATTTCACTAAGTTAAATTGAGAAAGTTAACTAATATGCATCAGAATTAATTGTAGACGTAGACGCTAAAAACGAGTCTCTTGGGCTTCGGTTCGATGAATGTGTTGAACAGAACTGGTTGAACAAAACGATTCGTTCACATCTCTACAGCCGAGTCCGGCTCTGCTTCATTAGCACGATAAGCTAAGCAGCTAAAAATAAACGGCACATTATAGCTAAGCTAGTTAGTAGTTTTAAAAGAATATAGTTTTGTCTCATCTCAGTTGTAGGAACTGATATATGTAAGAATAAGAGAACACGAGTATCTACCGTTTCCAATCCAAAGTGAAAGCTGAGTTTTGAGTAACTAACCGCTAACAGCCGAGGCTAAAGTTGGCTTCCTAATTGCCGTTCCACCTTAAATCACGCAGCAGCTACATTCTGGCACCCGATGCACTTGAATGTAACTGCACCATTTAAGGTGGACCGGGAAAATTCGAACATGAAGCGAATTTAAGCTTCGTAGCTAACGGCTCAGTAGCTAGCTAGATAGCTAGTTAGCTGAACCACAGCAAACAGGTAACAGCGGTCCCACTTTAGAGTCCATAAACTTCGCTCCCCAGTATTATACAGAAAGACTTCTCACTCCAGATATTAAGAAATAAATACATGATTTATTGACCAAATCCTTCGATTTCAGGCCACTCACCGACTCCGCCGCGGCTTCTTGCTCGTCCACTGCCAGCGCCCACGAGTCCGTCGCCATGTCTGTAACTGAAATAAAACCTTTCTGTTTTTAAAACGACGTTCTGTGAGTTTAACAGCTCGCTGCTAAACTCGGCCAGGAGGATAAGACGTTTCACCTCTGTAAAAAGTGCTGCAATTTTACAAATTCATACAATGGCGTGCGTCTGCCGGACTTCTCGCAAAGTGTGCTTCCCTCACAACTCCGGGCGCATACAAGGCTAAATACACTTATGGTTCCTACTAAAGATGGACTAAAACCAGGGATGGGAGGTAGAAGAGCAAAACTCAGCACTGTTTGGCAATTCCGTTGATCTAACACACGTACTAAATCTGGAAACATGTGAAGGATGTTTTGAGTAAACAATTTTGCAATTACAGGGGCCACCATACATGCAATTAAGTCTGGGCAAAAATATAGCATTGTGATACTTGAACACATTTTGATGATGCACAATATGCCATCCGATCAGCTACTTTTTACTGTGCTGTTTATTAAGTTACTATATATGCTTGTTTATTACAAGCTCTTCAAAGGGGAACTCTTTTAAAAACTTTTACCTAATTAAATGGTTGAAATGTAAACATCCACAGTGGTTTGGTGTGAAATGCTCTGTTCTAGAAAAACTTGAAGTCAAAATTATTTACAATAATTATTTATTATGTGGTGATAGGAACCAGATGTGTGAAGAGTTTAATGATCTCCTTCACAGAAAGTTATTATATTAAAGGGGTTAGATTTATGCAACCTGATGTCTGGTGCATTGTTTTATGATAGTTTTGTGATAAAGCTTTGGCTTAAAATGTATTTCAATCCATTTATTTTAATGACTGTGACCGTGAAGGCTATAATACATGGTTTACATCATTGTCATACTCATCAAACCATTCAGTGACCCCTCATGCCCTGTAGACAGGGCCATCATACCAGAAGAGACCAGCCCATCAGCATAGAAATGTCATCATAGGTTAAATGTGATCAGTCAGATTAACTTTGTGTTGATTTGTAGTGACTCCTCACTCTAAAGGGACATATGGACTCAAACCATGCCAACAAAATGCCCCCCCAGAGCATAAGAGAGATACCAGACTCACTGTAAAGAGCAAGCATTCAGGCATGTACTGTTGTCTTGGTGTATGCCGCACATGCACTCACCCACTGGAAGAGTATGGTGAAGGATGACTCATCTGATCCAATATCACTCTTTCCACATCTCTGCAGACCAGTGCTGATGGTTCTTGCACCACTGAACTCTCAAATGTGCATTTGTCTTTGTAATGAGGGGTTGCACTACAGCCCTACTGTAATATCCTTTTCTGTCTAGCTGTGAATGGATTGTTCTTGCTGGCAGTCTGATCATGTCCTACATTGCCATTCTTACTCACTTCATACAGGTAGTCTTCTGTTTTTCCTTACATATGCACAAGCATCTCAGTCATTGAATGTGCACTTTCTACCACAGTTTCCAACCTGATTGTCTTTCCCATAGATCTAAATGCAGATGTCACATAAGTCACTGTTAGTGTTGAAACACTAGCCAGTTGGGCAGTGTTTGAGACTGGAGCTCCTCTTGCCATATTGATGCAAAATTGAGGCAATTTTAGCCTGCTTAGCTTTTTTACACATTTTAGTACCTTTAGGACCCTGCTAGAAAAACCAGCTTAGACCATCATTGCTGGTCACCAGCAAAACAAGCATATGTTGTGTGTGGTATGATGGTCAGCAGCAATGGAAGCTGATTAGCTGATCACCACCAAAACCAGCATGTGTCTTGTTTTAATGCTAAACCAGCACCAGAGCAGCATAAATCAGCATAGACCAGCATGAAATGCATGCTGATCTGTGCTGTTTTTTCAGCAGGGTGGTAATGTCCTGTTCATTTGGCATTGTTTTATATGAAAGTTTGAAAGTCTCAGCTTCTGCTAACGGTAGTTCTGAAACTTAAAAGCTTCACCTTTCCTAACTTTGCTTTTACTGACTTCCTAAAGGTACCAGTATGAGTAACGAAAATGACACCGACCAAAACTCTTTTTGTATGTTTTTGAGTTTTCACCTCCCACACAGCTGAAATACAGTATTTGAACCTCACCTGACCTTGTCTACAAAAAGAGAAGGTAAAATCTTATACAACAAGGGGAAAAAAACATTTTGTAGCTTTCTGTAGCTTATAAATGATCACATATCTCCAATCTGATATCCTGTAGGAGCTGAAATCTTCTCTGTTAACTCATGTAAGCTGTAACAAGTAAAGGCCTGTGATGTGCCTGCCGTGTACATTTGACTCTGAGCTGTCCATCTGTTTTATCAACCTCTGACACAAGCAATCATTCTCCAATAACACACAGCTAGTCCTGCCTTATTACTCTCTTAATAATGCATCACTTCCTTTTATAATGCTGATACTTAATACCTCCATTGCTTCTTCTACTGCTGAGCCTATTTTCTATAATTCAAATCTAGAATCAGGAACAGAGACTGGATTCACGAAAGTGTCTTAAGAAATAAAATCTTCTTAAATGTGTTTTTCTTAACTTTATACTAAAAAAAGTTAAGATAAATTATTCTTCTTCTTTGAAGACCTCTTGTGAATTCTCTTTATTTCTTAACTCCTCTAGTAAGAACAATTCAAAGAACAAGTGTTTTTTTTTTTTTTAAATATGTTCTTAAGTATTTTAATCTGATGATGTCTTCATAAGGTTTGACAAGGTAAGCCTCTTAAACTGTAAATTCTAATGAGTGTCACAAAACATAACTGTGGAAACAGACCACCCCTGGAATATCCATTTAACAGAAACAACAGTTAATTCAAATAGTATCTTGCCATTTATAGTAAGCTGTAAAATGTTAAATATTGATAGCCTTCATATAAAAAATAAAGACTTCTAAAGAAAATAATTCAAAACATTTGAGGACTTTCTTGTGTACTTCTTAGTTTTCTTCGTAAGTTGTTTCTTTTGAAGGATTTGCTGAATCTGGCCCCAGGATCTTGTTCTAGACAATGTTGTTTATTACAGGCTTTTGTGAGCTACATACCTTTTTAATGACTACAGTGGCTGCACGTTGATGTTCTAGTGATGAATATAATTTTATGTGAGCAGTCAAGTGTCTAAACACAAGATAATACACAAGTATGTTACCTGGGGTAAGGAATGTGATTAAAATCAAAATTGTAGAACTTCATTGTCTCTTGCAAAGGTTCTATGTATATCTCTGTATTCATATTGTGTTTATTTGGTGTTTTGCATTCATTTTATGTTTACCTGCCCAGGGACTGCAGATAGACTTTAGCTAGTAGCTAACTCTGGTGCAGATGAAAATTAGACACTGAACTAACAATTCGTGGTTTTTTTCTGAGCAATAAGATAAACATAAAACTACAAATGTGCTCTAAATGGCATTTGAGTCCAGCCTTTGCATTTTGATTGAAGTCAAGCCATTAGCTTCTACATGGTTCCTTTTGTTCCAGGCAATGATTTCATGTCCCCATAGCTTGCCTGGATTGTTGCCAAAGTCGGCATGCAGGACTAATGCAGAGACCCACGGTGGACATCCATCTGGGCCAGCATCTTTTATTCAGGAGCCTCACTTAGACACTTAGCAGCCATGTGGCCCAAGGCCTGACAGAGTCGACGTGTGCCATGAAGACAAAGAGACCACTCAGTGCCACGCTGAAAATGATATCTGTGCAGTAGGTAGTGATGAGTTCTCTCACAGCCTATTCAGAGGCTTGGTTTCGCAGTGGCCTGTTAGTGTACAGGGAGCATAGAGGTATATGCAAAAATCATAGAGATGATTCTATTTCTGAACACACACCGCAGAAAAATGATATATTGCATCATAAATATAGGCTATATCTAATTTTTATTCTATTTCTAATTTCTAAAGAAATAGAGCAGTAAGATGATTTCTCTTGATTTCGTTCTATGTATATAAGAAAAAAATGTCTAGAAATGTGCTGAATAGTCTTATAATAGTCTTATATATAGCCTACATTTAAGATACTCTGACATGCCAAGGTACGCAGTGCATAGACTGCAGCGATGCTACCTTCTCTTTTGCCATATAGACCAGAAGTAAATCCTGTTTTGTTATGTAATACACAGGCCTATTGGAGCGTGTAAACCTATATGTAGTGATGCTGTTATAATTTCCTTTTCAGAGGCTGAAAGGTCCAGCCTTTAGCAAAATTAAGCATAATTCAGATTTCCAAGGACAGTCTTACATTACATCATTTGGTCGTAAATAATGCACATTTATACACACAAACAAGTAAGACGCAGTTACTACAACCTTATCGCGACGCCTTTTTTTCAAGCCTCTGCACCAAAAAACAAAAACGCCTCTCTCTCTGTGAAAACTTCTCTCGTCCGCTTCCCCCCTGACGACTTTGCAGCAGTGAACGGAGCTAAAACCTGTAATGGTTACCATGGAAACAGTCCAGTCAGCCAGCAGCGTGTCTCTATCTGGTGTGTACTGTGTACATGCAGAGTGTGTGTGTGTGTGTCTCTTGGCTTCAGACTCACCAAACAACAACCAGCCTTCCATACAAATCTACACAGCACATACAGTCCTAAAAAAAGATGGTTCTTCAAGGGTTCCTCACAAAGGGAATTGGTCCTATTTAGAACCATGAGTTCTATATAGAACCATTTCATGCTTGAATGGTTCTTTGCATGGTGAAATGGTTCTTCAGAGTGATGGAGAATGTGTTGTATATTGTTCTATGTAGAACCTTTTTGAAAATTGTTCTATATAGCACCAAAAAGGGTTCTTGTATTGTTACAAGCATGACATCATGACAATAGCAGAACTTTTTTGGTTCTCCCCTGAAGAACCTTTTTTTAAGAGTGTACCAGGCCCCTGATGAGTTTTATGTAGAACTAAAACAGCTTGCCTCTGCTTTATGACTCGTGTCGTAGTGAAATATCTGCCAAGAATATGACATTCTGCAGTATTATTTGGGAAACAATAACAATGGCATTAATTGTATGTAATATAGTGTGTTAGA
The DNA here is from genome assembly GCF_904425465.1 of Colossoma macropomum. Lineage (NCBI taxonomy): Eukaryota > Metazoa > Chordata > Actinopteri > Characiformes > Serrasalmidae > Colossoma > Colossoma macropomum. Next base: position 23,911,945 of record NW_023494810.1, read on the forward strand.
TGTTTAACTCTTAAGCCCATACTGCTCTCCATAGGCTATCACATGGCGAATGTGGCTTAATGTACTAAAACAACAACTTTTTTTCTCATTTGGGGTTTCTAACTCATTGTTTTAGTACATTAAGTACCAATGTTCTCATTCAGTATTTCTAAGTCATTCTTATAGTACATTAAATGGGAATTCCACTGATTTTTCAAAAGTTCTTCCACAATTTAATCACTGAGATGTAAACAAAGTCATCCAGAGTGGTTTGATTTGAAATGGTTCACTGTAGAGAAATATATCAACTTTAAAATTGTGGTGATAGGAACCAGGGGTCACAATATCTACAAAGCAAATATAGCCATTTCACTGTCCAAAATGACCAGTGAAGATAAACATGTCTTCTGTGTTTTTACATGTAACAGCGATAATAGTAAAATGGGGCAAATCTGAAAAAATTAGTATTTGTAACCATTTCATGTATGTAAGAGCTTTCAGACATTCAATTCTTCAGACATCTAGTGTCTGTCACCACCACCATGAACAAATCTGACTTATTAAGTTTCTCTAGAATGGAGTATTTCACATCAAACCACTCTGAATAACTTTGTATATGAACAATTCTATTATATAGAATTATATAGAATTATATTACATAGAATTTATATATATTATATAGAATTGTTCTCAAATCACTGAAATTCCCCTTTAAGTGCCAACATTTTCAAACACAACATTTTTTAGGAAGGTAGGGGTGGACGATTTGACAAACATACAATATCATGATACTGTTTTCACGATACACTATATGTATCATATTAGGTTTCTGATAAGTAGAAAAGATACTGCCCCAGCAGTGCCACATTAAAAAAAAACACTGTCAAAAACTATGAATATAATGAATATACAATTACTTTTATTCAACGTGTCACATCCTGCACTGCGCTAAATCCAAATAAACAGGACTAATTATGCTGTCTTTGTAATGACTCATGCAGTTGGTCAGCGGTCTTTATGTAATGACGATATCCACAATATGCTCAAAAAAGCGTAGTGTGACATCATTTATCATGATAACGATAAAACATCGTCCTATTGCCCACTCCTACTCCTAGGTCAATGTTTTAGTATATTAAGTGCCACATTTGTCTCATTTTGGTGTTTCCAATTCATTGTTTAGTAAATAAGGTGCCATTTTTTCCTCAGTTGGTGTTCCTAGATGGTTGTTTTAACACCCTTTTCTTTATAATGGCTTTAAATTGCGAGAAAAAAATCTTACTATGATCAGTAAGATGTGAGAGATATTTAGTGTTCTTAGCTCATTATTTTAGCACATTAAGTCATGCTAAGCTTTTCCCAATTTTAGAATGTCACTTCCACAGAGAAATGGAAGTCCAGTGTCTGAAATGCTTCAGAGACTGAGCTCTGTGAGCATATACAGTTCAGGAGGGAAAAAAACCTGTCCAAACATCACATCATACCGTGCAGTCACTCTCCTTAACAAAATTAAACCTTGGAATTCCAGAAACTTTCCACAGATCATTTCCGAAAGCACCAGAAAGTTTCCTCTATAAGCATCGCAGCCTTTGCCCAGCAACCCGCTCTGATAAAGTGTGAGTCACTCTCTCGGTGGAGGGGGCACTCCCATGCATCCCAACGAGGGAGGCCCCATGCACTAAAAAAGACAGAAAAAAAGCATGTAGCCAAATGCAAATTGGGCTCGGCATCACAATATTTGCATGCCTCCACCAAACACAGTGCTTTTCTGTATACGCCATTGGGGGGGATGGGGGGGTGACTTCCCCAGAGCATTACGTAAGGGCTTTTTGATGAGAGCTGACGCTATTCTTATCATGATCTTCATACCTCAGTATTGCCTAATTGTGACTTTTCTAGCAATGTACAAGCACAATACTCCTCACGCCACAATGACCCCTAACTCCGCCCCTTTTTTTGCCTTCAAAGGAAACAGGAAGGTGCTCTTCTCTTTTTTTGAAACAGCAGTAATCTATTTGCAGTGCCATGTTTTCCTATGACAGCCACTCAAATGCCAGTTTCAGTTCATCCTTTCAGTAGAAGCAATGGGCTTTGTGCACAGTGCTGTGGCCAAATCCTGTTCAAGCTCTACTAAAGGCTCGCAAAACCCAACTGACCAACAGCTTAGTCATGTATTTTTGGTGAAAAAAGCCTCTCTCTAAATCCTACAGCATGCCAAACCACAGAATTGCAATATTGGAGTAGGGGGGTGGGCAATATGAACATATGTTATTGATATCATGATAAATTACATTGAAAACATCTAGAACACTGAACAACTGCATACCAAAACCTTGAATCTCCAAGATGACAAGGGAAAAACATTCTTAATGTGTAATGAAAGTTTGGATAACAACATTTTTTCCTACTAATTTTGAACCATTTCTATTGGTCCATACATCATGAAATTTTAACACAATGCAAAGGGTAGCTGAAGTTTTCAAACTGCACAAAAAATAAAAAATAGTTTTTTGACAATATATCATTTCAAAGAAAGCATCACTTGTCCGGTGTAATTGGAATAAAAATCACTGTACTCAGTTTTTGTTGATATTTTTATCAATTACAAATTTTCTGAAATATTTAACGTACAAACATGATTAAAAACAGAAAATCATGATACGTATCATGTATCGTGAAAATGTATTCAAGTATCATGATATTACATATTTGCAATATCGTCCACCCCTAACCGCAGTATTGCAGCTATCGCAAAACGCAAGCATGAGGACACTGAGCGCTCTGCTCCTAAACAGCCTGAGCCGTTCGCGCTCAACGCTGCTGTACACGAAAGGAAAAGGTGCATCTGTTGCCATGGCAGCCCATCTCCAGTCCGTGCGCTTTGAATGAGCGTTAAGACCAGACTGGTAGGAGTGGCAGCTCCCAGCGAGAAAGCTCCATGCCAAGCGCACTCCTATGGCTCGTACGGATGATATTTTCCCTGACGTGCCATGGTATTTTTTTTGGTTTTCTTTTTTTTTTTTTGGTAATCTCAGTAGACCGGCTTTAAAAACGCCTCACTCTGACAAAGGCTCTTCCCATACCATGAATCATTCAACGCACGCGGCAGCTACGGAAATGTCACGTCCCCTGGATTTATACGCACACAGATTTAACCAGGCCAAACAGGGCATTAGAGAGAAAGATAGACAGACATGGAGAGAGAAGCATTTGTGGCAAAAACATTGCTTTTCGGGTTTTTTTTTCCGTTTCTCAAAATCTTTAATATTACAGATATTCCCGTAGAAATGTTCTGTGAAATAAACACAACATTAGCCATTATAATAATCAAGAAGATTCTCTTGAGGTCTCGAGGTTCGTCATGCATGACTAAAGTACATCACTAGTATGAAAAAAGCCCTGTAAACATGAACACCAAATATTAATAAAACTGTGCACATGTAGAGAGCACAGAAATACATATTTCTGTCATGATTATTTGGCACACCTACAATAAATATGTAGTACAATAATAATAATGCAACAGTAATTTTTTTTCTTTTCTGTTTTTTGAACTTGACATACCTGATCTAACCCTCGTCAGCTCAGAAACATCAAATGCATGTATGAAATTACCATAAAGGAGAGAGGAGGGGGTAGACCATGGTAATCCCTTAGTCAAGCTACATCCAAAAAACATAAATCGGAAGGAAAATCACTTGTTTTTCCTGTCATTCTCTATAAAATATTTGCTCAGACCTCCAACACTGCAAAAAAAATGTATCCAAAGATTTAATAAATAGCCTTTTTCCCCTTAAATACATAGTGAATCTCTTTAGAGATTCACTGTGGAAGAGACGTCGACTTTGCCATTTTACCATTAACATCATCAGCGGCAACTCGGCTAACTGTGCATCAGATTACAGTTGGGGGGAAGACACTGGTTTGATGTTAATGGTATAATTCGCTCAGTCTCTCTAATTGCTTCATCATATCCCGGTAGGAGAGGCCAGCCTCGTTTTACGAGACTGACCTCTGTCATTGCACATAGCTCGAGTGAAGTTTGGAAAACACAGTATTCCTCCATGACCCCCTGGGCCCTTTCGTCCAGATCCCCCCTGCACGGGCGCCCGCCGCAATGTCCATCAGCAATCCCCCGTTCAATGGACATAGGGAGTTGGAGAGCAAGTGTGAAGTGCTTTGTTGCCAGATGGGAGAGAGTGCTTCTTTACAATGTCTTTGGGTACACACATCAAAAGGTTTAAGTGTCTTTGGATCCATTCACGCCGACGAGGACGACTTGTCTGTGGTCTTCTCCAGTGCTTCGGCATCATTGTCTTCGTCAACTGTTAAAGGTGGTGGAGAAAAAGAGAGGTTCATGAGGGTTGGATGTGACATGTTGCATGTTCACATGTTCCATCTATTCTGCTACTTCTCCTCCTCACCTCATCCCCCACCCCCTCCACTCTCTCACAAACAAACGGTTTAGTGATGGATTTTGCAGCTCTCACGCAAACATACACGGTGTTTAAAGATGGATTTTTAACTGTAAATCACCTTCAGGTACGAGAAAAAGCAGCCTGATCACCTCATAACGTACTACGGACACGCCAACAGCATTCACAGAGAAAGCGCAGGCACTGTTTAAATTCAGATTTGAATGGCGCACGAGACTGCGCGGTTTCTAACTGACGAATTCTGTTAAGACGTTTTTTCGTCCCGTCAGGTAAAACCGTTATTTTTATCAGGTAAAACCGGTATTATATTTTTGTCAGGTACTCTAAAACCGTTCTTAAAACCCACAAAACCACGTTATTTTATCCACAAACGAACCAAACAGCTTTACACAGCCTAAATCCAACCACGAAGTCGTCGTAGCCGTTAGCATTCGGAAAAAAAAACAGACCAAACGACAACGACGACGACGACATGCGGTAAACAAAAGGACTTGGGTGCTAATCAACTCGCCTCTTTTGCTTCTCCCAATCTGGCCGAGCTTGGGCGGTCGCTTGTTCTGGTTGCCGCTGAAGAAGTTGTTGGTGTCCTGGAGGCGGCAGGTGAAGGAAAGGTGCTGATCCTCGTCGCCGTCGTCGCCATAACGACTCATTTTCTCCTCGTTGTACGGCAGCACCTCCGACATGCTTAAGTTGTGGCTGAAAAAAACAACGACGCCGAGCGGCTAGCGCGTTAGCCCCCCTCTCACTGAGGGAAACGACGACGACGACAACGGAAAAAAATAGAATATGGAGAAACTGACGACTGAAGAAAGCGTCTCCCCAGCGCGCGAGCGGTGCTCTCTCTCTCTCTCCTTCTCTCTCTCTCTCCAAGCGCACGTGTGTCTCCGCGAGCCGGGGCTGGGTGCTTGGTGCTGAGTGGGTTGGAGAGGGGGGCAAAAATGCGCGAAAATGTTCACAATTTGCCCCTTTTTTTCCACTCAGGAGAAGTATAAGCAGCAGCTCCCCCGTCAGATATGCTAAGTTTTTTTTGGTGTTTGTTTCCAAGAGGTTTCCAAATGCGAAAGTCTGGAAAGAGGGAGCGTGGCGTGGAAAAAAGAAGCTGAGAAACGAATGCAAATGAGGGGGAAGCGATGCAAACACACACGGGCGCACTCTCTCTCTCTCTCTCTCTCTCACACACACACACACACATACGCACACGCTCTCTATCTCTCTCACACGCGCAGGTCCGAGAAGGGCAGCTGGGGCTTTGCTGTCTTCCTACAGGGCAGAAACCACGGTAATGATCTTGGGGGATTTTTGCAGCATCGTTTTGTCGACCCCCACCCACACATACGATAACTACGTTACATTTTTAACAAAAGGAAGCCTTAGATGACAAAGCTTTGTAGTGGTTATTTAAGCAAACTCTATGTAGATGGTGCCTCAAACCCCTTTATCCACCAGCCAGTTGCCTTTGTAATATAAACCTTATTAGGCAGCTCATTTGCATCTGTATTGTCACAAATCAGTATATCCGACCAAATAAGTGGATTTGTGTATGTAAGGATTTGAGAAACCATCTATAGAGGGCTTATTACGTAGCCACCACAAAGCTCTCGATTTAATCCATCTAAGCCCTATACACTTCATTATTTTCTCCTTTTCTTTTTAAGACTTAATCTTTTGAATATTGTTTATAGCCTTGTATTATTAGCCCACATGCGAGCTGCATGCTTGTGGTACCATGTAACCTGAATGAACCAGACATCTACACTCACCAGCCACCTTATTAGAAACACACTACCTTGTAGTGGGGGTTAGTTTCACCACTTTTGGTTGGATATTTTCAGGGGACCACTTTCTGCATAGCTGTGGCGCTGATGTGGGTAGAAACCCCAGTAACACAACTGTGCCTGATAGACTTGTGTAAGTGCCACACCTTTACCATGTTAGTGTCACTGCTGTGTTGCGAATGATTTACCAACCTCATAATATCTGGTCAATATCAGTTCTGTGGTCAGAAACTGACCAGTGGAGTAGAGGGTGACCAACAAATTGATGAGCTACAGTGTGTACAGTGGGCGATGTAAACCATCCAATGAAGTGGACAGTGAGTGTCATTTACAGTTCAGCATCCTTCTTGTATAGAAACACTGTGTTCTTCAGTCTTCAACTTCAGATATTTGGTCTTAACTATGTCTTGGTCAGATTAACCATTAAACAAAGCTGAAGCCTATTGGTTAACCCATAAGGTGTTCTTCCCCGTCTTGGTGACATCAAAAGTGGTTAAGACCCCATAGTCATATTCACATGATCTAGAACGAAGGAAGAACTCATCATGTTGGATCACTTGTCTGCTGCTTCTAGTCTTCTTACTGTATTGTAGATTTTGTATGTATACATGAGCTATAGATGTCAAGTATTACTAAAGCTGTTAAAACTAAGACATTTGAGGGTGTGATGAATCTGAATTTGAGTGAATATTTTGCATGTAGAAATGACCACTTTATTAGAAACAACTGCCTTGTGCTTCCGCTCACTGGCTGCTTTATGAGGTCTACCCATCCTACAGGTCCACCGTACAGGTGTACAGTTACAAACTGTTGGCCATCTGTTGTCATGCACATCTGTCACCCTCTGCCTTATTAATCATTGGTCAGTGTCTGACCACAAGACAAGATATTATTCGGGTGGTGGACCATTTCAGCACAGTTTAGACAGTTGCTGTACTGTAGGTTCAGTATGATGAACATGACTCATTCTGAAATAGAGAGCTATGATGCAAGACCAAGCCCAAAAGGCAGGGAGATCTTTTGCGTTTCAGTGTTATTTACCATTCTTGCGTTTCTGCACTGGAGTGAAGAGAGATTGCGAGACCAAATCAGCAGCGAGCTGTTTGCATTTGTGTGTTATTTACCACTTTTTTCTGCATCAATGGGAATTCATTTCTGCCCTGTCCAAAGCATGGGGCATCTCTCTGTGTAATCTAACGTGGAGGAGGTGAAAGCCGGCAGTCAACTGCAGTGGCCCTGACCCGTTTCAGGGTAAAATCACAGTGAAATCACTTAGCGTGACTCATTTGTAATAGATGAGAATGCATAGGAGGAGATAAAACGGAAGATAGGATGGTAAGAGAGAAAGTGAGAGAAGAAAGGCTGCCTTTTTTGTAAGCTATTCACTTAGAAGCAGACTTGCATGCTTGCACTGAGCAAGACTGCAGTGGCTGCCTGACAACTGAGCCATTGTCTCACTCACCAATAAAACAGCGTCTACGCTGATGTGTAGATATGTGTGCATGTTGCATTATCTTCCATCCTTAAACCTGCTTTAATTAATCAGTAAACAACTACCTACCCTAGAAAAGCATGAAGAAATGACTGTATGTGCACGCTGTTAATTTTATTACCTACCTTGTACTTCCACTGACAAGTCCATGTACCTTATTGGTCCATTTCATAGGTGTACCATTACAGGCTGTAGGCCATCTGTGTTGCACAATCTGTCAATCACCCTCTACCCCATTCTTCATTGCTCAGTTTCTGACCAGAGGACCGCTGTTGACCAGAATTGTTTTGTTTGGTGGACCGTTCTCAGCACAGCAATAACATGGCAATGGCATAGTAGTGTGTGTGTCGCTGGTACGAGTGTATAAGGTATAGTGTTGTTGGGGTTTTTATACATGTCAATGTCACTGGTAGGTTGAGAGTGATCCAGTGCCCAAAAATATCCAGCCAAGAGTGGCTCTGTGGTCAGAAAGTGACCACTGATGAAGGGTTCGATGATGGCTAACACAATTTGTGCATCAACACAGTCTATAGGAAACAGTGTCTGACTGTACACCAGCAAGGGGAAGCTAGAAGACAGGGTTACTAACCCACATAAATGTGGCCTATGAGATGTTTCCAATAAAATGGGCCATCTTTTTACTTTTTTACTTTTACTTTTTACCTGTTTTTTTAATTATGGAACAGTGCAACGAATGAAAGAGTAACAATAACAAAAAACACTTTGTGACGTGTAAGAATAATTTGGTGTGAATGGCTGTTCAGAGTTCACAAAGAGTCAATTGTGCACCTATCGCGTTACACTGTGGTATCAAGTGCCGGTGGTGAAACCAGAAACTGTCTTTAATGTCGCCAACTTAATTGAAAAGGCTGAGCTGACACACCTAGTCCTACTGGATTTACAGACATCCAAAGGGATTATCAGGGGTATAAGTGTTCTTCTTGGCCATTTTGTTCAGATTTTCTTACTATTATTCCCAAACAACCTCTGAAATTTGCTGGTATTAACTTTATTGGATTGCATTTAAAAAGACTCAGAATGTGGCCTTGATATTTGCCTTGATACAAAACATAAAAAAAGCAAATGACAAAAATATGTTTACTAAACTCAAGATTCATCTGCTCCGAAATGATACAACTGTTTTTTTTTGCATGTTTTTTTTCTGCATTTATTGGCACAGTTACAGGACAACAATTCTGTCCTCAGGTTTGTAAATCTGTACTTGGAATAGAGATGATGCAGTGTGAAAGAAGGCCTATTTTGATATCAGTAAACAAGGTTATAATGTTTTTCAGTATTACTGTGGTATTGTTAAAAATGTTCGATAAAAACACACTGTATATTGCCTGATGCTTTGCAGGGAGAGAGTCACAGTAGGCTATATACTTGCACCAGGACTTTGAAAAGACAAAAAATTTACACAGCTACATGAATTAAAATCTGAAATTGTATAATTATCATTGGGTACATCATTAAAAACAGTAACTTTCTGTTTTTCCATTCTTAACTGTAAACATTTTTGGTTGACCCCATTATATTTTTAAAGTAATGACAGACACGTTCATAATTTTAAGGTGCTTAAAATCGATTATTTCGATTAAATAATAAATCAGATAGTTCATATCTATGTTACGCATAGCATGAAGTGCATTTAGACCCCTTTGGACTTCAGTACTTGTAGCATCGTGTGAAGGAGCTGTAGATGATACGGTCTATCCATCTACGAAACCTGGACACGGCCGCGTACACTCCTGGAAACTTGGCATCACCGCAGCCGTTGCCCCAGGAGACCAGGCCATAGACCCGCCCGTCACACACCAGTGGCCCCCCAGAATCGCCCTGGAAAAACAAAACACCACACCCTGCTAAAGACCAGGCTAACATGACAGCAGCCTCGTCAGCTAATGAATCAAAGCTCAGTTGGGAGATACAGTGGACAGTGGCCCTTGGTTTGAATGAGGGGTCATAAATCACTGGAATCAACTGGACAAGTATATAATTTAGTGAGCCACATGCACAGAGCCATCAAACACAGGAATAATTCAGCAAAAAAATCTAATTTACACAATTTTCCCTAAACTTACCCAAAATGTAGTTGATCAGCTAAGACACATTTGTTGTCCTTTAGGTTTGTACTTCAGCTAAAAGGCTAATGTTGCTAACCAGTTTATACCCAATTAGTATTATGCAAAGTGCATGCATAGACTTGCTTATGGGATTTCTGACACTGTATGACATATTATCATCTCTAAAAAGGGACAAAGTACAATGTATAGGTAAAAAAGTAGTAACACACATTGAAGCCTAAATTGTGTCCATGTTTTTGTCTGTTTTTGAACAACATACATGCTTGGCGAACCAACTGGGAGAGCTTCTGGTTTAAATTAGATTTTTTGCTGTACTATACTTTTAATCTCCTGGTTAGGTGTGTCAGTGCTTGAACAAATTAAACGGTTTGGAAAAGCAAATCCAAGCAGTAGTGAACAGAAGTTTTCTTCTTTCACCAAATAACATGCTGGATTAAATGTGTAAAATTGCATCTGATCTAAAGATGCCAATTCAGCTGCTTCACTAATCAATTCTACTAATGTTCAATGAAATCTGTACATATTTTGGCCAGTATCGGGGTAAAATCAAATATAAAAATCCCTACAGAACCCCTTGGTTTATTGTTTTCGTCCATATTCCTCTACCCTGTAAGTAGCCTATCACATTTGTGCATTCAGTTGATGTTATGTTAAAAACATTCTGATATATTCTATTTAAATTTGAGATTTCATAATGCATAAAATAAAAAAGAGTAAACAGAGGCAGATCATTGAGAGGTCTGAGACATGCATCCTTACTTTGCATGCATCCTTGCCTCCAGTGCTGTAGCCTGCACAGATCATGTTGGATGTGATGTTTCCATTGAAGGACTCACTGCTGTTACACTTGGCCGTGGAGACAATGGGCAGGTTGACGGTGTGAAGTGTAGGGGGGATCTTGCCTCCGCTGTGGCTGGTGGAGCCCCAGCCTGATACCCGGCACACTCGGCCGGGCAACACACCCGTGTTCTGTGTGGGTAGAGGAGCCAGAGAGATGTACCTGTTCAGCTCTATTGGAGCCCGCAGCTAAAGCAAGCACACATAGAGTAGAGATTAGAGCTGGACAGCTGGCTTATTCTCAGGCCTTTAATCACCGCATCCTTCTGGTTATGACTCAAGGTAATATTTACTCTGGCAGGAGTGTTGATTTAAGTAATACATCGACAGTTGGTCATACAGCTCAAGCTGCTGCTTCGTTTTCCGATGTATGTGCCAGTATACAGCTAGAATTATTTTCACAGCTGATGTGGTGGCTCTTATGCGCCTACATATGAAAATTACTTTCAATGAATAAGAAATATAAAGATATCATTTGTTATATCTCAACCAAGCTGAAGGTCTCAAGGCATGCCACTCAACAGACCTATAACCTTGATGTTTACATGAACTATTATTACATTGGCTATTTAAGATTTTAAAACGATAAGTAATGAATATATCATGTTGCAGGTTGTGAAGTATCTGTCTGAAAGCAGTCATCGTGGAAGAGATGTGTTATGAATAAGAGTCTGTGTAGTGTTGATGGCTAACTGGTATGTCTGCAGAAGTTTGAACCCCCTGTTCAAATCAGTTAACACATTATTTACAGGGAACAAATCTAAATATGGCATTTTTCTGCTAATTTTACTGTGCAGTTTTTTTTCCCAGTTTGGAAAAAATTTAAATATACAGTATAAAAAGTGCCTTTTGCACAGGCCACGGTTTATGTTTAACGTTTTTATCCCTACTATGTTAAATTAAACAAATAAACAGTAATTGTGCATTTAAATGTAAATGTAAATGTAACTGTAAGTGTGTTCTCTGTAGAAGATGTGTATTTCTTTTCAGTTGGAAAATCAACAAAATATGTCATTTGAGCAGGGGTGCGTAAACTTTTGCACACAGTTGTATGTTGTTAAGTTGTTGTTAAGTTGGATCTTTCTGTGAGTTAAGGGTGTACAATTATGTCAGCTGGCCCAGTTACTGCAAGCCCCCCTACACCATGGGCCGCAGTGCTATTACCCCGTCTTCCCTCCCCAGTAGTTACACCACTGCACTGTTGAAATGTATTACATACAGTTAAAAGAATATTTCAGCAAAAAAAATCTAATTTACACTGTTTTCGCCTTACGCCAAATGTAGTCAATCAGCCAAGACATGGTTGGTGGCTGACGTTTGCTTCTTTAGTTTTGCCCTGGAGCTACGAGGCTAATGAAGCTAAAAAGCAATGGAAGTTTGCCTCATCAATTAGCGTTGTGTAAACTACATGAGTAAATTATCACAAACTGCCTCAAACAACACTGAAACGTTAAGTTATCTTAACTCTATGACATACTGTTACTTATGGGAATGGATAAAAATATGTAGAGTAGCTAAACAAACAGTTGTTGTCTGGAAGTCTGGAAATTTTGTCTGGCTTCCCTAAAGGGGAAGTCTTTCAGATAATATAGCCATTTTATTTACTATCAAAAACCATCAGTGAACCTACACGTGTCTTCCGAGTTTATATATGTAATGTTCATGATGGTAAAATAATAGTCAACCTGAAAAAATAATAGTCAACCTTTTAGCCAACTGTGTCTGAACACATTGGAATTAGACCTCCGCATTTAACCCATCCATGCAGTGAAACACATACACACTAGTGAACACACACACACTAGGGGGCAGTGAGCACAACCTATGCTGGTTTTGCGGGCGACCAGCCATGCTACAAAGCTAAACTTTTGGATCCTGAAGTAAACATATCTTTGGCACATATGGGATAAGTGGAAAACTGTGTCAATGTGATTTTATACCAAACTGTTCTTTTAACATTAAATGATGATATCATTGTATTTAACCTCTAAATAAAAACAAATGCTTAATGACTTGTACCTTAATGAGCATGATGTCTGCATTATTGGTGGTCTTGTTGTACAGGGGGTGAGGTAAGAGCAAGTGTGGTTTAGAATACTGCTCCGTCCCTTCGTAGACACCAAGAGCATAGTCTCCAGCCACTATCATCATCTGATCCACCCTGAGAGGAAGACATATGCATCTTATTCATGATAAATAAGCATCATGTCACATATTAAACGCACTACAGGCCAGGGACATTCTATTCAGATTCTATAGACTTTCTGCCCTCGTTTGATACCTAAGAGTGAAATTTGATTGCAGAGCGAGTGATCAGATGTAAAAACTGTAGTAGGACCGGGTTTGGATTCATTTACTACATTTTATAACCTCTTGATAGACTAATCCCTCCAAAACATTCTAAAGTTCTTGGCAAAAAATCAAATGTATGCTATATATAAATGTAGTCAGCTGAGACATGGTTGATGCCCAGAGTTTGCTTCCTCAATTTTGCACCACAGCTCTACATGTCTCAACATGTCTGTTCTTAAATAGACTTGCTTATGTGGCTCCCAACAATGTATGACATACTGTTATTTTTTTTAAAAATCACAAAAGTACATTCCATAGTTAAACAGCAGGGATGTAATGATACACATATTCAAGTTTGTTATGATTTTAAGTATTAAAAATGTCTTGATTCTGCAGAGCTATAATTATATATCGGACAGATTATTTCAGTTCAAAACAAAACATTGCAAGGAGCATATATCCGTGTGCAAAACAGTGATCTTATAAAACACTGCACATGAACGGAGTAATAAACAATAGAAAACCTGAGCATGCTTCCTTTTTCCAGGTCCTAAATTTGAAATAGAAAATATCAGAGAAGCATATTGAGAATATATGCAAATCCTAAACTGAGGCACTAAGCACTGAAGTCAGTGTGAATCAGAGAGCATAACGTAGTTTCCCTCTATACTGTGACATATTTCTATTAGAGTCAGCTGAGCATTTTCATATTGATTAATATTATTTCTCCCCGCTGCTGGTCCACAATGATGCAATCAAAAGTCATTACATTGTCAAGAAAAATTACAGGAAAAAAACAAATTTGTCTTTTGAATGACATGAGATAATAAATCAACACGTGATGATTTAGGCATACTGTATAAGTACAGTCATATGCAAATTTTTGGGCACTCCTGGTTAAATGTCACATTTTTGTTGATTTTCTAAGTAAAAATAACACATCCTCTACAGAGAACACACTTTAATACACAATTATTGTTTATTTGCTGAATTTAACATATTTGGAAAAAAAAAACTGTGAAAATGTGGTTGTTACGACACAGTTTATACTTTTGTTTTCACTATGTTAAGCAAAGCAAATAGATAGACAGAACTTCAGAACTGAAATTTGCAGATGAATGCAACATGCAAGGGGGAATTCCATCAATTTTTCAAAATTTCTGGACAATTCTTTGTTGCAATGTAAGCAAAGTTATTCAGAGTGGTTTGACGTCAAATGATTCACTGTGTAGACACTTATTAACTGATTTTTCTCTACAGTGGTGGTGATAGAAACCAGGCATCAAAGTGTCTACAATGCAAATGTAGCCATTTTGTATTCACTATCCAAAATTACCTGTGAACCTACACATTTTCACCTGCAATGCTGACATGGTAAAATAGTAGTAAATCTGAAAAAGAAAAAAAATGTCTTTGGGGACTGTTTTGTGATACAGTGCCATGCATGTACCTGTCTGTTGTGAATGGTTTTTAAAAAGTACATTTTGGCCAAAAGCATATCTCAAAGTTGTTGTAAAACAATTTCTCAAGCATCAGGCAATATATTCATAACCATTTCATGTAATAGCTTTCTGTCAGGGAGCTTTTAGAGGCATCGAATGTTTCAGATGTCTGGTTCCAATCACCACCACTGTGAACAATTCTGACACAGAGAGTTTCTCTAAAACAGAGCATTTCATATCAAACTATTCTGACTGACTTTGTTTACATCGTGACCATTTAATTATCAGACATTTTGAAAAATCAGTGGAATTCCCCTTTAAGTTTGTTCCCTGTAGAGCTGTAGAGTGTTAACTTATTTTCACATGTAATTTGACCAGGGGAGTTCACTCCTTCAGCATGAATTGGTGAGGTTAAACTGCTGGATATTTGTAAAGCATTAGTTTTTGGGACAAAATAAAGCAGTGAATTCAATAATGCTGTTTTTGCAGCTTAATTTTCATATATGGACTGTTTTGAAACTTTAACAATGTTTACGCACTACATCAAATTTCAAAAAAAGTGAAGAAAATTCAATTTTTTAAATTTTCCCTAATATGGGCCCTCTAATCTCTTTAGCATCTCTTAATTAAAAAATGTTGCAATAGTAGAAAGACCACAGGTTTTGCCTTTTTGCTGCATTTACATACAATGTCTGTCTTGTTTCCTAGCACACTTCTATAATTGTGCATTTTGCTGAAGTATCAGATCCCTTCATGCATCAGGATTCCTTCACAGACACAAAGGCCCTGTGTTTGAGGTGCAAAGCAGTATTCATAACTGTAGATTAGCATTACTGTGAAATCCTGTAATGACAAGTCAAGGTTACCCTCCTTATGGTGTGTCCGTATCCCCCGTTTTCTGGCTTCCGCCTCACCCACAGGCTGGCAGAGAGACCAGAAGCTCAGCTTCTGTCCTGAGTGTGCTGTTATTCACACAAACAGATAAAATGGATGGAAATAATGTGCTCAGGAAAGAAGCGTAAAAAGAGAACTCACCCCATATTACAGTGTGCAGCAGTGAGCACCCAGTATTTATGCACCAGAGATCCTCCGCAGAAGTGTTGGCCTTTGGAGCTTTGCAAAGATACAATGTATTTAACTGAGTTTGGTGAAGGAGCATAGCCACCAACTATTCGAGCTTGAATAAAGTCCTGACCTGGTAAGAGAAAAGGACAAAACATCACCACTAAAACAGCTTTTAGTAGTCTTAACAATTAACCTTTGTTCAGTCAATCTGCAAAAATTAAACAATTAGATAAAGTACGTTTATGTGGGGGGGTAGCTTCTCCCTTTGATTTCTTTAAATGTTGAAATGTTGGGGGTCAGCTTTTCAACAGTGTTCCACTAAGCGCTGATAGCTACTAAAAGTTGAAAAACATTGTATTTAACATTATATATATATATATATATATATATATATATATATATATATATATATATATATATATATATGTCACTGCTGTCGGTAGAAAACCTTGTATCTCCTCGTTTGTCGTTTTTCAGTTTTTGACATAATTTGAAAATACCTGTTGCTCTTTATATTGTGTGTAAATTTCATTAAGGAATGGACCAAAATATATGGCCCAAAATGACTTGGAAAAAAATCTGGTTCCATTGACTTACATTAAAAGTAAAGTAGGTTTTTTTCCTTTTCCTGTAAAGTTATCATTTTGGAGATACAATGTTTTCCAACAACAGTGATATGTGTGTTAGATCATTCTACTGAATTGGTTCAAAGTTACAGTTCAAGACCCTGTAACAAAACACTATTTTTAACTGACTTGGAATTTATACCTTAATTATCAATATTTTATTAAAATAAATGATTGACCATTCAATTTTGTCTCTACCAAGTCAATAATAACTCTACTGAAACATTCCCAAATGTTTCTGTAGTGACTTTTCCCATAGTGACAATTTTAGTTCATTTTGAGTAGAACTCAGGGACACAGATTCAGTCTCACTTCCTGCTCTAAAATGCAGGGGTGTGGCTAAAATATGGCTCCACCGACAGACTAAAACTCTGTGAATTTTTTTCAATTAAACTCATAATAAATCTAAATCTTTCAAAATCAAAAAGAACTTTTATGTAAACAACATTGGACAATTTTCACAAGTTGAAGGGTTAGGGTTTAGGGCAGACACTTTTCAAGAGAAAGTAGCCTATAAATGATTATTTTGCATATATTTAGCTCATTACTATATCTAAATTAAAAGTTTAAATTGTTCATAACATCATTATTTTTAAATATCTTTTTACTGTGGGATTAATACAGTAGAGTGGTCCATATGTAAAGATATTCTATTGAAAAGCTTCCTAGTTCAAAGTATTTTGAAAATCCTGAAAGGGTGTGTATGGTTTATTACTGTTTGGTTAACCCATTTGATTCAACTGGTCAGAGATGTGACCTAAATGTTGTTTTGAGTTTAAAACCTCAAAAACACTTGTTGATGTGCTTAATACCGAACAATAAACTACAGTACTTAGAATACTACATAAACAACAACTGACATAGCTCAACAATACAACACACGAGCAATAAATCAAGAACACGAAAAGGAAATAAATGCAAACAAGACAGCAAACACAAACCAAACACAGGATACACAGTTATCAACAGAAGCCATATGTAGGACAAAAAACAATTCTGTGAAGAAACGTGATGACTGAACAGGCCAAGTACAAAACATGAAAACAGAAGTGCACGTCATGGTCCCTCTCCGTGAGAACTGAAAGCTTCATACTGTCTCTTGACCCATGCAGGTCAACCTGGGTAATCCTATACAGGCCAAACGTATGTAGGTAAACCTTACAGAGAAGCTGGAAACAAATAACAGCTCTGCTGACAATGTTGTTCAACAATAAGTTACACTCTCCATCTAATCACTGTAGTGTCACATTGTGCAGTCCATGTACAGATGGAAGGATAAAGCACACAGCATACAAATACTTTTAAAACAAACGTGTGAAAAAACATGAAGAATTTTTTATTATTATTCATGTGTCCGCTCAAAGGGGAATTTCACAATTTATCAAAATGAGTGTATAATTAAATTGTTTTGAAGTAAACAGTCATTTAAAGTGGTTTTATGCAAAATGAGTCGTTTTAGAGAAACTTACTGAGTCAGAATCGGTCACAGAGATGGTGATAGGTACCAGCCTCTAAAAGCCTCTATATATATATGGTGTATAACCATTTTCATATAATATAATATGTTTTCTGCTTCATTTCTGAAGCTGAAAAATGAATAATTTGTACTTAATGGCTGTTTTGACTAGAAATTAAATAAATTAAGAGGGTCTCTTATTTTGGTATGTGCTGTCTTTGGTGGCCTGATAAAATGTGTTACTGGGAAATTCCACTGTTTTTTCTGCATATTCAAATCGTTAAAACATAAACAAAGTGATTCAGAGAGGCTTGACGTGAAATGCGCTGTTCATAAAAAAACACACAGTTAGATATGTTGAATGCAGTGGTGATAAGAATGAGCCAAACAAAGCCAAACAAAGTGTTTAATGCCCCTAAAAGCTATTACATGAAATACACTGTTACTAATACACTGTGAAACTGAGAAACTCTAAATGTGTAGTCACAACCCCTGTGTGACCACTATTATAAAGAAATCTGAGCTGCTAAGTTTTATCTGTAATGCACCATTTCATATCAAACCACTCTGAATGGCTTTGTTTACATTTCCGTGAATTCTACAGAAAATTAGCAATAATTAGCAATAACACTAACATGAGTTGTTATTGAACTTCTTGTTTTTGAGAATATTATATTTTGAAATACTGCTTTAAAGAAAGCTTAAAGACAGAACACATCCACGGTAGTTCTATGACTTACATAGAACAAAGCAAGCATGTTTAAGCTGATTGGAAATCTACTTACAGTCAGCTGCAAAAAGCTTCAGGAGCACCAGGATCCAAAACACTGGACAAGCCATGATGGGGATGGAGGCTATGGGACAGTAAATGTTTTTTCAGCTATACTTTGCTAAATCCCTCCTCATCACTATGAGGAAACTACATCAGCAACTGTCCTCAAGTTTCTGATTCCAGTTTCCACTGGCAGAATTTCAGACAGGCAACAATTCATGATTCAGAGGGGTAAAAACTGCATTCAACACAGCTCTCCTCTTTGACCCTGCAGCAAGATATAATGCTTTATTGTTGGCAAATTAGACTCCATGTCCAACCCAAAGACCAGGCTTTTCAGTACAATACTGACACAGTGTTGGTTGCTCTGAGATCTCTAATAACTGTGTATACAGTTGGGAGTTTATTAGATACACTTGTTGGCAAATTTATTAGAAACGCTTACCATATAAAGATGGGTGACAAATTAAAATAAAAGACCTGAACAGATGACTGGAGAAACCTAATGAGTGCAGATGCTACCAGACAGGTGTATAGCATGATACAATTCAGCAACCACCATCCTACCTCAATAGCATGAATAAAAATACTGAGCAGACAAGTGGACCTTAATTTGGGATCAAGATCGCAAGTAGCCATTAATTGGGGCATGGATGCCAGGAGACTGTGAAACTGGCTAGTGATTCAATAGGACCAGTGATAAAAATGACAACCAGTTACTTCATTTTGTACATCTCCTTGTCTCCACATTCATAGTACATTCTATCAGCTCCACTTACCATACAGGTGCATTTTGTAGTTTTACAATTACAGTCCATCTGTTTCTCTGCATACTTTGTTAGCACTTTTTATTACCCAGGACCACCACAGGACCCTCACGGAGCAGGTATTATTTGAGTGGTGGATCATTCTCAGCACTGCAGTGACACTGACTTGGTGGTGGTGTGTTAGAGTGTGTTGTGCTGGTACAAGTGGATCAGACACAGCAGTGCTGCTGAAGTTCTTAAATACTTCAGTGTCACTGATGGACTGAGAATAGTCCACCAACCACAAATATCCCACCAAGAGTGTCCTGTGGGCAGCGTCCTGTGACCACTGATGAAGGACTAGAGGATGACCGACACAAACTGTGCAGCTGCAGGTGAGATATTGTCTCTGACTTTACATCTACAAGGTAGGTGTGTCTAATAGAGTGGACAGTGGGTGGACACAGTGTTTAAAAACTCCAGCAGCACTGTTACTCTGATATGTGTTTCATTGAACCCTCACTGAGGTAACTTAGGATTTTACTTGTTTATGAGCCAAGTTATGAACCACAGCTTTTGTTTAGTGTTATGAGTTGCTGTGAAATCAATCTGTGTGGAGCAGGCAAAATTTTACTATGCCATTCTAAAACCTCAAATATAGTACTTGTATAATGTTGAACGCCATAGTAAAATGAAAATGCAACATTAGCATGCTAACAAGGCTTTCAGGCACTCCTCGTTTTTGCTGTATTAAAAAAAGGACTGACGTTAACAATTGTGTTATTCATTTAATGAAAGAAAAGGAGCTGTAGGGCAATTTCGCTCAAGTTGCCACGCCACACGTGTTCAATCTGACATGATTTTGGTCTCTTTGTGCTGCCGTGACTTCTGTTGTTTGCTGCCTGGGTCGCAACACTGCTCAAAAAGAGACATCCTGTACTGGTGTAGCTGTCCGCCCCAGGGAAAACGCAGAACAATGCGGTATAATGTGCACTTAGTCTAAAGCACTCCTTAGAGAGGTCAGCAGAGATAGGATAACCACGGAGATATGGGCGCGGAGAGATTATTAGCCGCTAATGCAGTGCGAACCCGTCAAACCTCTGCAGTAGGCAGTCGTATTTGATTGGACACAGCGGGTCAATCAGACAGACAGAGTTGGCTCAGCTAATTCGGACTGGTATCTCTGAAAAGATGTCAAATGGGATTACAAATTAGAACAGCACTGCATTTAATGGAATGTGTTCATTTACCTACACCTAGTGCCTTTTCCAACTAACTTCAACAAAACAGTACTGACATAAACAAATGAGCTTGATATGTTGGCTTTTTATGGTCTATGAGTATCTAATCAAACAAATGAGCTTAAGGTACTCTTTCAGAATAAGAAATCAAACTAATGAGCCTGATGTATATGATTTAAAGGCCTACTGTCTATGAATATTGCATCAGTGTCTTTCACAAATTAATGGGAGGCCTTCGTGCCTATTGAAAAAAATGAGTCCACCACAGCTATTGAAATGTGTTGGGCAGGGCTGAGTCACTTCTCGCTATTGTCTCTGTCCATGTCGAAGACACAAAACACACAAACAAGCCATCATACCTGGGGGACAGATGTGGTTACAGTATAAAAAGCAATAGAAGGTTTCCCAGGGTCACCAATGCTGGAGCACACCTGTTATCGCTGACCTGCTCTGCGCTTGAGAAGTGAGTACTATCATTATAAAGGTTATTATAAAGTAATTATTTTTACAAAACAATTGAGAAAGGATACATCTAACAGGTACACTCTGAAAAATAAAGGTGCCAAAAAGAGGTTTTTGGAACGATGCCATAGAAGAACAATTTTGGGTTCTCCAAAGAACCTTTCAGTGGATGGTTTTTCAGTGGATAGTGGACGATTTTTGTAAATAAGATGTATGAAAAACCTTTTTAAATTTTAAAGAGCCTCCACATAATGTAACGTTTCTTTGCCAGTTTAAGGGTTCTTCCTAGAACTGTGCGTCCCAGCCAGGACCCAATTAGGAACCTTTATTTTTAATGAAATCAATGAAACCAGATCTTGTTAATATCTTCTTAATATTCTTCTTAAAAAAGTTATCTAATGTTCTACTATTTTATTCCTCTGCAAAGCTCTGGTTGACATCCTTTAACATCTGAATGTACAAAACTCTCTTTCAGATTTTTTAAACATGAAGAAATGTGTTGAATATGCACTGCTTCTCATCATTTTCATTATTCAAGGTAAAGTTTCTCAACTCCGGCTTTACATTATGCAGTGTTAGCAAAAAGGGTTCTATATAGTACCAAAAAGGTTCTCGGACACTAGTAGAAAGTGTGTTGGTGCTACATACAATGACCTTTTAAAAGGTCCTTAAAAATGTCATATACATGAGCACAGTCTTTTTAGTAGCATCTATCAGCATGGGAACTGAAGTGTGTTAGTTACTATTATTTCTTTTTGGGCTCCTTTTAGTCTAATATAAAATACTAAACTTTAAAAGTGATAAATGTGAACAAAAGCAAAGCAGCACATGAGCTGAATCAACAGAAAAGAAGGAAATTAATGAGAATAAAGGAATTAAAAAGTAGCTCTCTTTCCTCACAAATATACTTCAGAAGTAAAGGTATTATCATTGAAAATGATCATCATCTTTGCATAATTTAGTCATGACGATGTAAACAAAGTCATTCAGAATAGTTTGATGTGAAATGTGGTACTCTAGTGAAGTCACTGAGTCAGAGCTGTTCACAGTGGTGGTGATAGGAATAAGACATCTGAATGGTTTGATGCCTCAAAATGTATTTCTTTAAATGTATTCAGGGTGGAGAGGTACATGCAGGGTGTCATTAGGCAAAATAGTCACCTAAGAAAACATTCACCTCTTTTTTTTAACCATTATTAACATTACATTTTAAAAATTCAGTGTATATTCACTTCAGATAACTTGATTTTATACACCAAATAAAATGGCTACATTTGCGATGTAGACATTGTGACCCCTGGTTCCTATCATCACCACTGTAAATCTGAGTCAGTATGTATCTCTATAACACATTAAACACTGAAGGGCTTAGTTTACATTTCAACGATTGAATTATGTTGAAATTTTCAAAAATCGATGGAACTGCCCTTTAAGTATGTAACTATTTACTGTCCACCTCTGGTAGAACATGCTGTGCATGGAGCCTAATGGCACATGAATGAAGAAATAAACCAAATCATTTTCACGCTGCTAGATTATACTAATTGTAATCAGTATTTGATGTTATTAGAAGGTAGAATTGAACATAGACAAAACAAAATTTACCATATATCATTTTTTTTATTTGCCCAGGTTCTCTACAGCAAAGAATCATTGGAGGACAAGAGGTTGAGCCCTATTCTATTAAGTACCAGGCCTCCATACAGTACAACAACAACCACTACTGCGGAGGAACGCTCATAAACGCACAGTGGGTGGTGTCTGCTGCCCACTGTTGGAAGCCGTGAGTACCGCAGTCATGTCACTTCAGCTTTATTACAGCTGAGTTGCAATTTGTGTTGATTTTCTTCCCCCTGCCTAGATCTTGGCATTAACCTTTATAAGCAAAGTCTCCAAAACAGGTCTCAGATCAGACTAAGTGTGTCTAACTAAGTGAGAGGGCTTTCATTTACTATTTAGAATGATCTGCGCATAATATTTGGCTCAGTTGTCTTATTGTGATATGGATGGTATCTGAGCACGGTTTGATTTATTAGTTTTATTAATTTACTTATTTATTTACATGTGAGTTTATGGGTTGTTGCATTTTTTTACCATACAAGCTAACTCAGGGTATAAATTTGGTATTTTTGTATTTTAAATATCTACATTTCTTTTGTATGAACCCAAATAACCCAAATAATGCTTTTTAAAGTGAACTATGATAATTACAATAAACTCAATAAATAAAACAAAAGAGAAAAGTATCCAGCTAAAAATCTACTCCTTCATCCCACAGAAACTATTTGATCAAAGTTGTGCTGGCCGAGCATGATCTGTCCAAGAAAGAGGGAGTCGAGCAGGTGTTCAATGTCTCCAGAACGCTGGTCTACTACCTCTACAACTACAGGACATTTGACAACGACATCATGCTCCTGAAAGTTAGTTAAACCAACAGTGTTTATTTTATTTATTCTTCTGGTGGCCTAGACCAGTGTTTCCCAAAGCCTGGTCCTGGAGACCCCCGGTCCTGTGCAAATTTAGCACTTCCCTGCTTCAGCATGTTTACTTCAATTCAGTAGGGGATACAGTCCTATGCAAAAGTTTGCACACCCCCGGTCAAATGACACATTTTGAGTTAACACATCCTCCAAACAAACTTAAATATTACATTTTTCTGCAGAGTGTAACATATTTTACATTTACAACATTTGGCAGACGCTCGACTTACAATTTGATCATTTTACACAGGCAGGCGAAGGTAGTGTCAGGAGTCTTGCCCAAGGACGCTTATTGGTATTGTGTAGGGTGCTTACCCAGGTGGGGATTGAACCCCAGTCTACAGTGTAAAAGGCAGAGATGTTACCCACTACACTATACCAACCACTATATAAAATAAAATATAAAATATGTCGTAACTTTTGCACAGGCCACATTTCACCATGTTAAATTCAGCAAGTAAACACTAAATGTAAATATTATATATGAATTCTGTAGAAGATGCATACGAATTTTCACTTTGTGTTGTCATTTGACTAGGTGCACCCAAATTTTGCTTCTGACTGTACATTGGGAGCAAAGAAAAACACTAAAATGTGCAGAGCAGTGGCGCCTTCAGGACCTGGCTTTGGTAATACTGGCCTAGACAAAAACAAAAATGTTCCTGTGACAAAGCCTGTGGGGAAATGGTACATTACGCAGTGGAGAGCAGCACTCAATCAAACATGTTTTGGTTTTTGCTAAAAAAAAAAATGTATTTGAGCAAGATTCATTTTTTATGCAGGCAACTTACATATTTCTGCTACAAATGAAAACATGAAACATGAATGTTTCCAGCACCTACTGTTTAGAAACAATTCAGCTAAAAGAAGTATGATACAACTTACTCCATAGGCGGGGTTAACTGTAACAGATGGAGGAGCTAATTGTATGATGGAAAGATGACGACAAACTGGAAATTCTGTTGTTTTTCAATCAGAGACCCTCCTGTTTTAATAGAGCTGCAATGGAAAATTCCACCACTGCTGGCAGCAATGGTCCTCTGACCACAGCAGTGAGTGGAACATCCCAACAAGAATTCAGTTTTAAGAATTGATGTACTTTTATAGTACAAAAATAATTGCTTTTAAAATTCGCAGATGACACTGGTATGACAATACAAGGCCTTGACTAAAGCCATGCTCTAGTTGAACCTGATTAACTAAATAAAATATCCATGTTATATTTTACCCCGCATAACATAATCTAGCTAGATTTGTCACTACTGAAACATGTGGTAAAGTTTTGGTAGTGTTATGATTGTTT
The DNA here is from genome assembly GCF_904425465.1 of Colossoma macropomum. Taxonomy (NCBI): domain Eukaryota; kingdom Metazoa; phylum Chordata; class Actinopteri; order Characiformes; family Serrasalmidae; genus Colossoma; species Colossoma macropomum. The sequence continues at coordinate 23,936,436 of NW_023494810.1, forward strand.
TGTTAGTGACAAAATGGAATGTTCAATCATTTATTTTAATGTATAGGGTCACACTCAGCAGAAGGATTTTAGTCTAAAGTTCAAGTCAGTTAAAAGTCTGAAATGTGTTTTGAACAAATTCAGAAGAATGATCCATATGAGTGGTCCATATACACCACCATGCAAAAGTCTGGAGCCACTATTTACAGTAATATAAAAACGATCTGGTTGCAGAAAAGTGTATAAGATGATCTACGATCTGAGCAACTTCACAGACATTTAGTAGAAATCTGTAAAACAAAAACATAGAAATGTTAGTTGTTATCATTGTAGATGGTTCTAAAATGACTAAGAAGGCTGAAGAACATTGAGAATGAAATGAACATACAGAAAGTTATGGAATCTTGAGGAAGATAACGTGACAAAAAAAAACTATTTTGATTTTATTCCAATACACCAGAGGCTTTACAAGTTGCGTGCTTTGTAAAGACTGTCCTAAAGGTCATTGTCCTTTACTTTCTTGTGGTCAGCTTGAACGGCCAGCCGACCTGAACGCCTATGTCCAGCCAGCTGTGCTGCCAAGCTCGGACACCCTGCCGATGTACGGAGGCATGTCGTGCACGGTGAGCGGCTGGGGGGTCACACAAGTCTACAGCTACTACCTGTCCCCTGTACTCCGCGCTGTGGACGTGCAGATCATCCCAAACTGCCAATACTACTACTACTTCAGAATCACAGACAACATGGTGTGTGCCGGATCTCTGCTGGGAGGTAAAGATTCATGCCAGGTGAGTCAGAATAATCTACAAGAACTAGCATTAGAACTAGCATGTGAAACTAGAACTAGAACTAGTATGTGAAAAACGAAATCAGGACTGTGTGAAACATCAGATATGGGCCTACTAACTTCCTTTACTGGAATAAGCATGGAATGCAGATTGGATTGGGTCATCTGCAGTGGTTATGATTACAAAGTTATTAAAGTTAAAATGAAAAACAGTCCTAGAGAGCACCACATTAGACACTCAGTACCGCTTTGGTAGCATGAGTAGTTGTGATTTACTGAACTGAAATAAAAAAAAACAATTTTAACCTTAATCTTTTGTCTATAGCAATTACACAACAAAGGCATTTTTTCCTTCTATGCAGTGCAAATTCATTTTTCTACCTTTTTAACTTCTACCCATAGCGCACCTTCAGTAGATACTACCCCACTTTTAAACTCTGGGCTTCAACCCATAGTACCCAATCTACACTGCAAAAATGCTATTGGCGAGTGAATTCTTAAATCTAGTTGGATATACCAATAAATATCACTAGATGTATATATTTCTCATTTTGAGATATCATTTTTCTTGTATTTTATTTCTTTCCCAAGATCAACTTCTACCATTTGTGTGGGTTTATGTACCAAAAACAGTCATAATTCATTTTTACATGATCATTTTCCAACATTTCCTTATCCCTTAAACAGGTGTTTTTTGTCACTGTGCCTTTAAGACTCATATGTAAATAAACTCTGATTGGCTGGCTTGCACTGTGCATAACTTCAGTGTGGATGGGCGGAGCTATACTGACATAGACTACCTTCTTTTGCTTAGTGCGAACACCACCCCTGCTCCTTTGGTAGAGCCCTCTACTCTGAGTCTGATCCAACTTTTCTCTCCTCTCTTAATATTAACAAAAAAACAAGCACAAGCTAATTACAAGCAAACTTTAAGCTTCAAACTTTTATGATCACATGGTCTCCACCTCAGCTGGCCAAGCAACTGACCGTACTCTTTGTGAGGTTATGGCCACTGTGACATTTCCTTCTTTCTGATGACAGGGTGACTCCGGTGGTCCTCTTGTGTGCGACGGCAATTTTGAAGGTATCGTCTCCTGGGGCATCGGCTGTGCCAACCCCTACTTTCCTGGCGTCTACACCAAGATTCGCAACTACATCCGCTGGATCAACTGGATCATCAGCGACACCACCACCGACTAGACTGTTTGTGCTTTTTATATGTGGACAGTCGGGTGCAAAAAGGGCATGTTTTGTTGATTTTCTACCTGAAAATAAGTGCACATTCTCTGCCCATTATAATGTACAATTACTGTTTATTTGCTGAATTTAACATATTAAAGGAAAAATTACAGCAAATAAACTGAAACTGTGCTGTAAAATTTGCAGAAAATTGCCATATTTAAGTGTGTTCTCTGTAGAGGGTGTGTTAGAAAATCAACAAAACATGTTATTTGACTGGGGCTGTTCAAACCTTTGCACACGACAGTATATAATATTGTTGTCTAGAAGTGTAAATCTCTGACTTCACAGTGATTCGTTTCCATTACGATTCTTTAGGAAATGATTCAATGCATTATGAATACTCAAATTTCACCACAATTCAATTATATAATGATTCAGAATTGTTGCTAAAAATGCATTGAATACACAGATGAGACTGGAGGAACGATTTACACAGTAGTGGAATATTGACAATATAAACAGTCTAGTCAAATTACATTTGAAAATAGCCTGAGAATTTTGTTTGCCAGAAAATGAGTAAATATTTAACTGAATATCATTATATTTGATTAGCAATCATAACATTCCATTGATTAATGTGGTTGAATTGCCACCTTCAGAGTGACCAAATGCTTTTTTTTACACCCCTACTTTTGTCCATACAGTGTCCACATATCAAGTCATAAGCTATACTAACCTTTATAGTCAATTATGAGGGTCTAATTAAAAGGGGAAAAGGGGGCTTCTTTAATGTTTGTGCCAGTGGCCAAATCTTATAGCTATGGTAGTGTTTGCCCGTAATAACATGAACATGACTGGAACAAAAAAACAATCGCTTAACGGTCAGGCAGATGTTAAAGCTTACGTCAAAGGGAAAAATGTCAGTTTGTGTCGAGACTGCTGTTTGTTTTGGCCTGTGTTCAAACCGACAAGACTAAAACGCTGATGAAATGTTATTCCACCCTGCAAAAAGGGCAGTAAATGACTACGCTGTAATACCAAAAAGCATCTGGCTGCGGTATTTTCATCTAAACAAATTGGTAGTAATGAATATAACATCCCTCATTCAACTCACATCGCATTTCCTTGACAATCTTCTGCATAACGTCCTGGCGTAGGACCACACTGCAATTACAAAAACATTATATTTCCTTGCTATCACTGCAGTGGGTTCCTCCCAGGTTGTGAAAATGAGAAAACTATTATTGCATCTTTTCAGTGAAGTGGGGCTTCATCTAGTTAATCTTAAGCTATTTTTTTTTTAAGAGCAAGATGATTTCACCATGATTTCACACAAAACATCACCGTCATTGCTCAGTGACCTTTAAACACCAGCCCCCCCCACATCTCTTTCTTAGTGTAGTGGAGCGAAAGCTCACTATCTCGACTTTGACACAGAGTTATGTAATCCAGCTGCATAGAAAAGCTCTTCAAATGTGGAGAGCAGCCTGGGAGGGGTAGGTGGGCGGGTGGATGGGTGGATGTGTATGTGTGTGGGGTGGGACAGAAGATCCTAGAACCTGGGTTGGCTAAACATCAACTCAAGAGGGGTCTAAAGGGACTCAAAGTCAAAGGCGCTGAGTAAAGCTGTAGTAAAGGCACACACGTTCCACACACAGCAAAATGAGCGACCAGAAAGTGAGAGGTGAGCTGCTGAACTTGCCAAAGAAAAGCCTAAAGACGAACTCCTCTGGTGTAAAGGGCCTGATCCGGCAGTCTCTGGAGGCCAAGAGCTTCGCTTACTGCCCCTATAGCAAGTTCCGAGTAGGGGCCGCCCTGCTGACCCGTGACGGGACGGTGTTTACAGGTGAGAAGCTAGAAATTAAACCTGTTAACTCGAAACATACAAGTTGCTCTGAACTTGTTAACTCAATACACAACAGAAGCCAATGGGCACTTGCTTCAGCATCTCCCCTTTGACTTCTATTATAAGGTGTTTCTAGTCAAGAAGTTAGCTGTTCTTTTACTAAGTACTGGTAAACTTGTTGAAAGTATTGTCTGTGGGAATCAGTCGCATACAACAGATGCAGGAGATGGAGAATAGAGCAAAAAACACTAACATCCAGAGCTGATTCATTCCTACAGTGAAATCCAATTCAGTTTATCTAAAAGTATATTCAACAAAAGTAATTGCACAGCATCCACAGTAATTCCTCTCTACACGTAATCAACAGCTTCTCAACCCTGAGAGCAGTTAAATAATAATGCTATTGGTTACATAAGGAGCGTCAAGAGAGGACGGCGATGCTGCTGTAAGGGGTTTTTGATGCACTCAAGAATGTATTCATAATTTAGAAAAGCTTTACTCTTACACCTAATCTCAGTTAAGCTGGCTGTCAGTTAGAGAAGGAATGAAGAAGAGGAGCCACAACTCCCACCATTTCATGGCGAGAAACTGAAAAATCACCCCGCAGTGATGAAAAAATGTATATTTGATGTATGAGATGAGCAAGAGGTCACAAATGAGAAGAGGTTACAAATATATATATATATATATATATATATATATATATATATATATATAGATAGATAGATAGATAGATAGATAGACAGGCTTTAAACTATAAATAGATAGATAGACAGGCTTTAAACTCAGACAGCATCTCTCAGACCATGGTCATGTTTGTTTTTCATAATGTTCTGCCATGTTAATGATTAAGAGACAGTGAGCCAGTATTGTGCTTGTTTCTTTAAAAGGAAATCATTACATAAACAGTGAGTTGTTTCTGGTTGAAAGATTAAGTTTGATGTTTGCAGTTTGCTTCTTCCAATGGCAGACGCATCACAACGTCATAGGGGGCAGACAATCACAGGGACTCACATGGACAAATCAGCAAAATGACTAAAAAACTTCCACAATTGCTCAACTCTTCAGCCTTGAACTTTTAAGAGGCGTCTGATGTCAGAACTGCCTGACTCACTGTATTGTCAGCGCATGATAGAACAGAACAGTCTGTGAATCAAAGGACAAACCAATAACAAACAATATCTTTCACCACACAGGCACACGTGTGTCAAGTTCTTAAAAAAAACCCAGAAAGTAAAGCCTACATGCCTTCTGATAATACACAGCACTGTGCCAAAGTCAGAGTCTACCCTCCTTATATTAACTGTCACTCAAAATAGACATTAAGTACAAATATTCATGTACACAGAGGCCTCAACAACTAAACATAATATCACATTGTTCTGTGTTTTTCCTTTTTTTGGAAAGAACTGCTTTCAGTGATCTGTAGGGATATTTTTAAACACCTCCAAAGTTCAGTCTTAGGAGTTGGTTGCTTTTTCTGCTTCTCTCATGAAAACAAGAGTGGAGCTTTAAGTGCGGTTTATCTGATGGAGACAGATTTGGTGGTCTTCTAGGTCTTGCACGATTATTAGGAATCTCATTTTCTCTGTATCTTTTAATCATTTCTTAAACTTCAGTTTTGGAAAATCCAGTTTATTCTCCTTCCTTATGCAAGAGGATTATCTTATGTACAGTCTCCTCAGAAATATTTCCTAAAAAAAAATAATAATTTCTACTTAATGGCCATTTTGACAGGAAATTAAACAACCGTATGGTGGTCTCTGACTTTTTCACAGTGTTGTGTGTATACAGTGTATACGTTTATTATTTGCTCAGAAAGATACTAATGCTACAAGAAAAGCAAATAACATTAATACATTAATTCATGTCAGTGTGCATGTTTAATCAACCTTCGGCTAATCGATGCATAAAAAGAAAAGAAAAAAGTTATTTTTCTTATTTCTTTTTACTGTGATTATATAATTATAATGTTTTGTATATTGTTATATTAAAAAAATAACATTATTATATGGTTTTACTGGCAAATAAACAGTTACAGCCAAGATAAATGGTTTTAAACAAAGGTTAAGGTGCTTAGGTGCTAATACTTTTGCACAGTAATGTATATATGACATCAAACTAAAAATCAACATGCTGTTGTGTCCAATGTCAAAATAATCTCATTCTCACCACTGTGATAAAACAATGAGAGCAAAATATGCCACTTCAGAGTGATGAAAATGAAAGCTTTTTGATATCTGGTGCAACAGTGAGACAGTTTCTTAGTCTTTATCGAGTTCTTGTAATTTCACTGTTATTTACCAAATATGACAATGACAATTGACTTCCATTCCATTTTCTCTCAACAGGCTGCAATGTTGAAAATGCCTGTTACAACCTGGGAATCTGCGCAGAGCGGACTGCCATCTCCAAGGCCGTGTCAGAAGGCTATAAAGATTTCAAAGCTATTGCAATAGCCAGGTACAGTAGCTTTGGCTCCTACATAGAAAACAACCCATAAACAGGAGTTCACACTGAGGGTGGGCGCTGTAACAACATGTTGTTATTGTGATACATTATATCATGTATATCATGGTCTTGCTGGTACTTTTAGGGCACTAAACAACTGTTTGTGGTATAAAGATTTATACTCCAGTTACAGAAAACCTGTAGGCAACAACCAGTAAATAATAACTGCATAAACTGCATAGTAACAAGTAGCTGTTTGGATGTCAGTTCATTATGACATCATCTTATTTTAAGCAATTAATTAATGTTCTTCTAAAGTAATTCCTTTTAAATACATACATACATACATACATACATCATCTAAACCGCTTATCCTTCTGGGTCGCGGTGGGGTGCTGGAGCCTATCCCAGCTGTCATTGGGCGGAAGGCAGGATACACCCTGGACAGGTCGCCAGTCCATCACAGGGCAGACAGACACAGTCACACACACACTCACACCTAGGAGCAATTAAGCATGTCCAATCAGCCTGACTGCATGTTTTTGGACTGTGGGAGGATACCGGAGTACCCAGAGGAAGCCCACGCAGACACGGGGAGAACAGGCAAACTCCACACAGAAATGACCCTGGTCACCCGGCCGGGAATCGAACCCAGGCGACAGCGCTATCCACTGCGCCACCATGCCGCCCTCCTTTTAAATAGTTTAACTTAAATTGACAAAACATAATTCTACACTTTTTTCTCATGGCCTTCTTTAAATCTGACACTACTGTTTTTCTTCTTTGTATTTTGGTCATTCTAACTTGTTTCACATCTTGAAAATACATAAAGCGCCTAATTTATCAAAGTTGCGTAAAAAGTGCGCAGATTTGACCTACTTTGATGACGTACGAGCTACTCTGCGTCCGATTCGTGAAACGTTATAGGACGTGGAAGCAACCGCGATTTGAGCGTAAACGACGAATCAGCTTCAGTCCTACCAGCACCTCATTTACATATCATTTACATGAAGCAGGTAAGGAACCAATAAAACGTCAGCATTTAGCGGCGAACTCTAATAATAAAACGAGTACAGGCAAATTTCTGTTTTCTTATTCGTCAGTTTCATCTCTGGTGTGTCTGTACGATCAAACTCACATCTGGTAGAAATGTGTGTAATTTTGAGCATAAATAATTTTACAGCCTTAAAAAAGATGCTTTATTTTCTAACAAAGGATTAACAAAGTAAAACTATTATTAATTCTATACATAATACCAAAAATAACTATAATATTAAACATTTTTAACTCATGTTTATGCAGTTGAAAGTGGATGTACTCATTTTACATGCATACTGATAAAAAACTAATGCCGCTATTCAGTGGTTCATTTAACCACATATTACACTGTGCTTTTGTTTAGTACTACGGACACTGTCCAGTAAACAAATAATACAGGACACATTTTAGGAAAATAAAGTGGATGTCTCTGTAGCTAGCTAGCTAAATTTCCCGTTCCACCTTAAATAGTGCTGCAGTCAGCTCTGCTGCAGTTCTGCTGCTCCATTTAAGGTGGAACTTGAAATTTAGTAGCTAGCTAGAGACATCAGCATACTAGTAGTGATTTTTTTGCTTGTTATGAAGAAAAGGACCATAACACAGTGAAACAACATTAAACTAAGATAATACAATGGTTATTGTATGTTTTAACAGAGAAAATACTTACATCTGCGGGTTTTTTGCGCAGCTATCTTGCCGGTTTTTCTTTTGTTTCTTCATAAGACTCCGTTTGGAGTGTGCCTCTGAAAAACCTCCATGTGGAGGACCATGTAGCCCTAACACTTCGCCCTATCTTTCTATCTCAACAAAAATCGGGACACCTTACCCCTAGGTGTGAACGTGAAAAACAGAGGGGTAGGGCTAAGTGGCTGGGGCGAGGGGTGAAACGGGATTGGGCCTTGAAGAGTTGCATACTGGCCATCCTTAGTTAGTTAGCTACTTTACCTGTAAATAAGCCATGATTACTAAGCACCTCAGTCTGGCTCTAAGGGCTGAATGTGCAGCACTCATCCTCAACCTCACCCTCATCCATCTGCTTTGCTTTTTCAGCGACTTGTGTGAGCAGTTCATCTCCCCATGTGGAGGCTGTAGGCAGTTCATGAGAGAAGTGAGTGCTGTCAGAGGCAAAAACATCAAAAGTTCAGTTAAATATGTAAGAGTCTGTAGAGATATCTGTAATTTGTAACATTGTGCCTGTCTTGTGGTCAGTTTGGTGCCAGCTGGGACGTGTATTTGTCCAAGCCGGATGGTTCCTATGTGGAGATGACCGTTGAGGAGCTGCTGCCCGGGTCCTTCGGCCCAGACGACCTGCAGATGAAGAAGGTTCATACCCTTCCAAATGAATTTTAATGACCTCTGTGAGAAAAAGAGGGGAAATGGCAAAAATGTCAGGAGAAAAGCAACATAAAGGTGCACGTGAAGCTATACGCCACAATGGCATGGGCACCAAGCTTCTGTGCTTAAAGGGGAACTCCACCGATTTTTCAAAAGTTGATGGTTAGATATATTCTGTTTTATGATAGTTTCAGGATAAAGTTTTGGCTTAAATTGTCTTTTAATCCATTTATTTTAATCCATTCATGGCGGAGGGGTACATGCAGGCCAAAACAGCCCCCGAACAAAACTAATTTTTTTCCGATTTATGACCATTTTACCAACATTACATATACAGACGCAGAAGACTTGCATAGGTTGTCTGTAAGTTTCTGTACAATTAATCGCTTCATGTGAGACCACTCTGAATGACTCTTTAATCTAAAAGACTGAAATATTCACAAATTTCAAAAAAATGGTGGAATTCCCCTTTAACACTTGCTAAAAAATAAAGAGAAAACTGCAACTAAACAGCAACATCTTGAAAGAAGCAGTTCCTGGACTCATAAATGTTACTTTAGTGTTAAAAGCCGGTTCACATTATGAAGTATTAAGAACATACTGGTTTTGCATGTAAACATTTCAGTTTTACAATTTGTATATATAATTTCATATGTACATTTGCAATCTTATTTAAGAGACATTCTGTTGTGTATTAAATGAAATGGAGTAAAAAGCTGTTTCTCTATTTCATCAGAAAACCTGATGTAAAAAGTTCTGAGATGCTTTAAACTGGGTTAATACAGTGTATCAGTGTTTATATATTAGCACCGTGTTAGTGTTTATATACAGGCTATGCAAAAGTTTTAGGCATCTGAGAAAATGAGAACTAAACAGCTGTTTATTTGAGCAGTAAGCATTTATTTCTCAAAAAAAAAAAAAACAGTATTAGAATAAATACAAATTAAAGGGTTCATATAATGAATGAATTTTGCTCACTTTTTAAAAACATAAGAGTTTTGTGTCATTATGTCAAAGAACAGCACACTTGCATATATCTGCCTGTGTTTCAGCCTGGACTGCTTTTTGAATCGAGCACAATACAGTGCAGGCAATCAGAACAGGTCATTTGCAATATCAGTCTTGAAGGCATAATAACAAAAACAGCCTGTTTAATTCTAAAAGATAAAGAGAGGTTGGAAAATGGTCAGGTAAAAATGGATGATGACTGATTTTGGTAAAGAAAACCATAAGTGGAGCTCAGGGGAAACCATAAAATACAAGAAAATGTAAGATATAGGCCCTTTAATACACAATTTCTTTTGTGTTATCAGAATCCCTTCAACCCAAATTAATTTGAAGTAACCCACAGGTTGTAAGTAGTAGTATGATATAGTTTTATGATTTATGATTTTAAGTTTGTGTTTAGTTTCCGAATGTCTTTTTTTCCCCAAGAACCATCTGTTTCAAACAGATCCTGTTTAAGAGGATTACAACGTTTTTGCAATTTAGCTAGCTAGTTATTAATTATACTCTACATTAAAAACTTTCCCATGATTACATTCACACGATACATTCCATTCCATTTAGTAATAATTTAGTGGATCATCTGTCACTTTTTGTACTTATTACGTCACAAAAAAAATGCGTTATTTTTTTCATGAACAAAAATGTTTTTTAAATTAAATTTGACATTTCTATCACAGTCTCATAAACCCCCTGCAATGCCACTACAAACCCCTGGTTGGGAAACCCTGGTCTAATAAAACTACAGGCAACTGTAATTTGTGTCAACTTTATTTAAAGTTAAGCATTATGTGGGAGACATGGAACAAACAACGTATAATCTTACAAATAAAATCTCTTCTTTTAAATAAAGGGGATGTATAATTAATCTCCCGAGGTCAATATCCTAAACCGATTTTCATACATCGTTGAGAGAATTAATAATTTAGTTGCAATACCATCCTACATTCAAATAATATTCGTACTACAGTATTTTTGAACGTAGGCATGTCGAGCATGGACAACAGAAAATGCAAAGTGCAATACAAAAAAAAAAAAGAAGTGAAGAGCATAAAAGTTACAACAGGTGGGATTTAAGGAGAGGAGAGACATGCAAGCAACTAAGTCAAGTAAGTCTTCCAAACTAAGTATATGGAAACCACGAGATTTCTTTGCATGCAAGTAAAAACATACTAGGAATGGGCAATATGACGATATTTAGACTACTGTTTTCGCCATATCGCCCACCTCTAATACACAATAGCACAATCATAAACTACATCCTGGATTCTGCAGGATTTTTGTTTTAGGGTTTAGTTTGTTCATTCAAAAACATATATAACCATATGCAAATGTTTTAACACCCTGGGTCAAATTATATGTGTTGATTTTCTAACTGCAAATAACACATCTGACATTTTTCTACAAATTTTAGTACATGATTTCTGTTTATTTGAATTTAACATACTGGAAAAAAATAAAACATAAAATATAAAATGTGCCATAACTTCTGCAGAGGCCACATTTTATGTTTTATCTTTCCTCCCCAATACATTAAAGACAGCAAATAAACAGTAATTGTGCATTAAATGTGTAGAAGTGTGTCCTCTGCAGAGGATTTGTTCTTATTTTCAAATATGTAATCTGTCCAGGGGCGGCAAAACTTTTGCATACAGCTGTTTATAACCCATCCCGAATAGCTTTTCCTGCTGTTTGCAAAATTGCTTTTTCCACCCAAGAAAGACCAGATACAGAGAAATTCTTAAAAAAAATGCTACATATTGGTCAATTTTCTTAAACATAGATGTTAAAAGCAAAAGATGACCAAGCCAGCTTTAATATTGATGTGAAGTTTTTAAATTATATCACCATTTTCAGTTAAATGAAAAAGTATCACTTGTCTGCATGTTGTACCTTTAATTAAGTTTATGAGTTGTAAAACAGCTGAAAGGAAAAAAAAAAACTTGCTGTTGACATACTGGAGTAATTACCCAGATCATTAACAAGCTGGATCTCTTTAGATTTAGGAAGGATTCCAGAAATGGAGCAGCAATCTACAATGGACATGGTGGACGCAATCCTGGAAGAGCTCCAACTTAGAGATTCGTCAGATAGTACAGAAATATACTACATAATGCTTTTAAGTATAGGACCAGGAATTTTTAAAATTACTCTTAAATTCTCCATTCTGATGGCTTTCTCCTCTTTCTCACTGGGCATAAACCAGCTTTAAGAAACTAGCTCCTACAGCATAAAGCAGCAGTTAAAATGAGGTCTAAAGTCATGTGGAAATTACATGGTTGTTGCAGCCCCTCACTAGCAGCAAAAAGCACACAGGCCACTCCTTTGAAGAAACTATAGTGATTTGGGTTCAGTGCACAATCCAGAATAACGTTTCTGTAAAAGTCACAGTTTCCTAATAAAGCCTTACACACTTTACACAAACAGTGTACCAACAATTATTTCAGGTCAACATCAACAACTCCTGCTATGTGTTATCATGAGACGCCCCCTGCAGGGCAGTCTAGACCAGCTGTTTTGTAGGCAGGAGTGAACACGGCCTTGCTTGTATGAGCCACTTCCAGCCCATTCATTTCTGAGGAGTGATGGAGTCCAGATCAGGCCAGGCTGGAACATTGTGCCTGAGAAGGGTGCCCTCCATCAGCCTCTCCATCCACAGGCTGAGTCGGTCCAGTTTGTGATGGATCTGCAGAGTGGATGCTCGTTGTCGGGAGCTGCTCCTGGACCTCACCCGAGAAGCTCCACCATCCTCGTCAGACGACCTGCTGCAGTCCGGCTCGTCGCCCGTGAACACAGGCCTGAAGAGGCAGAAGTATTTCTTATGGCCGTTTAGTGCCAGCACGTAGCCAGTGTAGTCTCGTTTACAGGAGGACGCGCCCTCTTCTTCCTCATCGTCCGAAGGTCTAGCATCGGGCACCAACTCTAAGAGAGTGTCCATCCACTGGATGTGCTTGTCCACATTCAAGAAAGAGTAGTGAAGAGTCTGAGATCTAGGAGAAGCAGAAATATTTTATGAATACAGTGCTATCGGATTTTACAGGCTTTAAGTGTACTTGGTCTGTAGCAATGAATATCTGGCGCGATTTTAACCAAAAAGTTTACACTCTAATCAATCAGATTCTATATATTAACAAAAACGTTATTTGGTTTGTAATAATAGTAAAACCCATTTTGGTCATATATAAAAACTTTTTTCCTTTCAAAAACATATAGAGCAGGTTCTCCATCATGGAAAAGAACAAATTAACCATGCAAAGAACATGCAAGCATTCAAACGGTTCCTGTGAGTTGTCATGGTTCCTTATATAACCATTGCCTTTACTAAAGAATCCTTGAAAAAAAAAAAAAAACCTTGTTAAAGGTACAGAGTTATAATAAATACTGCAACTAACCAACTGTGATCAATTAATCTATCAACTACGACCGTCTGTGCCACAAGGAAGTTCTTTGTTTATGGTGCAAAGACACAACAAAAGCCATATCGCCCTCAATGCTTCCTGCAGTCACTGACGACTAAGCGACTATTAGCTAATTACTTCCGTCCTAGTTATTTTTAAAATTTGTAGTTTGCTATTTAAACATAAGTATATAAGTTCCATAAATAATTTGATAATTATATAATAAAGTACATACAGTAAATGTGTTAAAACATTTAATTTAGCCTTTATTTTGTTCACCCAAACCATCTATTTTTGCTGTCTTAAGTGAATGCACTGTATCACTAGCAGTGCAATTAGTTTGGGAATTTACAGCCAAATCAAACCTTTTCTTGCCATTTTACCTGTTTTAATGTTTGGAGTCATACACTTGAGGTAGTACAGCACATACTGACTTGCTTTGCGCCACAGAGAACACAAGCAAAAGCTTCTTTGAGTGCCTCTATACTTAAAAACTGCAAAAACTCCTTTAATGCAGAATATGCTAGCATTTTTACAGACATGGTAATTCACTCAGGATTAATATAACAACATTATTTCTATGGTTTATTTTAGATCAGGTAAAAGGCGATGTCTTTACTGATGTGGCAGCACGTAGTCTGTAAAAATAATTCACAAGGCAGATTTGGACAGGACTTAAATCACAGAGAAACACTGGTATAAATGATCTCACCCTGTCCAAAAAGAGCTTTACTTCTAACATTTAAATAAGCTAGGTGGGAAAAATAATTCACATAAAATTACAACAATCTTTTGTTGTCGATGTCAATAACTGTGGGCCAAGCCAAGCACAATTAAGCAAAAAAAGACAAGAACAAGAAGAGCACACACACAAACCAACAAAGAAAACTGCCTGCCCTCACCCTGAGAAAGAGTACACTTCTTTGGCAAACTTCTTCAGCAGAACTTGTTTGGAAGCATCAGTGAGCACCAGCACCACGTTGATGTGTCCAGGTCTCAACCTCACCAGGTTGCTGGTGTAAGTCACATCAGTCAGCTCCGTCACCTCTACAAAGTTCTTCTTAGGAGGACGGCTAGAGAAAAAAAACAAAAATTAATGCTATTTGTGGTAGGATTGTCACAAGTTGTAAGGATTTGCTTAGGAAACCCTCAAAAGGGAAATTGTTCCAATGGAAATGTTTCTTTTTTACTTTCACTGTAAAGGATAGACTGACGAATCTATCATACCTTGTTGTGTTTTCAGCATTTGGAGAGCTCTCAGCTGTCTTTGGTGATTCATTGGCTTTCTGCTTGGGTGGCTTTTCCTCACCAGAGTCACTGCAAATTGGTCCAGCAGTTAGAGCGGAATCAAAGCTAAACTGTAACACCAAAACAAGTACAAAGCCAAACTCGATGAACCACACCTTTAATGAAATCCCCAACAGTTTCCAAGTCCTACCTAAAAGCCTGAATGATGACTGTTCCAAACAGAATGAAGAGAGCAGAGAAGATCAGAGACACAATGGGCATCATCTCTCGCCTGGGGGAGACAGAGACTTTTCTGAGTTTTGAGGTGTTTCAGAAGGTTATTGAAAAATACAAGAAAAAAGCATGCACACAAGATTTACTGTTTTTATTTAAACTGAAGACCGGATGCTTTCTGTTAAAAAGTTTAATTTCCGATAAACAGCTGATACTTGAATACGTGGGTTTTTCCATTCAGCTTGAGGACCGTTTCTTAATTGTATGTATGAGGACACGAGCGCAGCTTGTTCCAGAAACCTTACTTTCTGATGATGCTCAACTCTGGATTTTCAACTGTCAACTCTCACTTTTGACTCCTGCCAAATCCAGAGCCGTTGATAAAGGGATTAAACCATTCTAAATGTAGTTTACAACCTACTGCAACTAAGAGATTTAGTCCCATGATTCAGTGGTAAAGGCTCATATGATGGAAAATAATTTTTTTATTAACAGAGATTGAATTAACATGTAAACAATATTTCAAAACCTGCCATGTACTACCCAGAGTATACAGTCAATATATAGAAACTAAAAAACAGCTGAATTCACTGTTTCTGAAGAACTTTGCCAAAATTCATATCCCAATGACGGCTGTCTTAGCTCAACTGTATTTAATCTGATGAAGATCCTTTTCGAATGTTTCAGGTTTCATAATATATCATACAACAACAAAAGTTGTTACAGTGTACAGTATTATGAAGATACATTCAGGTCCATAATTTACTGTTTAAAGTAAATGTCAGTTACTGTTTGAGAACATAAGCAGCTACAGGTGAAACACAGTGGTTCCTCTCACACTTACCAGTTGGAGTGGAGAAGGTCAAAGTACATTTGAGAGAGATAATCATAAGCGGCATTTGCCCACTGAATTAGAAACATCTATAATGAAGAAAATGAGGAAAATTACTGATTGGAAATCAAAAGTACAACTGTACTAGTACTGTACTTGCATTGGTGAACTCTGTGAAAGTCTGACTGCACAAGCAGAGTTTTCACCTTGTTCAATATTCACTCCCATTTTCAAAGTTAGCTATGAAACTGAAAAAACCATGTACAGAAGACAACACCAGTGATATATGGTTGAATGAGTGGGCTACATCCATTTCCATAGTTAGGTTACTAACCATTTCTATGGCAGTGTTAGTTTTTGATGATTTGATGAGAGGATAATCCATGTAAGCACTGCCTTCATAGCACCGTCTACTTCTGAAACTAAATCTACATCCCTGTCTGACTGACTCAGGTATGTGGACACTCACAGAAGCGAACTCATTGTTAAGTTCAGGCAGCATGGCATCGTAGGTGAGGAATGAGGGATCTCTCTGCAAGAGCTCCAGCTGCTCATGAAGGCGGTGCTTATCCTCATCACTTCCATTCCAGCCACCTGTCACTGTCCGATACAGCACCTTACCTGCAGCACTCCGCCTCTCCAGAATTATCACCTACAGAAGGATGCGTACAAAGAAAAACAGAAAGAGGGAGAGAGCAGTACCGTAGATATTACAATTGATTCTCTTTCAAATTAAAAAGGAAGCAGAAAGCATTTCACAACATGAGGGTTAAATCTGCTTTTGAGTACTTTTGCTCTGACCTGGGGAGGACTCATGTCCTCCTTTTTGAGAAGGGTATCACAGAGAGGCTGCTGCTGCCGCTGATAGACATAAGCGAATCTCAGCACCTCTTTAGTGTTGGAGGAGGCAAAGTCAAAGAAAGCATCGTTCACTGAGACAAAAGCCTCATCCTCCCCCGTGATGAGCAAGACACAGTACCTGAAAGGATGAAAGGACATGTATATCTGGCACTTTTTAAAAAAAGTAGTAGTTCTAAGTAAGGATTTGAGAGTTCTCTGCAAGACCTATTCTTAAAAAAGTCATTATTTAGAAAAAAAAAAAAAAGAAGTCATTATTCTTAAAAAAAAGTCATTATTTAGAAACCTACATGCATCAGCTAGGCTAAAACAATTGCAGAAACAGAAAAAGAAGGTTTAGCAGAGGGTAAACTTCTTAAGCATTACAAACTGTGGATTTGTTTATGTCTAAAACCAGGAAAACCCAATGTGGAAAGAGAGAGATGAGTAGGTTTCTTACTTTCGGCGCCGGTGGAACTGTTTCACTGGACACAACTCATCAAAGAGCTTCTGGTTTACCAGCCGAGGCACCAGCAGGAAACGGTTGTTGGAGACAAACTCATCAATGATCTGCTTCTTCATTCCCCTAAACTGTGGGACAGAACAAAATAAGCTACTTGAAAGCCCTGGAGAATAAAGGGATATGCTCATACACACTACTGTTCAAAACGTTGGAATCACCGTTCAATGGTCTGGCTTGTTTTGTACATTTTTCTTGGATTTTATTTTCTTCCCTGAGGCCCATTTTTATTTGTGTAGGTTTATGCACAAAAAACATCAAAATTAATTTTTGCTCTGTTGCTCTAAAGGCTTAATCGTCATGAAGAAGCAACTCCTCCTTTTAAACTTTCCAGTGAATGTGTAGAAAAACCCCTGCTTCACTTGGTGCTGCATTGCTGATACACACGAGGAGAGGTAGTTGCTAGGATACGGACTAAAACAGCCAGAGCTGAAAGTCAAACAAAACGTACAGTTTCAATCTTCTTTTGCACAAGCGCTGCATCATATAACCATGAACATGCTGCACCAGTCATTATATTACAGAGCTAATTTCTGCTAGCGGGAATATTAGATTTTCTGTTGTATATCAGTATCAAGCTAACAGCGATGGAGCTTTTCTTCTACACTGGGTTCAATATCACTCGAGCCCACACACAAACGTTTGACAAACAAAGCCTGTAACAGACATTCAGTATAGTTAATCAATTAGTAAATACTTCAAGCTAAAAGCTTCACTTAGAATGCTACTGAATTCATCTGCCATTAGCAGTCTGCTGAACTGCTTGTTAAGTAAAACCATGTTCTGAAGTAAGCCTTTTGTGGCTTTTACTTCAAACACGCACATATACGACTTCTTCACCTTTTTGATGGAGAAAAAGTTCTCTGTCTGCTACTCTTTCGGCTCTGCTGTGGCGGTTTTGACTGTTTACAAGCTCCGCTCAGAAGAGAGAATTCATCAACTCATCAGAGCGCATTGGGAGCTTATGAAAACAGAGCTCCTCTGTTTCTGAAAAAACCTCCAGTGAAACTTCAGCTTGTTTGACTAAATTGCAGTGATGGTATTTCAAAGTGCCCACGATAATATTACTGGGCGCATTGCATATTGTGGTATGCTGAATACCGTCATAAGTCTAGTCATAAATTTTGATTAAAAGGGGACAAAACCCCCTTGCTGCAATCTTTCTGACAGAAGACCGTGTACACCAGCATTTCACAAATCCAATCCTTCATAAAATGAGTTAGTTGACACTGGGCAGTAGGTGTTACCTGTATGACATCTGCAGGTTTCTCTGTGTTCTCCTTAAACAGGAGCATGGTAGGAGCGTATGTGTTGATGTTGAACTGCTGCAGGATGCGTGTCGTCTCAGTCAGGCCCTGGTCTACGTACCCAAACCTCACAAAATCCCGATAAGCAAACGCTGTGAGCTACAAGCAGAAGAGCAAACCAGGACAATTTAATACCCAGAAATCAGTCACATGTGCATATCTGAACTTATAATATTTGAGTCAGTGCATTTTACAGCATGAAAATAACCTCTTACCTTATACAGTAAAGGCACTGTAGGCACTGTGTCAAATAGCAGCACGCTTGGTTTGTTCTCTTCACGCCAACCGTTCAAAAACTGCAAGTAGTTATCATCTGTCACCTTGGGAAAAAGTTCAGAACATTTTTTAAATTGTAAAAATAAAAGGCATTGTTATTATGACCAAAAGTTCTTAGCATTGTTCCACACTTACATGCTAACACAAACTGCCACAATAAGAGCAATTTATCACTACTCTCCAGCACTGGGATCCATCACCTTCTAAAGCGATGGAGTAGCATCCAGTACAGTTTGAATAAGCTGAAGAGACATTTGTGATCCAGAACTGATCATCCTACATCAGTATCTGACCTCACTAAAGCTCTTATGGCTGAATGCAATCTAATTGTCACAGCAATGTTTCAACATGTAATGTGTAAAGTCTTCCAAGAAGAAAAGAGGCTGTTAGGGCAGCAAAGGGGGACAAACCTCCTATTCAGATATCAGGAAATACAGGATAAGCAGATGTTTATATACTTTGACATACAGTGAACTTTGGATAAAGATCTAACCTTCTCCACTAGTCTCTGTGGTAGTAGGCTTTCTATAAACTGCCTCAGGTACTCCCTGGATATAGCATAATGGAAGAAGGTCACTTTGCCATTAATGAGCCCCAGAATAGAGGGGGTGCGGTGGGCGCCAAGATGGTTCGCCAGCCGCTTTTCATATCCAATGTCCACTATACCAATGCCCACACCTAAAACCAAGACAAAAACAGATGTTAAAAGTACACGCACAAACGTCAGAAGTTTGTGAAAATAATAAAAGAGCATCTTCAGTTTTTCTTTTTATAAAACTATTCTTTAAATTATACTGAACAATAGGGCTGTTAATTGAGAAAAAAGTCATAAATACTGCAACACTTGGATAAAGAAAAAGTGAGTCCGAATTTACCTAGATGAAGAGCTAATTCTCTGACTTAGAATCGGAGGCACTGACCACATGTACACAGTGTCATATCTACTATGCGTGAAGCTGGCCATCAGTATTTTGTGAGATGCATTACGATTGGTTATATGCATGACCATGTGTACACACTTTCTCGCACCAGTTTTTCTTGTCTGATGGGAAACCAGCTTTTGCAAGCAGTTATCAAGTTTTCTTTGAAAAATTTAACAGCTATTAAAGGAGACAGGATGTAGCCCTTTTTTAAATGTCATCCGTCCCTTCACGGCCCATAAAAATAAGAGTTTGTGGTTGGTTATTTTGCATGTCAGTCAGATGTCCCTTTACTGTCAAAGCAGGCAGTTCTTGGGAATAGGGAGCAATAAAGGCTCTTGACAATGGACAGACATCTGGCTTATGAGACTACTCTAGCAGCGGTAAAGGGGGTATGTTTAGAAGACTCAATAACATGTGTAGGGCTGCATGATATGGCAAAATACTAGAGATGGACGATGATATCTAAATCAAATCAGTATATCTGCTTTAAAAAAACAGATCAGCATCAGATAGATATTTAGATTTGACCAATATTTCAAACGTATACCTACATATATATGACATTTTTACACTCCATAAGAGAAGAACGTTTAGGCAGTGCTACTGTGTACTAAAATGAAAGGAGGCAGCAGTACTGGAACTGTGGGCCAATGCAAATATCCAACATTTTTCATGTACATATCTGCTCATGCAGACACAAACATTTTTTAAAAACACAGGAATTGGAACTACATCTGCCTGGATTCGCCTTACGAAGAAAACTGACATTTATAAGTAGAGGGTTGCAAATGCATGTCAACATTTTAGCAGCATTGACTCAACATTCCACTCTTCCAGAGTACAATAAATACATGATTAAATATTGGTTTGAAGTATCAGTGAAACTTACTATTATTGCATCTGTAATTCTACAAGAATAAATGTTACATTTCTTTGTAATGCTAATTTAGGTAGACGTAGTCCTAATTTCTACATTTTATAAGTGTTTGTGTATAGGTGTTGCCAGATTACATGAAAAAAAAAAAACAACAGATATTGGCATCAGCCCAAGATTCCCATATGAGTGCATACAAAATATCCTATGGCAATTATTTTACTACAAATTGCAACTATGATATACCATCTAATATATTCAAAACACATCAGTTTATGTGATGTGTTAAGGTTTGGCTGGCATTATTTTTGACCAAAATTATTTGTTTGTGGGATCATATGAATTCTTTGACTCATTCAAACACCCGAAGAACATCTATGACTA
The DNA here is from genome assembly GCF_904425465.1 of Colossoma macropomum. NCBI lineage: Eukaryota > Metazoa > Chordata > Actinopteri > Characiformes > Serrasalmidae > Colossoma > Colossoma macropomum. The sequence goes on from NW_023494810.1 coordinate 23,956,871, forward strand.
TTCAGCATTCTCAAAGTAAATGATAAATCATTGTGCAAATGGTCAGGCTGATAGCCCAATAATGATTACGGAACAATATATTGTGTCCCAACTGAAAAGCAAACTACAAAAAGTTTTTTAAAGCATTGTGCTGATGTTGCTCTTCAGATAGTTTCATTAAATATGTTTTAAAGCACATACCTAAAGCCTCCAGCTCCTGAATTGTTTCTTTCCATATTGGCTCAATATGGATGCAGGTGAAACACCACTCTGATGTTATCTTTATTAGGTAGGGCCTCTTGAAGCTATCCGGCACCACCTCGTTCATGTAATGCTCATAGCGAAGAAGGTGCTTGCTGTCTGTGAAATCTCGTGTCGACTGTGTGAAATGAAAGAAGGACTGGTCGAAGTAAAAGCTGTCATGGAAGTGCCGGAAGCCCTGTGGTGCCTGACCGTGGTGCTGGTTCTCGTCTGTCTGACCAAACCAGTCATAGTTTGCTCTCCGCTCCTCATTTGACAGAATCTGCAGAAAACAAGGAAGATTAAATGTATATACAAGCGTCAGAGAAAGAGAGTGGACATTCTAATCCTTTAGATGTATCAGTTTTGTTTAATATTCTAGGATTTTAACTTAATAGTACTATTTATAGAGTGTCTTCCTCAAACTCAAGGACAAGGTCATTGTTCTCAAAAGAAGTAACTTACGGGCCTCTGTGGTGTCCTAAAATATTTATTTGGCCAAATATTATGCCAAGGATCTTCAGATAACATGTCTGTATGGCAACTTACCTCATATGATTTAGTAATCTTGATAAACATATCTTCTGCACCTGGATCTTTATTCTTGTCTGGATGCCTACAATAAAGCATAATGCATTTAACATGCTAATGGGAAAATACTCCTGGGCTACACATTCTGATCGTGAACTGCAAATTGGTACCTTTGCTCATCAAAAGGATCAGAATTAAATACAAATTAAAATTTGCACCATCCTAGCATCATTACTTACCACTCCCTGGCAAGCTGCTTGTACGCCTTCTTGATTTCAGCTTGACTGGCGTGTCTAGACACTCCAAGGACTGTATAAGGGTTGAATTCAGAAGCTGCTGCTGCATTATCTAACAGTACCAGAAGAGCAGACAGCCAGAATAACCGCTTTAAGAACGGCTTCGGGTCAGCTCCCATCTTCTCAGACTTGGGCAGGGAAGCTATGGAAAGAACAGAAACCAAAACTCTCACCTCAGTCATCTGATCTAATGCAGAACAGGACTAACTAGGGTAAAGTGTAATGAAACTGAAAGCTCTTTTTGAGGTTCTAAACACGACATAAATGACATCTCATTAAACCAAAAAAGAGAGAAGCCAGGACTGACAATGACAGTCACTGAGGGTTCAAACATTAACTTAGTTTTTTAAAATGTCAGTCAGGCAGCTCTAAAACCAGCTTCTCTGACACATTTTTCAGGATGACAGGGCTTGCAGAGCTGCAGTCCCCTCTCTATAAAAAGCGTGTTAGCTTATTAAACAGCCAAAATGACTGAACTGCCCATCATTTCATGCTACAGTCATATTTAGCAGCTAGCTGTTCTAGCGAGCGTTACGTGAAACGACAAAACCGAACTCGAACAAGACACACCCTAACACAACAGGCATAACTCAAAATCTGAATAAATACGACAAATTATTTAAACTGGAGAACAAATTTGACAAAGTGCCTACGGCTGGCAACTGCCCGGGAAGGTAGCTAACTAGGTAGGTAGCTAGCCTAGGTAGCCTAGCCGGCAAGAGACGGTTAACTTTAGCCGGCAAGCTTAGCATGATAGACTTGGATGCTTTGGCCAAACAGGACTGAAATGACGGACACGACACAGCAGCAAACGCTCTGAAGACGACAAACTGAAAGGAGGATACTGTCAGAACCTTAATTCGAGCTCTTTGCATAATCGTAAACAGTCAAATTTCAGCCGTGAAGCTTCCAGGTCAGACCCACAGAGGGCCCCGATGCTCTCCGGCAGTTTTCCTTATGTTTCCCTGAGGGAGGGGAATGGAGGAAATCCACACTTCACGATAAAAGCCCCACGGACACTCAGAAAACAACAAAAACACACCAGTCTAATTAAATCACGCTCTGCCTTTAACACAAGTGCATTCACTGCCATATAGGCAATTTAGGGGCCAGAATAGCTCGACACTGATTTGAATAAATTAATTGCTAATAAAATAACATTCCTGCAGGGGCGTAGCCAAGGGGTGGCCAGAGTGGCCTGTTTCATTCTGACGTCTCATGACGTTTTTATATCAGTATTTAAATCAGTCAATCTTTATTTAAGTGTAGCCGAGCCTATACAGAAATCAGGGGCTGAAGACATAGGAGTAGTGAAAAAAATTAAATTGTAAAAACATAACAAATACTTTGATAAAAACATATCAAAATACATTAAAAATATATTAATAGAAATGAATTAAACAAACAAACAAACAAATAAATAAATATTAATATGTAACAGTGAAAAAATAGTCTGCCATCAGAGCAATTAGCAGTCAGTCATGATCTAAGGTAATCAGTGTATCTCACAGGAGAATGAACGCTGCACAAAACCTTAATGTTATTCTTGTTCATTTTGCTTTTGGAAGCAGTTAACATTAGTTTTCTACATTAAGAGAACATTTAAACTGCATTTACTCTACATCAGTCTATTACTGTATTTTTTGTTACACATTGTGGTTTATGTGAATTACTGTAACATTACTGTAACTGAGGGTTTTAACAGTGTTCTGCAGAGAGCAGAAATAGTACAGGAAACAAAACATACAATATATTTCCCATGTAACATTATAACCACACTACTAATTTGGCCTGTACTCTTCAGCAGAGCTGCTTTGTGAACTACATTATTTGAAGTAGGCTATATGACTGTAAGATAAGTTAACTCAAAAAATAAATTTATCATTTATCATATTACCTAAATACTGTTCACAGATGAGCACATGTGTGTGTTTGATGATGCAGGCTGGAATTCATCCACTCAGAGGTGAATCCAGTGGTGGGTTTCTGCTAAAGGTACAGTAGGTTAGCGTGTTACCCAGACAAATATTATGCTCATGATACTCATGATGTTACCTCACACCTTTTTGTCCCTAGCAGTCTGCCATCCAAATAAATCACTAGGTCTAACCTGGCCACCCCACTGAAAACCTTCTTAAACACCCCTGCCTGCTTGTCTCATATGAAAAGAAATACTAGTATATGACTATAGAACAATACAACTTGTATATTAAGTCCCCTTGTGTATGTCCTCCCCCTGATCAAATGACAGGGCCAGTTTTCATCTCAACAAATTTACTGACCAGCTATGCTCTAAATGTATGCATCATTATCCTGTACATGCTAAACTCATGCACAAATCACATGTATAGTATTACAGGAATATAATACGTATGCAAAAATGCTAAAGATCATTATTATGCAGTACTACAAGATCATATAGTACTACTATAAACCTTTGTCTATGGGATGAATGTATATTTTTAATAAATATTACTAAATTACTATTACTTAGTTAATATTAACTAAAAATATTTTAGTTATACTTTAACCGCAGTTCATTTATAGACAGTGTATATATTTATATACACTGTAGTATAGTGCTTTCACATAAACCACCAACTCTCCAACTACTTTATTACAATACCTGCCATGCTGCTGTAGTTAGAGGCTGTATAGCTCATGTGTTGATGCATAGCTTGTGTTAGCCATCCTCTATCCCTACATCAATGATCCGTTACTGAATCCTGAATTTTTTAATTTTTTTTTGAACTGTTGGCTGGATGGCAATCAAATCCTCACAGCAATGTTCCAACATCTAGTGTAAAGTCTTCCCGGAAGAGTAGAGACTATTACTGCAGCAAAAGGGGATAAACTCCTTATTAATGCCCTTGATCCCTTGATTTCTGAAGAAATCTTGCTTGAGCAGGTGTCTACAATCATTTGGACATATATTGAAGGTCCTAATGCTCATGTAATGGTCAATGAGGCAAAGTACAAGAAATGTGTTTGTAATACAGTGGAAGGTGAGTATATTTTGTAGATATATTGATAGAACCTATTCATGGACTGGAATTCAGGTGGCTGACTCTAAAATGTAACAGGTTCTCAAGAGGTCTTGAAACTAAAAGGTATAAAGATACACTTAATAACATTTCCCAGAATAAACTTTTACAGACATACTGGGTAAATGTGACTGTCACCCCCAAGTGGTCTAAGTATTGTCAAACAGATTAAAGTTGAATACCAAGGTGGTTTGATATGAAATGATACACTGTAGCGTAACATACTGACTTGGTTTTCTTTACAGTGGTGGTGATAGGAACCAGAGGTCACAATGTCTACAACACAAATATTGCCATTTTACGGTTCATCCAAAATTACCAGTGAACCTACATGACCTAATATCAAAACTACCAAAAAAACAATGTCTTGGGTGTCAGGCAGCATATTTGTTTCATTTCAGAACACTCTGAATGAATTTGTTTATATCTTAACCATTTAATTATGTAGAAAAATGCACCAAAAAAAAAAAAAAAAAATTAAGAATTGCCCTTTAATTTTCTTCTGAGTGCTGGTGCTCATTTAGAGTTTGGGTCCCAATGTTATACAGGCTATTTATACAGTGCTGTTGGCCCGACACCAAGACAACAAAAAACACCTACAAGCAAGAGAAAAGGCTACGACTAGGGAAGATGATAATAGACAGAAAAATGACAGAAAAAGACAAATCCAGACACTGGACAAAATTTCACTTTTAAAACAGCCCGTTTATTCATTTAGTTTTAAAAAATAAAAAATAAAAACTAAAAAGGACTATTTCATTGTCGCTATAAGAAACAGTACGGAAGCACTGAGAGTCTTTGAGCCTTTCTAGCTCTTCAAGTATGTTCATTCTGTTCACGATTTGGAGGGAGTGCCTCCATGAGAGCAGGCCAACAGGGGCACGGGACACGGGGCTAGAGATGAGGAGGCGAGGCGAGGCAGCCTGGGTTTTCCACAGGCCAAGAATGCTCCTATTCCGTGGCCCAGTCCGTTAAGGCCCAGCTAATCAAACTCAGGAACTCATGTGCACCAACATAACTCATCTGTTCCTTCATCCAGTGATGACTATGCAGAGGTCCTGTCAGCAGCAAAGGATCATAAAGAGGAGAAAGAAGACTGTGACGTAAAGAGCACACAAGCAGAAAGAAAGGCGGAAAAAATTGGAGAAATACAGACTGTGAGATGAGAAAGAGAGGAAAATATGGTTAAGGAAAGTAGAGACTAAAAGCACGGCGGACAGCTAATCTTAAAAGGGGGGGGGGTGAGTGGTGAGAGTGACCAAAGTTATGCTGATGAGGAGGATATATGTGCTGTTTGCATTCAAAACACTCTGATGTTATTTCCGCGTTGCAAAACCAGATCCCAGTTATTTGCATAAATGTATATTCTGACGATAATTACAAGGACATCAAGCAACACAACTTGCATCACTTTCAACAACAAAAGAAAAGAAAAGAAAAGAAAAGAAAAGAAAAGAAACTCAGCATTACAATATTTCCTGTTGCTGGAAAAAAGGTCTTCATCAAAATGTAAACAAATTCACTCCTTGGGTAAGGAAATAGCAAAAAAACCAAAAAAAAAAAACCAAAAAAAAAAAAGTCTGAGATCTCCCTTCATATCAGTCTCCATTGAGCCCCGTCCCTCTGAGCTCAGAGCAGCTGAGGCAGCGCACCAGTCTCTGCCCTCTTTGTTACACCCCGCTCTTCTGTCCCTTCATTATGTGAGCTCTTCCCCTGCAGGTCATCTTGGGTGCAGCAGGAAACGGTCCAGATACAGTGACAAGGCCTCCCAGTTCCGCCAGAGAAAGGCCAGGAGGATAACTAGGAGCAAGGTGGACAGAGTGCGGCTGCGCGTCTTCATCAGCGGGACCACGCAGTTTGCCACTGTGGAGACGAACACCAGCAGGACCGCCATGACGGCTAGAAGTACATTGATGAGTTTCCCAAGTAAAGTGCGTGCCGTGGCGTTCTCCAAACCTTCCAATTGGACCACCTGCTGCTGTTGCTGCTGCAACTCCATCTTAGATATACGTGTTTGGCAGGCCTCCAGTGCTTCCTACAGACAAGAAGGTACAAATACATTTAACATATATGAGGATAAAACAGCCTGACATAAAAACAAACCTTCTATTCAAACTTGCTTTTTTAGACACCATTTTAACATGATTTTTTTTTTTTTACCGTTTTCTTGTTTATCACTGTAAAAGGTTTACTGAGACAGCTAAAAAGCCATTTTTAGGGGCTGCCACATTAAGACTGGCAAATGGAATGTCTGTGCAAATGTTTTATGTATCTAGATACTAAGCGTGGGCATTACAGCAAAAATATAACATCACAACACTTAAAGCTACTCTATGTATGATTTGGGGATTTGGCAACCTCTCTGGTGGAAATGTATAATTGTAAGCTACATGCAGAAGCACATTTTGTAACACTGAAGGACGTGTCTTCAGAGGATGCAAGTAAATAACCTACCATTGTTATCATATCTATCAGTATAATGTTAATTTTGCAATTGAGACCTAAACACTGTGCCAGACCGTCTTTGACACTTTGCATGTGACACTAATACACAAAGACGTATGATATGGTCTGAAAAACTCCCACCAAATCTGACCCGACAACTCTGACTTTTAATTATTATTTTAGGCTTTACAAGATGACTCGCATAAGTACACACACACACCATATTTTAGCATGTTTTTTCCCCCCTTGTGACTTCCTTTAAAGCTGTGCTATATAAGATTTGAAGACATTTTTACATTACACAATACATGTCACAACATTCAGTTTTTCTGAGGTTTGAAAACCACAATGACTTTTGTTTAAGCTTTCACACACTGCACTGAATGTAATTCAGTTAAACAGGACTACTTATGCTCTTTTTGTCCATTCCTACTAGATAGTGATACAGGATTGAAGGAAACACCTCAATACAGAGAGTTAAGTACCTGTATGTCTCTGGCTCGTTCGTAAGACTGGTATGCGATTTTTTCCTCCATGCTGGCCAACTCCTGCTTCAAATTTAAAATTTCATTCTGGTGAAGTTCTGTAAGATCATTCAACTGCTCCTCTAGACGTTCACACCTGTCAATGCACAAATGCAAACTGGTAAACACAAGCTTTGAATGTGGAAGTGATGTGTCTTAATTTGAAAAGGGCCATTTTCCTATATTCTTCTTGAATTTTATTTTTTTTTAATTTATTTTTTTTTCCACTTATAACCAGGCAGACTTAGTGATTCTGGGGCTCTAGACAAAAGACCGGAATGGGAGCCTATTGGATGCACATTTTCAAATTAGTTGAGACCCTGGGCTCCTGAACAACGCATACATCTGCACTGCAAAAAATGTCCTAAAATAATCAAATAATCTTAAATATTATTTAACTACTTTTTCACTGGTTTTAAGTAATTTTATTAAGTTAAATTTTCACTATATTGGCAGATAATTCTGCTTGTTTTAAAAAAATATCCTATATCTGCCAAAAAAAGTTATATAATTTGGTACAGAGTAATGCAGAAATTAAGCAATCTCACTACTCAATCCTATTTCCAAGAAGTAATCAGTGATTCCATTACGGTTTGAGAGAACTACCTAGTAATTAGTAACAGATTACTTTGAGTTACTTTAACTGTAGCTACCCACACTAACGTTAACACTAGCATTATGTACAGTATTGTGTTCTGACTGAAAAAATGAAGTTCACTCTGGGAGTGAAGTGACAAACTTTTTGCTTTCCTCCCTCTTTTTTTGTTTTTCTGCTGCACTTGGATTACTTTATTTGATTTTCCTTCTCAACACTTAAAACTTCCTCTATATGATGCATATTGACGGTTAACTGCCTTTTTCATACCAGTCTGCCTTTATGCAGTTGTGTCATCATGTAACAATGCAGAATAGACCACAATAATCATGACTGATGGTTGGGGCTGCATTGAAACTGCTGAAATCAATCGCATCAAACAGATATTCTATGTATTTTAGAATAGGTTATTTAATATCAACATTTACAGAATATCCATTTATATGTTCATAGAGCCCTTGGCTCATGGGGCCCTAAGAAGCTGCCTACTTTTGTTTAGTGCAAAGACCACCCCTGCTTATAACATACATGTGGTTTTATGAACTAACAAGATATAATTAATTTATACAAGAGCATTTTCCAACATCTCTTTATCCCCTAGAATTAAACAGGGTGTTTTTGTCGCTGTGCTTTTAAGGCTGATATATGAGCTCTCTTCTGATTTGCTGCCCTGTATTGTGCTTCTTTTAAAAAGCAGTCTGGGCTAATTCACTTCCTGTAACTTCAGCATGAATTAGCAGGGCTTAACTGCTGTAGGTGGCTGGACAGGTGGGTATATGTAAATGCTGCTTAGTTGCAGCTTAGCTTAAATACAGAGATCGTATGGACAGGGGAGTGAATGGTATGTTGTTAACTTTATCAAATGTTTGCAAAGAATATCAAATTCTCCTGTTTCAAAACTCATTCATTCAAGAAAATTCTTTTTTTTTTAATGACAGGCTGTAGTACTAGCTTCTGTAGTAGCCAGGGTATGTTTGTGTATGTTAGTGTATGTTAAATTCAGATTCATAGCCTGCTTTTTATTTTATTTATACCCATATTCTTGTTTCTTTGTTTATGTGTGGCCAGATGAATGGATAATGTAAATTTAGATAAAGTTTAGACCTGCCAACCTGAACATAAAAGAAACTAAAGTTAATTCAAATTAAATATGTCTCTCAGCCCTCCCAAGTATGTGAGTGTTCCTAGGGGGTGTGTACCTGAATCGCTCTTCTTGCAGAGCCTGCATGATGAGGGTGTAGTCCCTCTGATAGTGGCTCTTCAGGCTATCAAATGACTCGTCCAATCTACTCTGGTTTTCTCTCAGCTCCTGAATCTCGTGAAACAGTGCATCGAAGCCTGAGCTTTGGCCAAGCTCCAGGGTGTTGCCTTTGGAGCTAGGGGGACCTCCTGGAGCCCCTGTGGTGCTGTTGGCCCCCCCTGAACCTGAAGTGGCACTGGAGCAGTCGTCTTCACTGCCATACTTGGGACTGGACTGCAACTGGCCAGGTGCCAGGGCTCTAGCTCCTGACGGCCCCGCCCCCGACATGGTCTCATCACCCTGAGTCTCATCCAGAGAGTCCTTCAAGGCTGAAATGTTGTCCGCGCTGCCAAACTTGTTGCGAATGAGAGAGGCAAACTCACGGGGTTTGGACACCACGGCACCCGCTGCTGAGTGAGTGGCCTGGGAGAAGCTGGAAAGGCCACCCGTCACCTGTAACAGAGAAGTGATGTTATAAAGCAAGGACTTTTATGACTTTCAGTAACTCATAAAACCATAACAACAACCTCAATAAAAATAATAAAAGAAAGCAATACTAACATGACATTGATGCAAACTGCATGCATAAATCATCTCAATTGCCTCAAGAGTTAAGTAATCTAACACGTAAATGTTTTCCGTTCCTGGCAATGTGTGACGTCTACAAAAACGTATCAAAGTACAACACATAGCTAAAATGACGGAGGAACCCATTTAAAGCCTGAAATGTATCTATTTTTTGTCCATAGCAGTATGTCATACAGTATCAAAAAAACACATAAGCAAGTCTATTTGACCTTAACAGCTCAGAGACAAGAAAAGAAGACAGTGGTAACATATCACACTGCATATCTTTGCTTAGTTGTTTATATCAGGTTTGCCAAGCCTTGTTCCTAGAGATCAACTACGCTGAGCTGACTTACAACAATTATCTACTGCCCTTTGCCCTAATAAGCTGCACCTGAAGACCTTGCTTAACTGGATCAGGTGCATCACAAAAGGGTTGTGACCAAAGTCTGCAGGGTGGTGGATCCACACAACATGGCTGGGCATGTCTAGGCTTCCTGAAGATTTATGAGTGTTACCTCATGACTTTCTGACCCTCAAATAATACAGCATCATTTACAATATATTTTTATATATGTCTGATGTGAAATGCTCTGCTGAGTCAAAATTGTTCACAGTGGTGCTGACAAGAATCAAACGTTTGAAGGGTTTAATGCTCTAAAAGCTACCTTACAGAACTTTTTCCATTCCTTTACACAAAATGGTTCCTAATACACTGCCTGATGCCCGAGACAAACTTTTACGATAATGTTTTTGCACAAAACATTTTTTAAAATACACTCACTCATACATGCAGCTTGTTGTGAGGAAACTTAATACCCAAAGAAAACTTTTTATCTTGAGATTTACTGCTGTTTTGCCATAATAAATAAAACGGCTTTATTTGTGTTGTAGACATTGGTTCCACCACTGTGTAAAAAATCCAAGTCCGTGAGTTTCTCTACAGTGAACCATTTCGCATCAAACCACTCTGAATGACTTTATGTACATCTCAATCTTTGAACTATGCAGTCATGTTGAAAGATTGGCAGATTTCTCATGTAAATGAATACATTCACACCACAACAACCCATAACTATATTTTACATAAAGTCAGTAGAAAGAGCTCTACCTTGGCCCCAACGTCCTTTAGCCCTTGGTGCATGTCCCGTAGTACATCTTTGGGCTGACGTGGTATCCCGTTGTGCTCCACCTCCCTAAGTTTGCGGTGATAGTGCTCCAGCTTCCTCTGCAGCTGCTGGATGGTCTGAGCTGATTTCTGGTTCTTCTTCTCAAACACCTGCTTGATGCGTGCGCTCTGCTGTTTGTCAGCATTGTTGGCCAGCTTCAGGTACTCAGCCACATTGTCGTCACGGGCAGTTTGCTCGATCTTGATCTGTTCAGTCAGCTTGAGGATCTTCTGCTGCAGCTGGGCGATGGCCTGCTTGGTACGTTGTGGGTCTGGGGTGCCGTCCACAGAGTCCACACCATACGGGCCACCGTCCGAGCTGCTGGACAGAGCGTTGGGTGATACAGCTGGGCCGGTCACCTCCAGACGATCCACCTGAAAGAAAGAACAAATAGAAAGAAAAACAGAAAGGTGGTGTTGAAGATCAAGATTAGAGTAGAATTGAGACAGAAGACAAAAGAAACAGAGATAAACCATCAGATTCAGTCAAAATTAAAACACAACTGCATGTATATCTTTTTGACACTAGCAATACCACAGTACATATAATTCTACACACAAAACAGCTTGCACATCGATTTTACCCCCCTAGCTCACTGTCATATAAAGTACCCTCTCTATTCTTCATTAGTAGAGTCATTCCAGCTCTCATACACCCTCACTAACTGAAAAACCACAGTAACTGACTGAGAAGTCACCATAAGTTTGAGCTCGCTCCCGTCACAAGCCATAATGGAGAACCCTGCAGCCGCCCTTTCATATACTGTATCTGTGGCCCTGCAGTTGTGGAGAGACTATTGACTGTTTGGACCTCTGCACTATGACAAGAGTCCTCAAATGCTCAGAGATAATGGCTGAAGCTCATATCACTGATAAAGAACTGGCATACTGCTCTACATCAAATCTGGAGGAGAAAGAAATCAGGAAATGCTCAGATCAAGCAATAATAAAACAGAACAGTAAAAATTATTAAATTCATTTGAAATATAAATTTTAAAAAGAGCTACTTACAAAATCATTAGGAAATAAATTGTGTGAAATGCTAAGGATAGACATGTTCTGCTTGAGTTGAACTATGACCATCCACACAGATGAACGCACACATGCAGAACAAAAAGATCCAACCCAGTTATCAGGAATATTGCCTTCATTAATCAAAAGATAAGACAGGAACACATCAGCCTTCCAGTAAATGAACCAATGTGCCAAAAGCACCAACTCGCTTTCTCCAAGTACACTGAGAAAAATCAATAAACCAAAGCTTTCATCAAAACAGAAGGCCTCTCTCTACTCTTACTTAGCTGAAGTCCAAGATAACACAGCCATATACTTCATGAAGGCATAAAAAGCAAATTATCCTCTGGACAGAAATCGAGAGGTAGATCTGATTATCTACTGAATGTAATGCTAGCCTGGGTTACAGTCGGTCAGAAGGAAACCGAGGGAAGGGAGGGAACCACTGACACAAAGAGTCTATTGCCTGGCCTACAAAAGCTTTCATAGTGCTACTGCAACCCTTCTGATTTGTCTTGAACCAACTACTGTGAGTATATATTACCACATTTATAATTAGATGCCACATAAATTGTTAGTATGCGGTTTGAGGTCATAAAACAGACTTCAATTCCAAGCTCTGTCTTGCCCTATGCAGAACAAGTGACTGGTGTTAAGGGACTTGTAAGGTAAAGTAACTGTCTAGTTTAGAATTTTGTTTGGATTTGATTTGCTATGCAGTTGATCAACAAGACCCAATTTGTAGTGAGATTAATGTAACAACAATAATAACAATAAGTATTGTGCACAGTGCACCAGTATATACTGTATACTGCATGCTACTCATCATCAGTAGTATACAGTACAGCATTCAGTATGCAATAAAAGCTGTGTACCATACTACAGAGCAGGGGTATGACTGCACTGCCAACATCAGCAACTAAGCCAATCAGACATGCAAGACCCACCCCTTTTTACTTTAGTCAACCCCAATCACTGCTTAGCAACCAGTGCTAACCGCTTTTCAGCTCTTTAGCAGAGCGCCTGGATATATTTTGGTCAAAACATGTGCCTGGGTGACTTCTAAAAGTCACGTGTGCTAAAAGTTGAGCAACTTCATCTATATCACACATTAACAGTCTGTAATCTGAGCTGGTTTGACTGACTAATAATAAGCAGTGTGACTCTACACGAGTGTGTGAAAAGCTAATGCTGTGCAGATGGTTCAGCTGAAACTAACTTTAGTAAGTAAATGTTTTAACCATGTTACCTATGCAATCGTTACCTTAAACGTTGCACTGTATACAGTAGCTTATTTTCTTTCTTTTTGCTGTCAATGACAAATCCATGCAAGGTTAAATTTCTGGCTTTTAAAAAAAGCTTGGGGCTAACCAGGCTGGTGATGTCCTTCTGAAATGTCAGTGGTTACGACCCTTTGAAATGACTGTACAAAACTTTGGTATATAGTACATCACAAAGCTAGCTCTGCCTACATGCTAAAATATTCGGCTAGAGTAGTCTTGGCATCTTTATCCAGATATTACTGTTATGAAGCAGACTGATATCTACACTTAAATTATTTTCATTAGTGAAGCTTTCCACCTACAACAACCTTTTTACCCTAGCAATAGTGACAGGTACAGTAATGACAGATAGGTCAATCTCAATAACTGTATAAATAAAAGACGGTGTATGATCCATCACAGTACTAAAAATAGCGATAGGACTACATTATATAGATTTCTATATACTAAATACAATATTTTTGACCGATTTACTGGCTGGAGGATTTGAACCCCCCTTTTGATAGAACAAAACCTTACACGGTTGTGCCACTGATCATAGATATAAATACATCTACTACTATATCACAGTAATTCAGGCCAAACTGGTAAACCTGAACACAATACATCATCATGGTAAGTATAACAAAGCATAAAAAGTTTAAATAAAATATATAAAAGGATCCAAACCTAACCTTCAGCATGAGATGAGAATAACCCAAAATACCTGTTATTATAAAACAGCAAAGTTTGAAACATAACAAGTAATTTTCAGAAACCTCACAGAATTCTACACAGAATTCTGGGTAGCCCCGCCCCACTTACTTATGTTCTTTAAGAATTTCTGTTATTTATTTGAGTTCATATCGGTCAGTGAATCACTGTTTAACTAAAACTACTGGACGACTAGTAAAAAATAACTTCTAAAAGATGAATATGTTGTTTTACCTGCCCACACTATCTGTTGTTGGAATTTTTAGCCCCTCAAAATGAGCATCAGCCACAAAATGCTCATATCAGGGGTGCCCTAGCACAGAGAACTGAATTACGAATACAAGGCCAGTAATTATTTGCTGTAGCAACCAATGTTATGTCATTTGACAATAAATCACTCATCACCTTAACAGTGTGATAGGACCCTGACCATATCTGCAGACGTTACGTGTACCCCTGACTCTGCACTTGTGTACCTATAAACAAGGTTTTCACACCCGGCTGATCCAGAGAGGCTTTTCGCCTTGACCCTGGTGCTGTTATCTCAGACCCCACAGTTCAGTTTGATTAGGCGAGTGTTAAAGCCTCTTAAAGAGCTGACTTGCAGGCTGATATGGGCTATTCCTCACCTCAAAAATACTTCTGCTGAGGATCCAGCTTGACGGTACAGCCACTGAGTGCTTGTGATAGGCAGCTGATTAATGAAACTTTAATTCATGTAGATACTTCGAAGGCTATATGCAGACTGCTAAAACCAAATCTGTGATATATATGTTAATTTGAAATAGCAAAGTGTAAACAAACAGTACAGAAAAAAATGCACTGACTACTGCGCCCCCCTACTCCAACGAGTTAGTGGCTCACATGTAGGCTCTGGAAAGACTGACAACACTTGAGCATGCCATTCCACTGGGTAAGAAGAAGCACAGACCTTCTGCATGACTACAGCAAGCCCTCGTAGATTCAGGTGAGTCAAATGACTCTGTCATATTACCAGACTCCTCAGTACGTCTGCTGAATATGCTTAGCTGGAGAAACTAGAGTACTGAAGCAACTACACCATGCATTTCATCCTGATTATTATCATGCTGTATAACAGCTTTGTTCATGTCTTTCAAAGATATACTGAAAGAAGAAGGGACATATTCTAGGCGGAGACATGACGGAGCTCTCTCTCAGCTATAGAAAGACCACTGTCAGCATGACAAAGACTCTACTTTTCATCTCCAGTGCACAATGAAGCGGCAACACCTGCTTTGTATGGGTAAACACATCCAAGGGCTAAATCCTTCAGGACAAAGAGAGCGTACAGGTAGCCAGATGCCACGTCCTGGTCCGAAAACAAAACGCGCAAGGCGTTGGTTTTTACTACTGCCTACATGAGTTCACTGACCCGGAGAGCTTCCAGAAAAAGCTAAATTTAGCAAGGCTTAGAGAACATAGTGACCCGCCACACAAGCTCCCTGACCTGCAAGCACTGTCATCCTGGCCCATCCATCCTGGAGTATAATCGGAATAATCAGAGCCTAAAGGCTTCTGTGAGAAGCTCATAGTAAAAAGAAGATTCAGGCAACCTGCTATGACGCACAAGGGCAGACACTCACAGGCACATCCAAAATCCACTAGTGCCACCACAATCTTCTATTTGATTCATGCCTCAAAAAAAAAAAAAAACACAACAACAACAACAACAACAACAACTGCACAAGCGACTGACTACAGAAAAGAGAACGCAGAGACATTACTGGCATAACACGAAGTAAATAGGGCGTGCTAAGAACGTGCTAACCTGCGCACACATTAAAACTTATATAACAAAGGCTACAGTTTCATGCAGAATAAAATAACTAGCAAGTGCATGACTAGCAAAACACAGGTATTCATACTAAGGCACAACTATTATTTGTGCTAATTACTATATTACTTGTATTACTTCCTGGGATTAAATCACCTTTTCTCTACAAATTAAATTTTTTTGAGAGGGACTGGTATATTCCTGTTCACGTTCTTAAATCTAAACCTAGAATAAGCCTTCTTGGAAGGCTGCCATTGAAAGACATCATTAAACCCATAATATGTTTATTTTAGACCAGGTGGAAAAGAAACACTTAACAAAAAGACACAAGATGTGATAAGTTCAGCTGCCTGTTCTCCTTTGCATATTTAAGCCAGTAGCTGTCAGCTCCAGTCCTGCAGATCTACAGCTGTGCAGTGTCTCATGTTTTCTCTGTTCTACAATAGCTGCTAAAAATTAACGAAATACTTAATAACTAGCCAATTAGCTGAATCTCATGGATTTGAACAGCAAAGTGCTTGGTTGTATTAGCCTACACATCTGTGCCTAGGCTAGCAGTCAAGATTGACTGACACCACAAGGATTCACAATAGTTGTATAATTTATTCACGTAATGCATGCTGGGTTTTGTAGTGAGAGAACACTGATGATGCAAACATGAAAACAGTACATAAAACTGTGAATTCTGTCAAACCAATGAGATTATACAATGCTGCTCTACAGAATACTGCATATCAACAAGTAACATATTAAAATTTTATACCGAAATGCCCTGTAAAGACAAATCCTATGCTCCATAAGGAATCGCTCCTGCGTTGAACCTGATCTATGCCTAGTAAAATGTCTCTAAAAGCTTTATCTGTAATTAAAGGACCTCACCTTGGGCACAGTAAACAAAGAAATCAATTCACAAGGGCCTTTTACTACTTACTCGGTCTGATTCCTCAGTGGAGTGGTACCCAGAGGTCAGCAGCATGTCGGCCAGTGCTGGGCTGCTGGGTGTGTCCGTGGTGGAGGACGAGCGCGGGCGTCCTGCTTGCAGCAAAGCCTCCTGGGTACTACGCCTGTGGATCTGGGGGCTGCCTTTCTGGGGGGCCTCCCCGCCCCCCCCTGCCTTGCTGCGGCGACTCTGCAGGCTGGTCCCTCTCTTCATCATGGGGGGGGCACCTCGGATCTGCTGCAGCACACGGCTCAGAGCTGCAGGGGGGGCGGAAGCGGGGGCGTCAGAGTCGGAGGTGGTGGCGCTGGGGGCGGACGCTTCCCCCAACTCTGGCCCCGCCTCCGCGGCCTCAGAGGCAGGGCCAACAGAGGAAGCGGCGGTGTCGTGCGGAGAGACGGACGAGCGCCGCCGCTGAGGCTGGAAGAGCTGCTTCAGGCCATGGCCCAGCACGCCCATGTTCTCCAAGGCATTGTGAGTAATTTTGGACAGGCCATGCTCGGGCTCTGAAGCCCTCCTGCCCACCTCCGGCTCCGCTCGACCCCCAGAGTCAGGTTCCTCTGCACCAGGTTGCTCACTACCACCCTGATCCATCAGGGGCGCCAGTCTCACTCAGAGGGTCAGTACGGGGGCGGGGTCTAACTAAGCCCCGCCTCCACTAGCCCTCTGACAGGCTGATTCAAAGCCAGGAAGCAGCAGGGAGGCTGGCGCTCAGGTGGACTCTGCGAGCGTGCATGCATCAGCGGATTGGCTCAAAGTCATGCTCGTCTACCACAGAAGGAAAATAAAATGGATTATGACATGCAGCTCTGAGTGATGAAACACAAGCAGCAACTACAGAAGAGCTCAAACTAAAACAAAAGCAGCAGTACGTCAGGTTGGCTTTGAGAGACAGGGGTGTGGCTTTTACCTAATCCTATTGTAAGGTGTCAGGTTCCTCAACTGATGTCATTAGGATATGACTCAATCCTGTAAGCAGAGTCTTAAGTCACAGAATAAACAAGCCAAACCTGTAGGTTTCTTAAAGCCAACCCACTATCACTACAATTACTACATTAACAACAACACACTCTACTAAGCAATCTACAGTTATGGGTGGTGAGGTGACAAAAGAACTGCAAAATAATTAAAGCAATGAGAATTTCTGAAATGTTCACAGGGTCTCTTTCTCAATTGTTTCAAGAGAAACACTGTCCTGCATACACACACATAATTTATCTATATGCATAATATTAGGGATGCACCGAAACCTCAACCACATAATTTTTTTCAGATAAAAATGAACAAATATGGCACTGTTGACAATGGCCAAAAGAGAAAAGCTGAAAATTTTAGATTAAATAGACCTACAAGAAAGCGTCAAAATTTTAGCCTTTCAAATAACTTAAATGAGAATCAAGAAGAGAAAAAGCGTTTCAAATTTCTTTCAAATTCCTTTCACTCGTTTGCGCCACTCAGCACAGAGTGATATATGTCCACATGGCCGATTTCACAGTTTCCATGAGATCAGCCATTTGTAATTACTGTTTACACCAGAAAAACTAAGCATGATAGTGGCTCAGTGGTGGCCACAGAACACGTTTTATCTCAGCTTCTACTCTAACACCAGTCATTCAACTTTGCACTCACAGTCTCTAAACAGGTGTCGTGAGTTAGCTGGAACCAAGCCTGTGCTCTGGTATGTGGCATGTTTGGCTTGCTAACTAAGCTATCGTCAGCTTAGCCAAAATGCTACAGTCCCAAACACCACAGAACAGGTTTGACGTCAGTTTTCTGTCACTCCAGACACAAGCCACTTGACTTTAGTTCTTTCAGAAATTCGTTTTTATCATCTACACCTCTTTCACACAGCACAGGTTAGTCAGAATTAAACCTGTACTGTGGTTTGTGGAACTATTTTGGTCTGTAGCCTTACAAAGCTAACATCAAATTAGCCGATCAGACTACAGACCCAAACACCATAGAACAGGTTTAATTACGCTCAACTTTACTCACTCAGATTTTAACCTTTATCATCTAAACTTGTGGCAGTAGTTTAGTTAAATGAACATGTTTGTGGTAAGCAGAGCTGTTAGTATGCTAGCTAAGCTAATGCTAACCAGCTCTGCTTTTCTAGTTAGCAGCAGTGTTTAACATTTAGGAAATAGATCGCTTGATATTTATATAAGCCAACCCTTCCACTCGTTAATAGCATACAACATTATCTGTAGTCTTAGTTTTTATTCAGTGCCAAGTAAAAAAAATATTAGAATTCATTGCCTTGGACAACCAACAGTTTCTTTTATGCAAGCTTTTTTTCCCATTTGGCCGAGTGCATCTTGCCCAAGCATTTTTATTTCGGTGCATCACTATAAAATATGCATAATCTTAACCGAGATCAACATTCAATTTTGTCAGAAAAAGCCTTGTAAAGCAGGCTCTAAAAATGCAAACCAAAGTAGAGCCCTTTGGTGAGGTTCACTGCAGAAATTCATTGTTAAATAACCTTGAGGATGACGTCAAAAGCATGAACACAAGCTAGGGTGACAGAGTGGTGTGTTGGGTGTCCGTGAGTCATGTGGGTTGAGTGGAGTGTAAACTGAAAAAGTGGAGTGAACTGAGGCAGGGTGCCCAACACTTAACGGCAATCTCTCGCTGAAGATATGGAGAGACAGCAGCTCTGGTACCCTTTTGGCCAAGCTCTCATCCATCAAGTGCAAAACATCACACACTTAATCTTACACTTTTTCAGAGGTGGTGGTGTTATGTTACATTGTCATTAGGTCCTGTAAAACAAGGCTAAACATCCTCTTCATAGAATCCAAGGCAGAGAAAACATCTACCCACACAGTACAGCTATGAACAATCTTTCTTAGAAATGGTTAGCAATAAACAAAGACAGGAACACAGACTGAGTACCAGGTAATACACAAAGCAGAAAAGAGAGAAGAGAATGACTAAAATAGAAGAAACAGAGAGAAGATTGACAGTGGGGAGAGAAAAAGACCTAGACAGAGTGTGCTGCTTACCATCAGTCCAGCCCGGCCTCCTCTGGCTCTCAATTCAAGAATAGCTGTGGAAGAAAATGGACGCAGTTGTCAGACTCACTGGACTCAAACCAAAGAAAAAGATAAGACACACATACACGCAGATACAAGTCATCCAATAACCAGCCTACTCTGTTTCTACACAGAAATCAGTGCATCCATGAAGGCCTATGTCATGGAAAACAGAATCTCCCTCCCTTTTTAAACAAAAGACTTGGATGAAGTATGTAAACACTACTGAAGTTTCAGATTTACCATTCACTCCCCAGTCTATATACAGAAATTAAGCCTGTATCTGTTGTGACTTCAGCGTGTTTGATTATTTATTATGGTAACCAACATATTTACATATGTCTACCTACAAAGCCTACAAAGGTGTAGCCCTGTCCAGTCACATTGAAGGAGCATTTCAGCCAGGGGTAGACAGATATAAAAATCTGTACTTGCCACTCAAGCCACAATTAAGAATTTGTGACCAGAATTACAGAAGCATGTTTGTCGCATATACATCATATTTACAACTAACAAGTAAGCTTCAGCACCAAAAACCAGTCAGTTGTTGCTTTTTGCTAAGTTTCCCACACTTCCACTCCATTTTTTCTTCATTATACCAGTCAAACCAGGGAATAACATGATATAGTCAGGTTCATTAAATCAGAATCAGATTTCTCTCATTCTTATTATCACTACTGACCCACCTCTATAACAAACACACATTGATCAATAGGACCTGCAGTTTTATTACTGGGATTGCTAAAGATCATGTTGAAAGCTGCAGCCCTGCTTGTGGATATTGATATCAAGCTTGTGGTGTTTTCTACAAAGTTAAAAAATGAACTTGGGTCTGCCGGTCATGAAAACTGATAACATGTTAGACAGAACATCACATCAACATCACACTTCTCAAACTCGTACTCCAACCACACCAACTTTTTTCTTCCACTTCACTTTGTATTTTCTAATTCATTCATTCATTTTCATTCTCATAATTGTTACCTGGTTAGTTTTACTGTCAAAGCTCAACTGTGGTGTGTAGCGCTGTATGGGTCTGCTCGCTAAGCTAACGTTAAGTTAGCCAATCAGGCTACAGATCCAAACACCACAGAACAGCTTTTGTCATTTGGTTCCTACAGTGCGAGTTGCTCAACTTCACTCCCTCAGATTTGAATCTTTATCATCTAAACTTCAGGCAAAGGCGATTCTAAGTTTCAGCCGGTCTGCTTTTTGAACAGGGCACTATGCACGGCAACAAATCAAAACAGCGAACATGTACATATATTCTTCTTGAAGGCACAGCCTTTCTAATTCTAAGGGACAAAGAGTTGAAAAATATCATGTAAAAATGAACAAAATTAATCTTTAAGACATCAATCCAGTGTCATGGGGAAGATTCAATACACGAAAAACGTAGGATACAGCCCCTTTTAACAGAGAACAGTGAACAAAACAGACCTGAGTATGAAGGCCCCGCTGTTCTCTGTGGTTCTCCTGCAGTCGTATGTGCCTGCAGCTGCAAGAGCTCTCGGTGTGGGTCAGCTGCTGCAATGAGTCGCGCTGACCCCACTGCAGGCCAGACAGACACCAGCCTGGGCTCCCCAGTGAGACTCAACAAACTGACATTCTTCCACAGTCCTGCAGATTTCTAAGCGCACTGCCCCTTCACTGCCTGAAAATTCTAGACGTTCCAGGCAGATGTTAATAAAGCATCTCAGATTAGAAGTGTTGAAGTAGGATCACTGTAAACAGGCTACGAATTTGGTCCTATGTTAACACTCATGCGCCAAAACTGCTTAGGAATAAAGGCCCAGGTGTTCAGGTGTGTAAAGCCTTGGTCTGCTCTGTCTGACAGTGGAGCTGTAGCTTAAGACAAGTCTAAGATAAAGCGAGACTGGCAGAAAGAGAGCGAGAGAGAGCGCGCGAGAGAGAGCGCGCTAGAGAGAGCGAGAGGAAGAGCGAGAGAGAGAGAGCAAGAGAGAGAGCGAGAGATGGCCTGCTATAATCCTCTTTATTCTGCTTCCTCCCACAAACACATAGCTTCTTGCAACGCTGCTGTGGTACAACAGCACAATCAAATCATTTTAGTTCATCATAGTATTATGCTCTCCTCACCTCAGGGTCACCTATCAGCTGAATTAAACTTGTGGGCTAAACATGCAAATGATCCCTACTCTTCTCACAGAGATTGCGGTGGTCAAAGCAGCCACGCATTCATGGCTACGCTAAACACCCATAGAGCGACAGGACAAGCTGAACTCAAACAGAGCACTTCAGCGGGACAAACATGGACCGGCCAAACCAGAGGCCTTCACCTGACTGAAAGAACAAACAGCGGACCAATTTCGTACAAACAGCTCACAGTCAACAGCCAGGATGAGTCAAGGTTGATTATTCATCTACTCTTTCTGCAGAGTAAGAGTCCATGTTTATATTCCCACAATACGAAGCTGCTGTTACAATTAATCAACTGAAGTCCATTATTCAATAAAACAAGAAATATAATTAAATAAAATTTACCTTCTCAATAAATCAGCAATGACTAACACAGATGCATTTTCTGCCGCAGTGTTTTATGTGTGTGTGTGAATATATATTATATATAACTCTCTGAATGGCTGTACATGGCTTGTTATTGTTCAGTTAAATAAATAATCAGATTAATGGTCAAGATAAACAGTTGATTACTAAATTATTTATAGAATTAATAGTGACAGCCCTACATAAATTCTTAAAGGGGAATTCTACCAGTTTTTCAAAATCTCTACATAAGTAAATGTTTAAGAAGTAAACAAAGTCATTCAGTAGTTTCATGTGAAATGCTCTGCTCTAGAAAAAGTACTGAGGCAGAATTGTTCACAGTGGCAAAAGGAACCAGATGTCTGAAGCATTTAACGCTTGTAAAAACTACATCACAGGAAACTATTACAGGAAATGGTTACAAATATGCAACCTGAGGCATTGTTTTCCGGTTATTTTGAGGTTTTGGCCTATAACTTCAAAACAAACCTCAAAGAAAACATACTTTTTCAGACTTACCACTACTTTACCATTATCAACAATACATATAAAACTCAGCATGCATGTGTAGGTTCACTAGTCATTCTGCATTGTAAATAAAATTATGTCACATTGCATTGTCGATGTCACAACCCCTTGTTCCTGTCACCACCACCATAAAGAAATCTAGAGTCTAAGTTTGTCTACAATACACTAGTTCACACCAAACCACTCTCAATGGCTTTGTTTACATCTCAACTACTGAAACATGCAGAAATTTTGAGAAATCGGTGGAATTCCCATATAAGCACAAGGCTACATAACTGATTTGGTCCTTCCTGCAAGACACTTATAAGTCGGCCGTACAAACCCTTATGAGTCGTTAACAGAGCATCAGATAAAGGCGACCAACAGCAGCATTCATGAACCGTGATGTCTCCAAAAGTCCTCCAGCAGCAACGATGCTGTTGTGTCCGTGTGCACCATGCATAATTAACCAGACAAACAGTGAAGTGTCACACTCGCACACTCGGCACAGCTTTCGTATGCGGAATGGCAGCAGCTTCACCCACCCAAACACGCCCAGAACACCCTAAGGCACTGCCACATCAGGCAGGAGATGGAGCTTTGAAATAAAGGTAAATGAAAACAAGCAACTGGCTCGATTGGTTTATGTGAGTGCCACTCAAGGCATAGTTCTGAGCTAGAGTACACAATGTTTCAACTATTTATACTTCGACAACACAACTTACCCTAACTTAGGGTCAGAAGATGTTAAGGTTAACTTGCATGTTTACATCAGTTATGACAACGGGGCCTTGCAACAACACCCTCATATCCATCAAGGGCGTTGGATTTTCTGTGGCTGAAATGGGTCAGCTCGATCTCCCCCATCAGTCTCTCCCCTAGCCTCACACAGCTCTGCAAGGTCATACTAGAGATCTGGGTGTCTGTGTGAGGGTTTCTGTTTGTGAGCGCATAATGTCACTATCTCAGCATAAATGTATAATAAGGGGAGGTGATAAAGTACCTCGTACAGCAAATATTAGGCTACAGTCTGTACTAAACAAGTAGTTATTGCTTACTCAAAAGCAATGCCAGATTTGCAAAAGACTTTTACTTATTCCTTACTCACTAGAAACAGGAATATACACAAACAGAGCACACAAGTCGCTTGAAATCAAGTCACGTAAGAGCCAGCATTCTCTAGCTCTCAGTGTTGTGATGGTTCTGTATAGATGCCAAAACAATTGCCATCCAGCACCCTACCTCTGTCCATTCATCTGTTTGCCCGCTGTGTCTTCTCTACATAGAAAGATGACACAAATTAATCCAAGGGGTAATCCAAAATAATCTCTTCAGGTCATAGACGATGACTGGCATTCGATCCAGACGGGGGTGGTGGGTGACCTGCTGCTCCAGTCTACTAGCCTGACAAACTGGGGAATATCACATGCTGAAAAGTGGAAAGAGAAAAGACACAAGATGTAACACTGATAGTCAAGCACAAAAAGTCAACCTTTTATGTATAGAAAGAACAGAAGGAAATGGCATTTCTGTGTCTGGTTTCCAAAAAGCATTTTGGCTCAGAGATCATCTTAAAAGTGCAGGAGAATTCATGACTTTGAGCAGTTCAATGTGATTGAAACACTACAAGCCATGTTCCAAATGAGCTAAGCACGCCTGCTTTCATAAGTTCCCCAGGTCTGCATCATTTCACCATACATTAACAGTATTTTTTGCACTAATCTTACGTATGTCATAAATATCAATACCACCAACGCACTAGTCTCTGGTGATTAAACTGCTAGCCGAGCTAGCTTGCTAGGCTGTTATATGCACCTCCTAGTCCGGATGGCCAGTTTACGCCCAGAGCTGGCTAGTAGTGATTAAACCAACAATGTCAGACAAATAGTAGGCAATGCAAACATTAAACCGAGTCAAACATATGATCACAAAAATGAGTTAAGTTTATGAATGTGTCAGAAACGTCTTGTTAGACTGAAGTGTGGCTCAGAGTAGATTAGCCACCCTTAGCTAGCCAGACACCTGCCTCACTAACTGTATCTGGACCTGGATTTCGACCTCGAAGCTCGGAGAAGGCACTTGAACTACCACCGTCGCCTGAGCAAGCACGATTAGTCTGCAAATGTGGAGGAGACAGGGAGGGGACCTGGCAATCTAACTTAATGGATATTTCAGCAGGCCAACTTTTTCTGTCAGCGTTTTCATCTGTATTGCAAGTTAAGGTGTTTTTACCGAGCAAGCTGAAAATGTCAGGATGTCCGACCCCTCACTGATGCTCCTGGCTCTCGTTTTGAGCTAACTAAACAGCCAGACTGGTTACCCAAAGTGACTTGCTGCCATATCTAACGTTGGCTGCTAAACATGCTAGCTCAGCTAGCGTTAGCCTGCTAGCTACCCAGTGAGGAGGGAGGTCGAGTTAGCAGGCGAGGGCAGCAAGACCGCGGACTCGACACGCTAACCGGCGGGCGTGGCGAAGCCCACGGCAAACGAGTGGTTTGTCAGCAGCGACTGAACACATTTTGAACGAGTTTACGCTACGCCGAACGATAATTATATTCCGATATAAACTTACAGGAGCCCTGAGAGGATTGTGCCGATGACCGTTCATTTCTCCCGTTGAAACACTCCCACGATGACGTCAGCAGCACGAGCGACGCAAAGGGGCCAAAAGCATGCTGTGTGCTCTACAGTGACATTCACACACACCAACGCTGAACGTGAACCAAAACACAGTCTCGTCTTAAAGCACACAAAGACTTTTTAAATAGACTCGTCGAAACGATGGGTCTGCAGACGGGAAAATTAAATTCATACTTCACATTTTAGCGCTACATAATACTGCGATGCTTGCTCCATTAGGTTTAGATGTACCATTAAACAACTGCTTTCCATTTGATTCCAAGCCTCCAGCTAATACAGACAACTACTAAATGTTTAGTCTGAAAGCTTCCACCAGTCTATTCTAGGCAAGCATCACCATGGTAACTGCTTTATACTCCTGGTCAAGAGAGGAAAAAATAAAATAAATAAATAAAACCATGACTACAGCACAATCATTTGATTTTTTATTTTACAATAAGATACAGAAGCAAGTTTATAAATCCTACTGCCAAAGTCTATTCATGGCCTTGCTGAGGTCACATTCTCAGTAGGGGTCAAGTCACTTTCTCTGTTTGTTCGCCGCGCTTTGACCAGTAGGGGAGAAAGTTGGACAGGATAGGCAACAGATTTCCACCACCGACTGGCAGAGACCTGATCATAGGCAGGCTTGGACATTAAGGGGTATGTCCCAATATCCCTTGAGGACTGCTTAGGTGGGGCATAGTACAGGGAATACAGCTGGGGGACCCCATGCTGATCATGTCTTACAGCCGTGGAAGGATTAACCACTGAAGATGCTGGTTTTTGCTGTGAAGCATAAGGCAATTGGTACATGGGGTAATACCATTTCTGATGAGGGTACACTGGTTGAAGATCAGCTCCAGTTCTGGAGAAAGGGGCACTTTGAGAAACTGCTAAAGCATCATCTACTGGCAATGAGTGTTTTTGATCTTTCTCAGAATGTCTGCGAGGGTCAAATATCCAAGGCATTTGTTTTGTTTGACTCCTGGCAGGGGCAGATACTGGGAGACTCTGTGAAAGCATGGGAACTGAAGGATCATACACTGCAGGCAGCCAGGGGAAGAGATATGAAAGCTGTTGATCATCACTGGGAGGTTTAACTGTTGTGACCGTAGTTGTTGGAGCAGTAGTTTCTGGAGAAACTGTGGGGCTCTTAGTAGGGGCCCCTGGATAACCAGAGTAAAATGGCCAAGGCCTAGGCACTGCATAGCGATAAGGATACCAAAGCTGATCAGCACTAGCTTTGGTAGGTGTTGTAGCTGTAGAAGTTGGGCCAGTACTTTGGGGAGCAGCTGTGGAGCTCTTAGGAGGGACCCGTGGACGGGCAGGATAGAAAGGCCATGGCCTAGGCATGGCATAGCCATAAGGATACCAAAACTGCTCATCAGTTCTGGCCTCAGTAGATGTTGAGGCAGTAGTTGATGGGCTAGTCGTTGTGGGAG
The DNA here is from genome assembly GCF_904425465.1 of Colossoma macropomum. Classification (NCBI taxonomy): domain Eukaryota; kingdom Metazoa; phylum Chordata; class Actinopteri; order Characiformes; family Serrasalmidae; genus Colossoma; species Colossoma macropomum. The sequence continues at coordinate 23,983,333 of NW_023494810.1, forward strand.
CAACGGTTGTGCTCTTAGGAGGGGCAGGAGGATAGCCAAGGTAGAAAGGCCAAGCATAGCCATACATATAAGGATACCATAGCTGCTGATCAGCACTGGCCTTGATAAGTGTTGGGGTAGTTGTTGGGCCAGTAGTTTTAGTAGCAAGTGTAGGGCTGTTAGGAGGGGCCCCTGGATGACTGTGGTAGAAGGGCCAAGGCCTATCATAGTCATAAGGATAAGCATACCATAGCTGCTCATCAGCACTGGCCTTGGTAGGTGTTGAGGAGGCAGTTGCTGAGGAAGTGGATGTTGGGCCAGTACTTTTGATAGGGCTGTTAGGAGGGGCGCTAGGATGGCCATGGTGGAAAGGCCAAAATCCAGGCACAGCATAACCATAAGGAAAAGGACGGTCTGCAGGAGCTTGTGGAGCTGTAGGAACTGGTGGGAGCTCATCAGCAGGTGGTAATGTTGAGGCAGGGGCCTGGACAACTGGGCAGGAAAGGGTCAACTCCTCATACATATACAGCACAGACAACAGCCTATGGGCACCCTGAAATTGCATGGAGGATGTTAACACAACTCAAATGATGAGTTAAGATTCAGAAAATGAACAAGGAAATACCTCAGTTTGATAGCAGTTGCTTGTATATGGAGCAGTGATGATCCAGCCAATAGCCACAGCCTCCAAGGTGAACCCACAAGTGCTACAAGCTTGGACCATGGGCTGCCATCCCCCACTCACTAGGATTAAGAGGATTCAGGATCAAGCCATTTTAACACATTTGAATAGTTACATAAACTTTCAATGAAAATGTCCTAGAGAGCTCAACCTCACCTTTCAGTTTGATTGTATCCACAGAGACTCCAAGTTCAATCACCATAGCAGAAGGGAGGCAAGAGACTTTAAGGGGAGCGGCAACAGAACAGGACATCTTCACTGGAGTGTCCCACATACGCAATGGGAGGATGTAACTATCCCCCTGTAATCACAAAACTGAATCAACATGGACCAAGAACTTGAAAAACTTGGGTCAAGTTAGAATGCAGACTAAACAGCATGAGGGCCAAGTCTACTACAAAGTCACCTTTGCTCAACAGCATAAAGTTACCTGCTGTGTAATGTGACAGCCATCATACTTAGCAACAAGGAAAACATCTCTGCGTGCCCTCTTCACAGAGAAGCCACAGTGGGCAGGAATTTCAGATAACGGCACTGGGCTCTCCTCACCTAGGGAACAGAAAACTCTGCTGTACAACACAGTTGAAACAGGACAACAGATCTTAAATCATTTAAAGTAGGACTGAAGATGCTTGTGCTTGTTCAATACTTTAAAAGAATAACATCTTCAATAATGTTTAAGCTGCCTTCATTCTACTTCTGGCACAAGAAGTTTACCATTTTAAAAGAGACTTCCAGCTAATTTTCTGCATGATTAAATCAGTACTACATGGACAAAAGCATTGTGTGTTTGATGAAATGCTATTCTAGAGAAACTTAGTCAGAATTGAGCACAATGGTGGCAACCAGAGAACCAAAGCATTTCATGTCTCAAATGCTACCATACAGACTTTTTATTATTATTATCCAATGCTTATTATTTTGGATATAGCCATTTTACCATTATCAACATCACAAGAGCTCAGACATAGGCTTGCTGGGCTTTTTTTGGACATTAAAGCAGAATTCCACCAATTTTCAAAACCAGGAGTCATAACCTCTGCAACACAAACAGCCAAAACAACCAGTCAATCTACACTGTGAGTTTTTGTGTAATGCCAATAATGGTAAAATAGGAGTAATCCCTATTTTGGCAGCATATTCGTAAGTTTGTTAGGCAGCTTTTAGAGGTATTAAACACTTCAGACGTCTGGTTCCTATCACCACCACAGTAAACAGTTCTGAATCAGTAAGTTTCTTTAGAATGGAGCACACCAAACCACTCTGAATTACTTAGTTTACACATTAATGATTTAATTGTAAAGATATTTTGAAAATTTGATGACAAGCAGCATCCATTTAGCCTTCATCGGCAAGGCCAATCCTCACCTCTCTCAACCAAGAAGTCAGGTACTCTCCGTCCCAGAAGGCGCAGAGTCATAGAGTCATTGTCACACCGTACAGAGGGCCTCAAGCGCTGCAGTTTTAGCTCTGCTAGCTGGTTCACTATTAACAGAATGGGAAAAAATTAATAATCACACAAAGATCGAGAACAAGGACAAGATCATTTAGGTGACTGCCTACTGTGTACTTTTACTGTAAGTACAAGGAAATGTTATAGTTTGTGCTCATTGACGTCTTTTTTTTTTAAATGACTAACAGTATAACAGTTAAGAATTATATGTTAACATGCTAAATAGTGTATGTAACAATATGCTTGAAAACATGAATGCATTCATTGACAACAATAAAGTAAAATAAATAAATATACAAAAAGTAAAAAAAAATCTTAGTCAATAGGGTTAACCTTTAATTCATACCATTTTTATATTCAAATCTTTACAAATTCTTAATGTTAAGTGCTTTTGAACTGTAAAAGCAACAAAAAAAAGTTCTGATTCATGTCATACTCAAAGTAGAGACACATTATATACTAAAAGTAACTTTGATAATCGACTACTGTATGTTAAAAGGCAGCAGATGGAGAGCATAAAAACCTAACCTGTTGCTTCAGGCTGATCAGCCTGGTATCTTTCAGAGTCTCCAGCAGCTTCATCGTGTAGCTTCGCTTCAAGATCACCCACCGTTTCATTTAAAATCCCCCTATTATGGTGGCCAACAACAAGGGTGCCGTATCGGATCACCTTGTTTGGTTCTCTAGGACCCGTGTCAAGGCAAAACGCTACGGAGCTCAGCGTCGCTGCCGCCATTAAGAGAAAGGGTTCGTGTTTCTTCCACGACATTTGCTCGTTGGGGTTAGTTTCTATGTCAGAACACAGCACGAAGGCCGCAGATGACGTAGATACGTTAGCTTATTGAGACTTGGACACCTGCATTCGAATCCGTATATAATGAATGGTTCTGTTTAATTGGGCCTAACCTCATTCATTAGGCTAACCTGTTATAGCAGTGCTTAACTCTGGTCCTGGATCTCTACCTTCCTGCAGAGTCTGGTTCTAACCACAATGTGCCGCACCTGCTCCAGCTAATTAACTGCTACTAATGTCCTGCAGGAAAGTAGAGCTGCAGGAGGAGGGTTGGTGACCACCGTGTTAAAGCAAGGAAAACGCCAAGACATGCTTACTGCCCGTAAGTTTATAGACACCAACGTTTCTTCTGAAATCAAGGCTATTAATAGTGAGTTTGTCCCTCCTTTGCCACAGTCTCTACTCCTATGAGAAGGTTTACAGTATAGGTTGAAGCATCGCTGTGAGGATTTGATTGCAGCCACAAGAGCATTACTGAGGATGGATGATTAGTTCTTGATCACAAATGTCACTGCAACTCATCCCAGAGGGATTGGATTGTGCTCCATCACACTCACTGCTACTCCACCCAGTGTTCGGGGTTTTGTACTCTTCTAACAAATGACTACCTGGTGACCATCCCATGACCATGTTCATGACCACCCCATACCAATTGTAATGCTTTTCTATTAAGATCATGCGAACATTGTGCACAACTGAACGTGTCAGCAATAAAGCTTAAAGGGAAACTCCACTCATTTTTCAAACTTTCTATATAATTACATGGTGAAGAATTACAAAGTAATTTGGAGTGGTTTTACGTGAAATACTACATTCCAGAGAATTCTAGTAAGGATTGTACACAGTGTTGCCTGATGCCTAATCATTGGTTTATAATAGTTTTAAAATCAGGTTTTGACCTAAAATGATTATTTTAATACATTCATGGTGGAGAGGTACATGTAAGATGTTCTAAGGTGTTATAGTATCTAGTGAAAACCTATTCTTTGAGATGTAAAACTATTTTACCATCACATTACATATAAAGACTCAGAAGACACTTGTAGGTTGACTGGCCATTTTAGATAGTAAATGAAATGCCTATATTTGCATTTTTGACATCGTGACCCCAGGTTCCTATAACCACCACTGTAAAGAAATCCTACTTGATGAGTTTCTCTGTAATGAACCGTTTCACATCAAACTACTCTAAGTGACTTGGTTTACATCTCAATGACTGAATTATGCAGAAATTTAAAAAAATCGGTGAAACTGCCGATTAAAGTGGATGAATTTACCAGTTAGAAGGACAGTCTGGACACTTTAATTTGGGCATATAGTGTAGCTAGTACACCAAATCACAGGCATTCTGTATTTGCAAATCCCAGTTCTAAATTATTTTTTAAAACTAGGCACAACACAAACTCTCCATTATGTATTTGTCTTTACTGATTTCACAACAAAGCCTATATTTTACTATAAAACTTTACATGCATTACTTTATAATGATATAAAAGTATACATACTGTTATGTTGATGTTATCAACCTGGATGTAATTTAACTGCAATGTTGTAAATGGACGTGGATGTTAGGTAACACTAGCATCAAGTTTTGTTATTTGAGTATAGACACTATTCATGGCTCAGCGACTGATGTGAACATACACTTTGTCTGCCTGTTGTAGAATTGAGATTTAACCTACTTTACTGTAGAATCCATACAGCTCAGATATATATATTTGTAAAAAAAAGTAGCTCAAATACAGTCATAGGCAAAGGTTTGGGCACCCTAGTCAAATTACGTTTTGTTGATATTCTGTGAAAATAAGTGAAATTAAATTCACATCCTTTACAGAAAACAAACATCTGCTTATTCTGAGGCACAATTACAGTTTATTGAATGTAACATAAAACACCATAACTTACCTTTAACTGGAACTAAGAATCTCAAACCCTGAAAAAGCAGCTCATACTATTATCTCTCCTCCACCAAACTTTATTGTTCAGTGTTAAAAAAATATGTAGCTTTTAAACCTAAAAAGTAAGTAACCATGTTAACTTAAAATAGTGCGTTCATTGAACTTTAATAAGTTAACAAATGCAAAACAAATTATTCTTCTGTTAACATATTATAATATATTACTGTAATGTTACAAGTTCAATGAACTCAGTATTTCAAGTTAACCTGGTTACTTACTTTTTAAGCTTAAAGGCTGCATACATTTATAGTATTTAGCACTATGCATTCCAGGAGGTAGTGTTCTCCTGGCATCTGCCAAACCCAGATGCACCTGTCAGACTGCCAGATAGTGAAGCATGATTCATCACCTTATAAAACATGCTGGAAATTGAAAGGTGATTTCTTGCATAGTAAAATAACATGGTAGCCCAGTGTTCTGCACTTCAGGAGTACAATACATCATTAAACACTGCTCTGAAATATTGGTCAAATCTAAACATCTCATAATTTTTTAAACAATTATCTGCAATAACTGGTATGATTCATACATCATGCATTCCCAGTATAATTTCTTTTGTATGATGAACGTGACTGATGCATCCAAGAAACAAAATTCTGACATTATGCTTACATTACATCTCTATTTAAATTCACAATAAACTCCAAAAGTCAAGTTGATAATAAAGATTTATGAAGCTTTGCTTGAATAAAATTCCTAAGAAACTCCTAATTCCTAAGAAACTTTGATTGCAAAACAATGAACAAAATAAAAAAAAGAAATTTACTTTGTAAAGTGCTCTTAAAACAAAATGTTTGTTTCACAATGTAGATGTATGCACATTGGTAGAATCATTTAGTAGTCTTTAGAATTGACCCATCAATCAGAATTGATGTACTGTTACTGCATACATGATCTTCATCACAAGATCTACATGAAAGCAACTAAGTCTCTGCTCAGTTGTAGAATCAAAGTGCAACACACAGCTAAGTGTCTAGGAGCAATTTAAAGATTAGTGATGTCATCCCCACTTGTGATGCTCATCCAGTCACCATCTTCATTAACTACTGGCATGGCTGAATTTCTCTCCCACAGCCTTCTCTCACTGGTAATGTCTAGAGGAAGGAAGGTTTGTGGATCCAACACTGCCACTTCAGGCTGCGACGCCGTCCTGAAGCGCTGGGGAGAGATGGGGCTTGAACCTGCATCTAGAGCCCATCTGTAGGCTATGTGGGTGGGCGTGTTCTGCGTTGCAAAATCACAACCAGGAGGTGCTGTGGAAACCTCACTCTGGGTCCAGGATGGAGGTGGAGGGGTGAAGAGGCTACCCATGCTGCCCAACAGGTGGCCGAAATTCAAGGCATTGTCAATGCTACGTCTAAGTTCGATGGGAGAGGGAGGGCACAGGTCAAATTCGATAAGAGACAAGACACAGTCACGCTCTTGCCATTCCAGACCATGAGACCACCGAGGAGCTGATTGAGAGTTGCTGTTATTAAAGGCTCCAGAACTAATATTGTCAGCATTGCTGTCCTTCACATTATCATCTGTTGTTGCTTCATACTTCCGAACCATGGAACACCTCAAATTTGCTCTGGATTGCTGGTACCCTGCCCAATTATTAGGCAACAGATCAGCCCAGGTGTGTTCCCGCCTCTTCCAGTGTCCTGCTGGTAATATTTTTTCTAAGCAGGATGCTAGAACTTCTCTCTCAGGTCTTCCAGAAGCCCCTTGACCTGTATCTCCTCTCCTGTGCCCTCCCCTAGGCCTCCAGAATGCCCGTGAACCCAGCAGCAGGAGCGAGAGGCTCCAGGATAGCTCAAGCAGACGTGCCCAGAATTGCCCAAGCCACCAGCCCCAGCCAAAGCGACGCCAGTCCCCAAGGAGCCCATAGAGCCAGAGCAGGCCATGGATCTGTAGAGCGCAGCACAGCACACCCAGGAGGGCACAAACGATTAGCACCCGCCTGGCACGTTCCTCAACCCTCTTGTAGGCTCCCCACCTTGGGATCGGGGTTCTGGTGGCAGGCCGAAGTGGAGTGAGAGCCCGGAAGAGAATTCCTAAACAGAGGGGTAAACCCCAGCAGATCGAGAGCGTCTGCAGCATTAAGGGCAGCGCTGGAGACAGAGTGTGGGACAAGAGGTCAGCCACCAGAAGGGAAGCACAATGCAAAGCTGCTAGACCGCCGGTTACATGGGGGCGCTGAAGAGCAGGAGTCAGGAGGTTGAGCGTCGTTCCTTTCAATGCTAGCAGGGCTAGGGTGATCTGTGCCCACAGCAGCAGGGCAAGTGGTAAGTTATACAGTGCAGCAAGGACTGGACGAGGCAGAATATGCTTTGTGCCATATGGGTCAACTATGAATTGAACAAATCTGAGCAAACCTGCAAGGAGCAACAAGGTGTTAGCCAAAATAAGGGGTCCACAAAAGGGGTGGTGTGTGCCAACTCCACCTGTCACTCCCCAGATAGCCCAGCACACCACTAACAGGAAAAGTATGGCAGAGCCAAAGACGTGGAGCTCCCAGGCAAACGCCAGAGTGCGACGCAAGTCCTCCCACTGCAGGAGAGTGCCATTGGGGCTTGTAGGAAACACACAGGGGCCTATACCCAGCACACATGGATCTGAGATGTCAGACAGCCCTTTTTCTGTGATTGGACCAAATATTCCACCAAACCATTTTGATTTGTCATCATCTGAGATATTAGAGAGAGAGAGAGAGAGAGAGAGAGGGAGAGAGAGAGAGATTCTTAAAGCAGTGGTTTGGACAAAACCTGGTTTATACAATTCTCTCCTTACCACAAATGTAGTGAGTCAGTCAAGATGTGTTTCTTAAGTTTGCTTCTTTAGTTTTGCACTTGAGCTATAAGGCTAATGTAGTTACTAATTAATGAAAGCTTCTAGGAACCTGTTGGCATTGTTCAAACTATTAAATTAATTAACTATTAATGTAAGTTATTAAGTAATCTCAAATAGACTTTCTTATGTGTTTTAGATACTCTGACACACTGTGACTAAACAAATTGACAAAAGTATGTTGTATAGCAGTTAACAGTAGCAGCAGCCATCCTGAGGCCTAAATAAATGTTGCATTAGACTTATAGTTCCAGTATAAAACTAAAGCAGCAAACTTGGGACACCAGATGTCTTGGGTAATCAACAACATTTAGACTGAAACTGTGCAAATTTGATTTTGCTTGAAAATCGTATGCATTTCAATTGTTGCTATCCAGCATTCTTAAAAAAGAAGAGAAGCCACAGAAGAACTACTTTTGGTTCCCTAAAGAACCATGTTTGAAAAAGAGATTTGTGAATGTGAAGAACCTTGAAAAGCTGTAAAGAACTTTCACATAATGTAAAGTTTCTATGCCAGTTTATGGGTTTTTAACATCTTTAAAGGGACCCAATTGTGGTTCTTCTATTGCATTGCACAAAGAAACCTTCTTGACACCTTTATTTTTAAGAGTGAAGAACAAGACAGTAAACTAATGAAACTGACTATTCCATATACCGCATATGCATATACAGCTACAGCATCAATAATACATTACCTGCTATGTAAAGGGCCCACTTTTAAACATAGGTTTGGGTTTATGTGACAAAAACTTGATTCATGACCATTTTTCAAACTTTCTTTATCATTAATTCATGGAATTAAAGAGACTGTTTTGTTACTGTAGCTTTAAGATAGAAATATGTAAATGATCTCTCTTCTGATTGGTTGCCTTGTTTTATGCCTTATTCAAAAAGCAGTCTGTCCTGAAGCACTTTTTATAGCTTCAATGTAAATGTGTGAAGCTAAACTATTATAGACTCAATAGGTATATATATGTACATATGTTTGTTTTTGTGACATCACAAAAATAGCGAATTTAAAACACGCTCTTTTAGTAGCATAGTTTCCATAAATGGACTGTGTGGTATGTTTTGAACCATTAACAATGTTGGGATACCAAATCAATCTTTTTTAGTTTCAAAAAAGGCATGGAAAATTGGGCAATTTATGCAATATGGGCCATATAAAACATAGATGAACTTATTACCTCTACCGTTTTCTTCACCTGACACCACTGATTGATTAGTTGGCTTTGAGGATGATGACAGTGGAGGTGTTTGGGCATCAGAAATGGTCTTCTCAGAAATCCCTTTAGCTGAAACACACACAAAAAAATCTATTGACCACCAGTTTGGGTCTTGAAGATTTACACATTTCCGGTAACAAAGAGCTGGCACTTACCTGTCTGTATAGTTTTAGTGTCCACTGGTGATAGTTCTGCTGCCTCTTGCCTGTTTTCCTCATTTAGAGATTCAGATGGTTCTAGCAATTTACTGATCATATCAGATGTTTGGGTAGCAATGAACTGAACTTCAGGATTGGACATGCTGCCTGAGGCTTCAAGTCCAGCTTTAAGTGTGGACACTTTGTCCTCTGTGGCATCTTCTGTAGAAACAGTTCCCATGTCATTTAATAAGCCATCTACAGCAGGAATTTGTAAGAGTGTACCAAATGTGGTAACTTCCTTTTCTGTAGCTGTTTCTGCTGTCGAGATTGAAAGGTTAACGTTTTTATTGTTTTCATTGATGATCGGTTTGGTGTTGGCTGGTGTGGTGGACTGAACAGGCAATGCAGATGTGGCTTGTGGAAATTCAACATAACTTCTTTTCATTATCATTATACCGTGATCATCATCATGGATAATCCTTTGCGTGAGCTTTTGTGCAACAGCAGGGGGAGGAGGTGCGTCTGTTATGCTTTCCTCCAAACCTCTCTTCTCTTCAACATCTAGGATGAACATGTTAATCTCCAACACGCCAGTAGATGGTGCCTTCCCCCCGTTTCCCTCCATGCTCTCTTGCAACCCACTTCCTTCTCCAGAGCCTTCAATATTTGGATGAAGGAGCAGTAACAAATCATTGGAGAGCCCTTTAACTTCTCTGTCAGGCCAGCGAGCTGGTAGAAGAGTCTCCTGAGTATCTTCTGTGGTGGTCAAGGTTGGGCCTATCTTGCTTTGACCTGAGAGCTTCTTTAAGTCTGGGCTGCCTGCTGTTTGAACAAATGCAGCAGCAGCTTGCTGGAGCAGAGACAATCCTAACACCAGAACTAGGAGCCAAGCTGTTGAGCTGTGGAGGTTTCTGAAGGCAGCCATATCCTAAGGTTCTGTGGAAAGACACATAAATTGTACATGACTTTTGAATTCATAATTATTTGAGGATATGTGGATTCCTTAAACCTTAAAAAGGGTCTTCACACCTGCACACCATTTTTATAAAAAAAAAAAAGTGCTTTAAAGAACCACCCCCCATTGACAGGTTCTTTAGGGCAGTGATTCTCAAACCAGTCCTCAGAAACCTCTAGAGGGTCCACATTTTTTTATCTATCCTTAGGCATTGAAAGTTGGGTTAAAGCAGACAACATGGAGGCCACTTGAGAGCCAGTTTGACAAACACTGCTTTAAGAAACCAAATTGGTTTTTCTATGGCATCACTCCAGAGATCCTTATTAATTATAAATAATAATAATTATTATTATTAATTATTAATCATGAACTGCATCCTTGCTGCAAATCTGCTGATCTTCCCACATGCCGGCATCAGATACAATTCAATATACAAAATTAGAAAACATAATGATAAAATGGCAGGCAAGATGTTTTACTCAGTCCTACTTCTCTGACTTTAATTTGTGAAATTCTGGAGGAACGCTACAAGACCTACAATACCTTCAGCCAGATATGAAGACTGTTTGGCTAGATGGGTACCAAAACAGATGCAAGAGAAAACTCAATCTATAAATCAATCTATATCAGATATATTAACGACGATACTAGCATTTTCAGTCCTGAACACTCACCTGAAGATTTGGCAGCCCCCACCGACAATTGTAGAACTCCTCAAAATGCAAATCAGTCCTTAACAGTCTGTGAAAAGCCCGAGATCAGACACTGAGTGATGCCCGAATATGACATGTCACAGTGTCTGCCCCTGAGCTGATGCTTAGATCGAAGTCCCTCTGACGTTGTGCCATAATCTTTCCACCATCTGGTTCATGTTTTGTGTGATCATCTTTGGTGGGTGCCCTAGTATCAGCTCCTGCAATGTAGGTTAACAAACGTCAGGTGCTGCAGCATATAATATCTTGAAGAGAGACAAACTGGAACAGCAAAGGATAGTGAGTTGTAGTGCCCAACAAATGCAGGCATTCTCTTCTCCTCGTCTTCTTTATCTCTTGCTTTCTGATCTGTTCACAGCTGCAGAAAGCTAATCTCCTCAGTTTAAAGGATTTCTTTAAGACCATTAGCTTTGCACTTCGCCAGCCTGCCCACACAAAGCATGACAAAGCACAGACTGTGGCATTTTATTTTTTTGCATCTTTTATGACTACTGTTATTTTATGGGCCTTGGTATATCTGCTCTATGTCCTCTATGGTGGCCTACGAAAGTGTTGCTACTGTACATTATTCTTACTCATAGTTCATGCTATTCTTATAGTGCATGCTAATCAATATGCTAAGCTGCAATGACAAAACGTAATGATTATGAATGCATCTGAATAGCTTGTGCTTAATTTATTAGAAAGTGCTGCAGTCTATTGACAGTCAATCTCATTGATACAGTCTTACCAAATAGAGCTTAAAAGTGATGGCTGTTTCCCACAAGTGAGTTCATGTAATGGATTTACCCAGATCATGTTTGACTGTGTCACGTTCACAAGCAAGCACATGCACAGTTGCATAGTAACACCTCTCTACACTAGAAAAAAACAACTTTCAGGGTACAAATGCTGCCACTGGTGTGCTACCTCAGCACTTTTAGTTAAATGGGCATGTTAGCCAAAATGAAAAATGAAACCAGCATTATATCTCATCATCATCATCATCATCATCATCACTTTTATTTATATAGCGCCTTTCCCATGCTCAAGGATGCTTTACAATCAAAGAGCATCAACACATTAAACAAAAGGACAATACAGGTAAGCATTCAAGTATAAACGGAACAACGATAACACAGTGAAAACAGGTACGTCTTTAACAGAGATTTATATGAAGACAGAGAGGTTGCATCCCGAATAGACTGTGAGAGAGTATTCCATAACTTGGGAGCTACTACATTAAATGATCGAGCACCCATAGAAGCCAATTTAAATCTAGGAACATGAATTAGGCCTAGGTTTTGAGATCTCAAGGTACGGGATGGGACATATAGATGAAGAAGCTCTGCCAAGTATTGAGGAGCCAGACTGTGCAGAGCTTTATACGTTATAAGGAGAACTTTGTACTGAATACGGAATGTAATGGGCAACCAGTGAAGACTCTGAAGAACAGGGGTGATGTGGTCGTTCTTTTTAGAAAAGGTGACGATCCTAGCAGCAGCATTTTGAACATACTGTAACCTAGTGAGGATTTTGACAGGGAGGCCAGAAAAAAGAACATTGCAGTAGTCTAACTGTGATGTCACTAATGCATGCACAAGTGTTTCTACATTGGCTTGGCTGAGAAATGGTCAGAGGCGAGAAATATTGCGAAGATGGAAAAATACTGTCTTAACAACGGAATTGATGTGGATATCTGTCGTATATGCCTGCTCGTTGGCACAATAGTTAGCAAATTTTCTGGTTTAAAGACTCAGAAAATCCACTTCTGATGATGCATCTTGAAGGTAGAGTACGTTTAAAAAACTACAAGTGCTTTGGGGGTGAATATTTGAGGGCAGGTTGATTGATTTTTTTTTCCCACCAGCTGGCTAATGCAGAAAAAAGGCCAGACAGTAGGGTTACTGCAAATTTTTGGTTATACAATGTATAAATTGTGAATTTGGTCAAACCAGTGATGCAATCCTGGGCTAAAGAATATGGCAAAATGCAACAAATAATATATTAGATGCTAATTTTAGGTAGGAATGCCACCTTAAGGAACATAAGTGTATAATATTTTGTTGCAGTTTATTATTATTAATTTTTGGAGTTGAAATGACTCCTTACAGCCTCTTTTGACTTTTATTTTATTTTTCTATTTTAAAAAAGTACAAATTTGTATCTTTCCCCTGGAAAAAATAATTTAATGTACCCTTAAATTTAACTAAAGATGCACATTTATATCTGAAGCACCAATGTTGTACCTTTCAGGGTACACTTACATACATAAAATATACCCACATCACCCCTTTTTTCTGACAGTGTACCATTTATGCAATGCCTGAATGTAAATATAGGTGAGATGCAAATGAAAATGTGCTACAATTCTACATAAAATGTTCATAAATTCTCGTCAAGTTATGGAACGTCAGCTCTCCTTTACGTGCTGTGAAAGAGAACAATATAGCGATAAAATTAGTAAAGGACAAAATTGTTTTGTGGGCAGCAATGATGAAAACCCGTGTATTTCGGAAGTCCCCGGTGTAGCTGTATAAGGGTATCAATGACAAAATTTCTGGTCGGGGTCATTGTAGGGTTAAGGGATAGACCGTGGGAATTAACTCTTTCCTAGGCCGCGCTAGTCAGACGGAGTGCACTTGTATTACGCATCTCCGTCGGTCCACCTTAAGAGCTCAGTCAGGCAGCGCTTTGCAGCGCGAGCAGGGGGAGGCCCTCACACACACATGCCTAGCGCTTTAAGGCGGACTGGAGCAAATACAGCCCCACTTAAAGGCACATGCACGCCAAAATTAGGTAAACAACGGGCTTCTGCGAATCGCACTCAGATGAACAAAATGAAAAAATATGTGTGTTATTCGACTCAATATGCATTCGGCGCGATGAAGAACGATAAAAATCGCCGTTTTACTAAGCAAAAAGTTAGAAATGGTAATGTTATGGATGGTATCCTGCTGTGGACCGAATACAAACGAAGCAATACAGACTCCTGAGGACTGAATAGAGCTTAGAAATTGACTGAATATAGAAAAATTATATGGACCTCTGTACATTAAAGTGGCACAAATGGCATTAACACAAATTAA